>NW_024350319.1:5299729-5701999 GCF_902729225.1 Pteropus medius | reverse complement strand
AGATAGATAGATAGATAGATAGATAGATAGATATAGATAGATAGATAAAGACATAACTTTCCTCAAGATGCACATCTCCTAGTAGGAGATAAACGAGCAATTTCTTTGCTTAGTTTTCTTTTTAAAAACAATAATCAAAACAAACAGAAAAAAAAGTTTTCCTCACTCAAAATATTTGTCTAATGTTATCTGAAATAGAATTAGCATATTATTTTGAATCTATAAATTTCTTTCAGTACATAATTCAAGTAAGCAGTTTCTTAAAAGTAGTTTGGCTTTCATGACAATTTGTTTAAAGTGTAGAAAAGGATAAAAGATTTTATATACACGCTTTTATATTTTAGTTTTAATAGGCATTTTTTGTTGTCTAACTCAATTCCTCAAACAGAATCGTGTGTGATCAAGCTGTAAGAGAGTCATATTAAAATTTTGTATTAAAAGAAATCACTCTTAGGAAAGCAGCTTCATAGAACAGCCTAGAATTCCAAATCAGATCAATTGCCTCTCTATCTTGATTTATTGTTTTAATATTTTTTTATTTTTCTTTTTTGTTGTTGTTTCGTTTTGTTTTATTTTGTTTAGGCGAGGCAATTCTTGGTTGACCTCACGGATTGCAAGCACCTTGTCAGTTTACAATCCCTTATTTTTTTTTTTCAATTAGACTTGTCACACAATATTATATTAGTTTCAGATGTACAACAGGGTGATTAGACATTTATATAGCTAATGAAGTAATCCCCCTGATAAATCTAGTACCTATCTGACACCATACATAATTATTATAATATTATTGACTATATTCTTTGTTATACTTTATATTGCTGTAACTATTTTGTAATTACCAATTTGTACTTCTTAATTTCTTCCCTTTTCTCACTCATCCCCCCAGCCTCCCTTCCATGTGGCAACCATCAAAATGTTCTCTATATCTGTATGTTTGTTTCTGTTTTGTTTGTTTACTTTGTTCCTTAGATTCCACATGTAAATGAAATCATATAGGCATTTTCTTTCTCTATCTGACTTACTCCACACAGAATAATACCTAGGTCTACCCATGTTGTTACAGATGGCAAGATTTCATTCTTTTTTATGGTTAATATTCCATTGTGTATATGTACCACCTCTTCTCTGTTCATTTATCCATTTGATGGACACTCAGGTTGCCTCCATGTCTTGGCTATTATAAATAACGCTGCAATGAACATGTGAATGTACATGTCCCTTTGAAGTTAGTGTGTTGCGTTTCTTCGGGTAAATACAAAGAGGTAGGACTACTGGGTTCTTCTTTGTCTATTGTTATAATCTTTGTTTTAAAGACTATTTTGTCTGGTGTAAATATTACTACCCCAGCTATTTTTTGAAATATCTTTTTCAAGCCCTTTACTTTCAGTCTGTGTGTGTCTTTTGATGCAAAGTGTCTTTTGCAGGTAATACATGTAAGGGTCTTGTTTTCTTATCCATTCAGCTACCCAATGACTTTTTATTGGAACATTTAATCTCTTTACATTGAAAGCAATTGATAGATATGTATTTATTGCCATTTTATTCATATTTTTATCTTTTTTTTCTTCTTCTTAAATAAGACTCTTTAGCATTTCTTGTAATACTGGTTTGGTGGTGATGAACTTTAATTTTTTTCTTTTTTTGGAAGCTCTTTATCTGTCCTTTGATTCTAAATGTTAGTTTCACTGTTAATGTAATCTTGGTTATAATTCCTTGCTTTTGTTCCCTGTGAATATTTCCTGTCAATCCTTTCTGGCCTGAAAAGTTTCTGCTGAGACATCAGCTGACAATCTTATGGGATCTCCCTTGTAGATAGCTAACTGCTTTTCCCTTGCTACTTTTAAGATCTTCTCTTTGTCTTTAACTTGTAGCATTTTAATTATGATGTGTCTTGGTGTGAGTCTCTTTGGGTTCATCTTGTTTGAAACTCTCTGTGCTTCCTGGGCTTGTATGTTTATTTCCTTCACCAAGTTAGAGAAGTTTTCTGTAATTAGTTTTCCAAACAGATTTTCGATTCTTTGACCTCTCTCTTCTTCTTCTGGCACCCCAGTGATGTTTTCTAGCTCCATTTTTATGTTTCCTATCTCTTCATTGAAGTTCTTACTGAGATTATTGAGCATTCTTATAACCAGTGTTTTGAATTTTGCATCTGATAGATTGTTTGTCTCCAAATTGTTTCATTCTTTTTCCGGAGATTTGTTCTGGGTTTTTTGTTTATTTGTTTGGGATATATTCCTTTGTCTCCTCATTTTGGCTGCCACCCTGTTTTTCTTTCTCTGTATTAGGTAGAGCTGCTATATCTCCCAGTCTTATTAGAGCGGCCTTATGTAATAGGTGTTCTGTGGGGCCAAGTGGCACAATCTCCCGGTCACCTGAGCTTGGTGCTGCAGGTATATACCTCCTGTGGGTTGTGTGTGTCCTTCTGTTGTAGTTGAGCCTTGGTCGCTGTTTGCACATCAATGGGAAGGATTAACCCTCAGGCTGATTAGTTGTGAGGGTAGTCATGATTGTAGTGGAGAAGCTGTGGAGGCAACCTGGTGATGGTTCAGAGTGATCCAAAGCTAGCCATAGGCTGTGCTGGCTCCAGAACCCCTAGGAGAGGTTCTGCTGCAGGCCATGTTCAGCCACGGCCTATCCCCTGCCCAGATCTACCTGCCATGAGCCACAAAACAATCCCCAGATGTCTTCCACCCACTCTGAGCTTGAAGGTACCTGAGAAAGGCTAAGCTGAAAACTGAGGCTGGCTGCTACTAAGGCCATTTGGGGCTGCTTAGCAAGAGATATGGGGCATGCCCAGGCCAGATGCTATTCGTTTGGGGTTTATGAACCTTTCGACAGATTTTAGGGCAGTTCACAGAATGAGCTAAGACAGGCTATTTGTATGGAAAAGCCACTAGAAATGGCCCAAAGTTGGGTGGGGTGGGGTCTCAGGGACACCAGGGGAGGGTGAATGGTGTTAGCCAGGTCGATGGAGAGTCAGATATGGTGGCCTCCTGCTTTTGCATGTAGGGAAGGGGGACCACTCAACAAAGCAATAATGGCTTCTGTCAGCACTTCCGTCTGGGAGAAAGCTGCCCCCACCCCAGCCCTCACAACTCATTTCTTTCCCATATTTCCCTGGTACCTTTTGAGCTGCAGCCCCAGTACTGGAACTCAAAGTGAGTGAGCCCAGCAGCCAGTAAGTCTATTCACAGACCCTTTTAAAGACACACCTGGGACTCCAGCAGCCCTCATCCTACTTAGCCACAATCTCCATTGGTTTTCACAGCTAGAAGTTATGGATACTTCTATTCCCAGCACTGGGACCCTGGGCTGGGCAGCTTAATGTGAGGCTGAGAACCCTAGCTCCTCAGGGGGGAAGTTCTGCAGCCAGAATATTCCTCACAATTTTTAACTACCACAAGTCACATGGGTGTGAAACCAGCTCATTTCACATCTTTGCCCCTTCTACTAGTCTTGATGTAACTTCTTCTATATCCTTAGTCATGGGACTTATGCTCAGCTACTGTCAATGATGGTTGTTCTGTAGTTTAGTTGTAATTTTGATGTGGTCATGAGAGGAGAAAAGCACAGCATTTACCTATCCCACTATCTTGACAGAAAAGTCCTCACCTATCTCTCTTTTAAATTGAAGTTACAATAATGTTAGTTTGAGCATTGATAAGCTCTGATGACATGGACATTTTCAAAAATTCTTTGAACCAAATTTCAAATTTCTGTCCCAGGAAGAAAATTTTACCTAAATTATATTATCTGTGAAAGTACTAAATCAATAATTTGAAAATATTAATAATAAGAAAAAGAGTTAAAAATTAGTAATCTGAAAAAAATTACAAAATGTAAAAGCATAATTAGTTGGGTGGCAGATTCATGACTAATTATTTTATAGTTCCTTTACTTCATAATAAATGGGACAACTCATGGCTATATTCAGAGAAATAACTGCCATTATTTCCCTAACCTACCAGCCTTTAGATCTTGGGAAAAGTGAATGAGGATCCTATATTTACCTGCAATCCTTAATACTCAATAAATTTCTTTTTTTTCCATTCCCTTTTATCATTTAAAATATGATATTCCTTCTTTCATTTATTCATTCATCCATTCACCACACATTTATTGAGTCCATACTTTTACCCAGTACTGTGCCATTATGTAAGGATGAGGGACTTGAACATAATAGGAGAGTTCGGAACATAAATAAATGATTATAACACAAAGTATGCAAATGTTGCAACACAATATAACAACACAAATATTTCAAGTGTATTTATGAAGTGTTCAGAGTGCACCAAAGACACAGCAATTAACCCTAGGAAGAAGGCAGAAAAGACCGTAGAAGAGATGACATCGAAGCTTGATCTTTCAATGTAAGTTTCATGCTGATTGAAAATTGCAATAAGCATTTGATAAATATGATCTTGAGTGCTCCTTTAGAATAATGTTTTTCAAAATAGTGAAATTGATCTCAATTTATGGCTAAAACATTGTCACTTATATCCATCAAATGCAAAGTTGACATTCACTGTCTCCAACTATTCCTTTCTTCTCATCCCGGTTGAATCCTCTCCAATCAGGCCTCTGTTCCCACACTTTAGTAAAATTCTGTGTATCAAATGATTTCCACATTGCTAAATCTAAATAGAATTTCTCAGTCCTCATTTTACTCGACCAAGTTAATGGATCACTTGCTCCTCCTTGAAACATTTTCAATATTTGGCTTCCAGAAAACCATATTTGCCTCACTTTTATTTTTCTGGCTGCTCCTTTTCAGATTATTTTTATGATTTCTCTTTTTCTTCCAAATACCTAAATATGACAGTGCAGTCTTCAAACTGCTTCTTTTCCTGCTACTCTCAATCCCTAAGTGGTATCATTCAATCTCTCAGCTGCTCCATGTCTATATCACCAGCCTAAAAATCTGCATGAACTCGACTGAAATACCCAACTACATACTCAGTAGCTCTATTTGGAATGTCTAGAATACATCCCACATGTAAATATGTTAAATCTGATCTCCTCATATTTTCCTCTAAAATAACTCCTCCTGATGTCATCCCCTTCTTAGGAAATAGTAATTAATTCCATTCTTTCAGTTGTTCAGGCCTCCAAGTTTGGAGTCATCTTTGATTCTTCTCTTTCTCCCACACTCCACATCTGGCCCATCATTAAATCCTTTCAACCTTAGCTTCAAAATACACCTTCACTGTCATGGTCTGAGCCATATCATCTGTCACCTGGATTTGTGTAATGATCTTCTAATAGATCACCCAGATTCTAAGTGACTCTTCTTCACTTTATTTTCAACACTGGAGCCATAGCAATCCTGTCAGATCTTCTAAATACCATACCGTATTTCTTCATGCCACTGAGTAAAACCAAGATATTTGCTATGAATCACCCCCTACAACTCCATATTCATTTGACTCCAATCTCACAAGCCTCCTTACTGTTTCTCGCACTTGCCAGGCATGCTTCCAATTCAAGCATTCACATTTGCTTGTCCTTCAGTTTGGAATGAATTTCTCCACAGATCTTCCTTTAGGTCTTTCTTCAAATTTCATCTTTTGATTGAAATCTGACTATTTTTAAATTATAACTTTTACCTTAATTATTTCTATACCTCTTCTTTATTTTTTTGGTTTTCTCTTTCATACTTGTAACTAACATTATGTACTTTAGCCATTTGTCTTTTATATTTTCTTTCCCAGCAGAGTATGCTATATGATGGCAGAGATCACTATTGTAACTCTGATGTTTAGAAGCAATGCCTGACATATACATACTCAACAAATGTTTGTTAAATATATAATATTAGCCTATTTATTTGTTAAATAAATAATGTACAACATAGAGATTCAGGATTATATAAAGAAGAATGTGTGGAAAGTTTTTATGAGCTACACTTAGATGTGTCATATATCATATTTACATTCCATCAGCCAATACTAGACTTTCGGCTCCTAACCCATGTCAAGGAAAGCCAGTGGCAAATGTGTACCAAAGAGAAAGGGGAAATAGATTTTGTTAAATATAGCTTGTTTCTGCCACAGTCTTCTCTTGTAGCCATGAAATATCCATGTTTGCTCCCACATGTAGAACTCATGCTTCAACTTTCCTAAAGTCCTGTCCAGCCATTGCATTTAGCTACAACTCCTGTATCTGCTGGTGATGCAAATGTTCTCCATTAAATACAAATGTGGCTTCTTATGAATTGATATCTCCTGTGAATATAAATCAACATATTTCCATTTCTTACTCCCAAACCATACACATACTCAATCTACATAGGTAGTGAAAAAATAAGATAACCACAGTAAAAACTTCCATTCAGAAAAACTTTTTAAAGTGGCTGTGGTAAAGATTTATGAAATCCTTCAAAGCAAACATTTTGAAGTTCCCCTATACATGAGAAGAGAACATTTCTTGATTAGACTCTGAGTTTAATTTCTGAGAACATTTCCCTTATCCATTTTTCTCCCTGGCCCCTTCCTCTACCCTATAGAAAATTCTTCCATGATCACTATCACCACACCCAAAGTCTTGTCAAAACGGCCCCTTTTGAGAATGTAGAGGCTTTGGAAGTCTGATTCTTGCTTCAGTAAGAATGTCACACTTGAACCGATCTTTGTCTTAGGCTATTGGATTCTCCAAAACTATTTCAATTTTATTTCCTATTTTTAGAAGAGTAGTGACAACCATATTTCTATCCCATTCAACTCCCAAATTCCTCTACTTTCTTCATTCACTTTGATTTCTTGAGCCAGGCTAGAAGTAGGATTCACCACTTCCAATCATAATCTATAGGCCAGTGCCAGACATCAGTCATGTGGTCCTACTCAAATTCAAGGAAAGCTAGAAATGATGTCTACCTATGGACTAGCAAGAAGGAAAATCAGTTTGCTTAGCAGCCAACCAATCTCTGCCATAACTATTAAGTTTGGAGGATTATTACTGTTTGGAGAGTAAATGTTTGTTTGTTCGTTCATTTGTTTATTTTTAGGTTTCATAATAGAGAAGAGATGATGATTAAAAAGTTTCAGAACTTCTGTGAAATATATAATGTTTGTGAAAATTACATCCTCTGAGAACTCTTATTTTAATATTAATAGCTTGATTTCCAAAAGTGAAAAATAAGAAACAAATAGTATAATTTTGAAGAAATAAAAAAACTCATTCAGGCCTATGGTTTTTGTTTTGTTTTTGTTTTTGTTTTTTGTGTTGTGTTTTTTTTTTTTGTTGGCATGGGTTTAGAATCACACCCTTTGAGCATGCTTCTTTTTGGTGTTACCCGCTATACTCATGAAAGGCAGTTTTCACTGTCATATACTCATACCAATCTTGGTAAATGTTCAAGACTCAGGGAAGTAGAAAAAGATATAAATACATTCTTATAAAATTTTTAAAAATAACTAATAATTTATAATATCACTGAGATCAATAGTGCCCTCAATGAGATGTTTAAGCATTAGAATAAATAAGTTTCCTAAGACAATATGAGTTTTTCTTAGGTGAGAGTACAAAAATCATTAAGTTAAAGTATATCTTTAATTTATGTATGAGTGACTAGTATGTAGAATTTCTTCATGCAGAAGTCCCAGGAGCAATCTGAGGATGCATACAGAGGCTGCAGAGTGTTGGCATCCATCTTATCAAGTTCCAAGATAGATTTTCCCGTTAAAACACTATAGATTTCAGTTTCTAGTAATATTTCAGCTGAAAGAAGGATTCAAGACAGGGATAAAAATGTGAGCTTACTGAGAGATTTTTTATGGCAAAAGATAGAATCAGGAGCAGCAACTAAAATATTATTAGCCTAAATATCTCCAAAATTCTTTGATGGAGATTTGTCAAGACAAATCAACAAATAGTAATATTTGTCTATATCTCTTAAAGGAATAACTTAGATCATTACCTCTAGTTTTAACCTCTAATTATTATTTTAATCTTTGTTATTAGTTTTAATCTCTAATAGATGACCTGTGCAAAGCTAAGACATGATTTCATTGTGAATCACCTTCAAGGTTATCATCCTGTTATAGTTTGTATTCCCTACCAAATTCATATGTTGAAATCCTAATCTCTGATGTAATGGTATTAGGAGATGAGATTTTTGAGAGGCGTTTAGGTCATTCCAGTAGAACACCACTCATGAATGAGATTAGTGTCCTATAAAAGAGACTATAGAGAGCTCTTTCACCCTTTCCGACACATGAAGACACAGTAAGAAGATTGACATCTGTGAATCAGAAAACGGCTCTCACCAGACACCGAATCTGTCAGCACTTTGATATTAGATTTCTCAGCCTCCAGAACTGTGAAAAATAGATATTTTTTGTTTAAGACACCAAGTCTATGGTAATCAGCCTGAGTAGATTAAGAGATATCTATAGGAGTCAAGCTTTTGTCTATAGACATTTTAAAGTTTTCTTCTCAAATGCAAGGAAAACCACTGTGGTATTGAGGTAAAGACACAGAACTTCTCACACTTCTGCCCTCCTGGAAAGCATATATTTTCTTTCTCAATTACTCAGTCAATCATATTTTGTTTGATTTTCTCTAGATAGCAAAAGACTCAATATTATTTATCCTATATATTTATAATGTTTATTAGAACTACTTCTTCAACAAATTTCCATCACTGTACTACAAATTAAATAAAATCTTAAAGCATCTTAATTCAGTAATTTTCCTTGTTAAAATGCAAAAAAAAAAAAAAGTAAAGGTGAAGTTTTATTCCCTTTGACTAGTATGAACTTATGAGTTGGAGTTCGGTTTTTCTTTTTCTTTTTCTTTGAGTCATTAAAGCTTGGTTTCTATCATCTATTTAATTTTGTCCTCATTATACGTTTTATTTTCACTAGTTACCACAGACAATGATTCTAAATATATAGTTCTGTCAGCTGAGGACATTTGCAATAGCATTTTTTCTTCACCTGGATTATGACATAGAAAACCTTCAGAGAATTACACAAAACCTCTACTATTCATTCCATTTTTAATTCATCCCTCCAAATTAATGGTTTCTATTAATTAGACAACAAAAACTGAAAAGAGAAAAAATGGACGGTGCAGTGTTTTTCATCTAAAGGTGCACTGCTTTAAGGGATGTTAAACTGTTGATCCAGATTTTAATGAATTCTGAGATAGGTTTTAATTAGAGTTGACATATGAGCTGAATAGTTTTACAGTATCCTATACATGAAGGGCTCTTTTTAAAACTAAAACCTGGAATTATTATATGTAATTAGTGTTACCAAAAAAAAGATATGAATGGCACATTTTTGGTGCCTGGAGAATACTAATTCAGACCTCATTCCTAACAGACTTCCAGCTCACATTGGCTGCTGGCTGCTAACTGTGTCATACTTCACAAAAGTAAACAAAAGGTACAAAGACGTTATATCTGTTGTTATTCTACTAGTAATTTGACTTCTAACTAATTTAATTTCTAAATCTATATATTTTAATTTTGTGTAATTCTTTAAAATATTCCACACATGCCTACTGACAGAACCAACCTAATCTGAAAGGTGATAAAGAGTCTCAATAACCACACAGTTCAAATAAACTTCATACATAACCAAGTTGTAAATGCACCAATTGTGCTAACTTTTATGAGAGCACATCGCTTCTTAATTAGCCAACAAATAAATGATTCACTTTAAAGAAGAAATTTATTTGTACTACGGGACAATGAGATTGAATTCTTAAAACTCTTCTGATTCAATACGAAAGAGACAGAATGAGGTTACTTTAAAATATTATTCTACCCCACACTTTTAAAAGCATTCAGACAAAAACCCGGAATTGCTTTCAAGGTCGCCTAAGAATTTTTTTTTTTTTTTTTTTTTTGTCAGAGAAAATGGAAGCAGTCTGGTTCTTGATGAAAAACTTATTTGTAATTTGTATCAAAATTAACAATTTGAATAATTACATGTAAAAGTATATTGTTGAAGACTAAAGATCTTCTAGTGAACTTTATGGTAGAGCCAAAAATATGACCTAGAAGAGTTTAGTCAATAAAAAACTATAGAGTGGGTAAATATATCACCAGAAATACCATCAATACAGCATTAAAATATATATAATGGTACATATGCATATTATTTGTAGTTATACTATTTCATGAGCACTATTGGAAAAGAAGAATCCTGCCCTATTTAAACAAATGCTCTAAATTGGCCAATGGTTAGGATTATTCTACATCAGAGGTCAGTTTACTTTTTCTCTAAAGATTCAAACAGTATTCTAAGCAATATGGTGAATTGCAACTATTCAACTCTGCCATCGTAGTATGAAAGCAACCATAGACCATTTATAAATGATTTGATGTGATTGTGTTCCAATAAAACTTTATTTATGGACACTCAAATTATTTTATATAATTTTCACATATCCTGAGATATTATTCTCCTGATATTTTTTTAGCCATTGAAAAATGTAAAAATCATTCATAGACTGTTCAAAAGTAGATGGTGGCCTGAATTTAAAAAGTAGATGGTGGCCTGAATTTTGTCTGTGGGACATAGTTTTCCCAGGACAGGACTAATTTGTGTCTACAGACCTGGCAAAATTATTAATAACTCCCCTCTTCAATCTCAAAGCCTTCTGTTGTGGACAGTAAATTATATGGTCACCCTAGCTATGGTGAAAATATATCAAAACAAAAAAACAACGAAGCCTGCAACACAGATTTACACAGCTTTACATCAAAAATACATTATAAAAACATTTTATTATGAATGTTAATAAATTCACATTATTGAATGTAGGTACTATTGGTTATTTCTGATTTACATAGTGTTCATTTGAAGATATAATTAAATAAATAAATAAAAATATTCAGCAGCTAAAGAAAGGACCCATAGTTTGAGAAAAGTGCATACAACAGATAATTAGGTTTGCCTGAGATGAGCTGAGAAGGTATTCCAGAAGAATAAGGATAAATGAAACATAAATTGGGCTACCCTTCTATTTTTATGTTGATATAATGTTATTCATGAAATACCCTGTTTTGACATAGGTCAAACAGTCCTGATTAACATCTGAAAACATCATTGCAGATAAGATGAAACGATACGGTAAGCTAAGCACAATAGAAATTTGGGCTGAATTTTTTTTTCATGGATTGAAAACTGGACAACTAGATACAAAGCAGATAAATAATAGAAAGCAAGCCTTTTGGGAAGTCTCACACATCAAAAGTATTTTCATCTCAAGACTGCATAATTAATCCAACTCTGATTTTACAATAATCAATATAATGTACAAGATACTTCTTCTAGTCTCAGTATTCTGCAATCACATTTACTGGTTAGACCCAGAGCACTATTGAATTTTCCATAAAAAAGTTTCATTTGTCACTAAAAATGACCAATAATAACAACATAAACTTTAGGTTAACAGCTACAATTTCATCAGGAGGATGCACAATTCAAAAAACATATTTTCTTCCAGCTCAAAGGTTAAGATGTACCATGGCAGATAAAAGCAACACTTTGTACCCCATGAAGACAAGAAATAATAGCCATGCTTTAAGAAAAAGCATGCTATGTGGTCTTGCAACCTATAGTAAAAACTCATAGGCAACTCCATGAGGTATCACAATAACTTCGTAATTTACTCTTTCTCTAGGGTGTTTAGATCAGTGCAAATCTATAAAGTTGTTTACTAGTAATAAAGAAAAATAATTTCTGTAATAGCCTTTCTCCCAATTCTTTATTTAATTTATTTTTCTTCATCTAAACATCAGGCTCCATTGCTACGTATCATATGGGGAGCATAGTCTGAGGAGCCTAGCATAATTCAAGGTCATCAAATACAAATTAGGCTAAAAACCAGAGCTCCCTGTACAAACTGCATCTCATTAGTTCTATGACTTTATCCTTTCCTGACTACAAATTTATCCTATGTTTAAAGAAGATAATTATTTAAAAACAATGAAATTAATCACATTTGTCTTTATATGATTACCATATTACGAAAAGACAGATAAAAACATAAACTGACAGAACAATAAAAAAATCAATTTCAGCAATAGATGCGAGAGTGAGATTTACAAATCACTAATCAAAAAGACATGGAAAAGATGTGTAGGGCGCAAAGATAATATCCAGGTAACTCATTCCATAGCTGAGAATAAGTCACACTAAAATGACCATTTTCTTCACTTCAGATCTTTTAGTACATTCTGCTGAAGTACCCAGATACTGATGTCTAATTCCTATTAATAAAGGTCTCCTTTTTACTGACTTCCTGAAGTGATGAATTGGCAGAAGACACACACTTGGGAAAGTACTGGAAGCTAGTCTCAGTGAATCTTACTTTCTACTTGGATGCAGTGTTACTTGTTAAAAATATTTATTCCTGGCATCAGAAAGAATATACTCATGACACTACTTGAAGTTAATTTCTATAAGCAAATATCTTTCCATTTTTTTACTCCATAAAAATGAAAGCTAAATTCAACATAAAAGTCAGTTTAATTAAACAAAATTTTCAAAGTCTATAATGTACATATTCAGTTAATATAATTTTAGAACATGTTAAGTCTTTGCTGACTTCTTTGAGTATTTTCACATAAGATTTCCAATTAACAAAATCATGACTTTTATTCTTGAAGGTTTTAAAATTGATGTTGGTTTAAAACAAATACATAAAATATACTGATTTTTTTTGGACTTCTTTAAGTGCAATAAAAATTTAAATTTTTTCTTGAGCATAAATTTCAGTATCATATAACCCAATTTTAAACATCTACAATAAGACCAACTTACATGGAGTAATAGCAGTTAACAGTTTTGAATAGCTAGCAAGTGCAGGCTATTTGCTATACATTTCACACTTAATTTTCACATATTCTTCACAATAATCCTAGTACGTGAAGACTATTATTTTGTCCACTTTGCAGATAGGGAGTCCAAGGCACAGACAAGTGAAATAACTTATCAGTGAGGGCTGGGTGGAATCAGGTTTAAAACAAGGTGATCTGCTTCCGGAGTCAGTTCTTTTAACCATCGCTCTATACTACCTTCCTGCATTTTATTTTTAAAATGACATGTTTGCAAATGTTAAAAATTCTAGAGCATTAGAGTGACTAATATGATTCACTAAAATATACCAGAGCACAAACCATCTGTGTCAAATCTAAGTATGAATTGTCACTTATACATAATTCATTATATTTACTATATTTGACAAACAGACAATAATTAATTTCATTTAGGTATTGAATCCATGTAATTTCCTATTATTGAGAGATGTCAGACAAATTGTAAATAATCGCTGCTTCAAGCACACCATCTCTTTAAGGAATGCTTTCCTTACTTTCAGTCTATTGAGGTCATAGGATTTCAGGAGAGTCACTTGTTCTATCTGTTGAATCTACTGCTGATGTCAGGAAACTATTGGCTGAAACTTTATAAAAATGACAAGGCTACTGCTTCAGCAATGCTCTCGTTATCTATGACTTTTTAGGTCAACATCTGCAAAGAATACAAGCAACAAGGAACTTTCATTTACAAGATTTCAGGTTGCAGGAAGAATATGGTTCATTAGGGTCACTGAGTTTCTATCTCATATCAAATGAAAGAACTTGTATTTTAAACTTTATTAAGGGATCAAATCTAAAAAAGTTCTAAATTTGAAACCATAGTACAAATGTCCAACTTCTGAATCACATTAACTCTTATCTAATCATGATGTTTGGAAGTATAATTTTAAGGCAAGATATTGCATTCAAATATTCAAATAGTTTATTCCTTTTTGTAGTCTCATTTTAATACTATTTAAAAAGTCAAGAAAATGGCTTTTTCTCTAGAGCCGCCAAAAAGAAGGGTAATATCCTTGCGTTTAGCCCAGTGAAACCTCTTTTGGACTTCTGAACTACAGAACTGTAAGAAAATAAATTTATATTGTTTTAAGTCATTACACCTGTGGTAATGCAGCCACAATAGGAAACTAAGATAACATCCAATTTTATTCCCTTCCTACTACCTTCTCCTTTATTATATATAGAGAAAAAAATGGTGGTGGAAGTGTGTGTGGGAGAGACAGAGAAAGAGATAGAAAGAGAGAGAGAGAAAGAGAGAGAGAGAGAGAACATGCAAGAGAAACTATGGTTTTTCAAAGCTGGGAATACATGTTCTTATTAAGTACATTTTAGGTTCCTACATCAACTTCTGCTTTTGTCTGCTAAATAATGTGCAATCTTAAGAGGGGACTTTAAAAAATTAAAGTTAAGCAGATTTTAAATTCAAGTTAATAAATGCTTCTTTTGGATTAATTAACTATACAAATAGCAGAGTGCAAATCAGTTTGGGCCTCTTGTAGGATGCTATTAGAGAAAAAAATGTTGCTGTCATTTTCACTAGAAGGAGATATAATTTTGTTTCCATCTGCTCACTCAGTTTGTAATACATAAGAACTCAGACACCATTGTGTTTTAATAATAACTTAATGCCTTACTTAAAAACACAGTAATGGAAATTTTGATAAATTAAACCAATATCTATTGAAATTAGAGTTTAGGAAAAATGCTCCCATGTGATAATTACAAAATAAGCTGTTGCTAGCAGTAAACTTTACCTGATATATCACAAGGGCAATTAATGGTCCTATTGAAATAATTTTATAGCTATAAAATGCAATTGCATTTTATTAACCCAGTATGAACCTTTTCTTTAAATAAAAATAAGAATGCTAGTTTCCTTGTTTTGCTTATAGCCAAAGGACCAGACAATTAACAATTAAATGTTGCCTGATTAAGAAACCCTTATTTTTTTATTCCTGTATTAAATTTCAATTTATATTGGATACCTTAATACAGTAATGATATTTTTATCCCTCATAGCAAGTTTGTTCATTAAGGAATAAAATGACAATAGTGTTAGTAAAATTTAGTTTAATCTTCACATGTAGTACTTTTGAGATTGGACCCATAGAAATTTTATAGTAACTTTCATGCATGTTATATTCATAAATAGTATAGTTAGTTCATTAGTATTTGTGAAGTTTCATTGCTAAATTGTCATCTCAATAAGGTCACAATTACCTTAAGAAAAAAAATATAACGTACTGCTCAATATAGACTAGAAATATTGCCATAAAATTTAGTCTTAAATCTTTTGTAGGTTTTTACTCTGCATGGTCATTGTACATGGTGTTTTTATTAGCAAACATATTTAGGTAAGCAATGGCTACAACCAGATAAATGAACTCCAACGCCTCTTTTTCTAGGACTGAGCATTTGAAAAGTTGGGTTAATAATAATGAGTCTTTAGAATTTTTAGTCTCCTTTTCTTCTAGTAATTTTTGCAACCATTCTATAGTTAGAGCAATTTCCTTTAAAATAATTAAATCTTACTGTAATAACAGGCTTTCTTTTCTAGACAGAAATATTTTAGTAGATGCTCATTCTTCTATGAGAGTCTTAACTTATGAGAAGATTACTAACCTTTAAAAGCACCTTATGCATTAAAACAATGAGATACCACCTGCCTATTAAAATGGCCAAAATCCAAAACATTGACAACACAAAATTCTTCCAAGAATAAGGAGCAACAGGAACTCTCATTCAATAATATGGGGATGCAAAATCACACAGCCACTTTGGAAGATAGTTTGGCAGTTTCTCCAAAATTAAACATCCTTTTAATATGATCTAGCAGTTGCGCTTCTTGGTATTTATGCACAAGAGTAGAAAACTTATGTCTACACATAACCTTCACTCAGAAGTTTATATCAACTTTATTAGTTGCTAAAACTTGGAAGCAACTAAGATGTCCTTCAATAGATGAATGGATAAATATACTGTGATACATCCAAACAATGAAATATCATTTAATGCTAAAAAAAATAAATAAATAAGCTATTGAGCCATAAAAAGACATAGAAACCTAAATGTATCTTACTAAATAAAACAAGCCAATCTGAAAAGACTGCATACTATGTGATTCCAACTACATGACATTCTGGAAAAGTCAAAACTATGGAGTCAGTAAAAGAATCAGTGGTTGTCAAGGGTTGAGGGGAGGGAGGAGTGAATAGTCAGAGCACAAAGGATCTTTAGGGCAGTGAAACTATTCTGCAAGATATTACAATGGTGAATATATGTCATTATACTTTAGTCCAAATCCATAGAATGTGCGACACCTTAATGTAAACTACGGACATTGGGTGAACATGATGTGGCAATGCAGGTTTATTGATTGTAATAAATGTATCACTGTGGTACGGAATTGATAATGGGAGAGGTTGTGATGGGTCAAGGAGGGATGAATGAGGATTATAGGAACTCTGTACTTTCAGCTCAATTTTGTTGTGTATCTAAAACCTGCTCAAAAAAATTTTTTATTGGGAAAAAAATGCCTTAAGCAAAACTGTGGCTGTCTAGGTCGAAAATGGCAGCAGCAGGCCCAGGTTTCAGGGCTTCTAGCTTGGTCCAGGACACAGCTGGGCCAACCTGTCTTGATTGACATCCAGTGTGAGGAGAGTTTAGCTTGCAGATAGAAGGGTCTCCCCTACTTGGTCAAGCTCTCCCTGGTGGAACTGAGCATGCAAAATGCCTTCCTGAAGTCATAAGAAGGCGAACATGAGACCCAAGTTTATTGTCTACGCCTATTTCCATATCAGGCCCAAGCCCTTTCCCTAGGAAGAGGATAACCATACTCTTTTCTAAAACCCTTGTGTGAATCAGCTTCCAACTGGCTATAAAGATGACTAGAGAGAACCTAGACTCCTACCAAGGCACCACAGGCCATAGCACTGATTTGGACCATTCCTCTGTACAAAGACCAGAAAAGTGTATGGGACCTTATATGTCCTTGATTTGTATTACATAATGACCATTCCTTTGCATGTGGCAGGACATAGCTTAAATAAATAACATATATTTTCAAAAAATGCCTCACAAAGTTTAATGAATTTGCTTATTATTAATTTTAATAATGGGTGCATATCACTGACATTGTCCCCTATTAAACACCCTTATTTCTGAGGGGATCCTATATAAACTTTGAGAGTTTTAGAGATCATATACTTAATATATTAAACACTCCCACAATATAAAATTGTTAGATGTATCCCCATTTAAAGAATAGTAATTTTGTCATCTTTAGCTAGTATCATTAATATAATACCATAACGCCCCACTAAGGCATTTTTATCTTCTGCTTAAAAGATGGTATCGTTAGTGTACATCCCTTCACAACAAAGTTGGTTGCATGCCCTCAAGTCAACTTGTACGGAAGCCAAAACAATGCAATGTATTACTATGAGGAGTAATTTCCTAAGAGCACTATGAATGTAGGACACCAATGATTAGTTTGATTCATTTTCAGTCTGCCAAAATGTTCTTCGAAGAAATATTTATCCAATGCATTACCACGTCACTCAAACATTGTATTGTTAATTGTTTTTCTTTAAAGCCAAATAATTTGATAAGATATCAAATAGCTATAAACAAAAACAAATTAGGAAGAACAAAATCAATTCCCTAACTCTCAAAGTAACTATCATTAAACTACTGTTAAAATGCAACCTAATTGTACCACACACATTCACACACACACATTCACACAATAGGTTAAAAGAAAACTGTATTTATTATAGTGCTCAAATTAAAGGGAATGCAAGGAAAAGAAACTGAAAATATGAGTACCTAGATTTTCAATGAGTCATTGAGGATGTAAGTGAGGTACATTGCTGAGGGCATTAACACTTTTGTGGTCATTACCCACCATAATGATAATTTCAGGAACAGTATCTTAGCAGCAGACAAGAAATGTCCTCAAATGAGCCTAATTTATTCCTTGACTGGATCTAACAATACAATCATGTTACTAATGGCACCAGATACAAAAACTTTTCTACATGCAAGTAGAAAATGAAAGTAAATACTGTATTTAATCTATAAACCAAACACAAACTACTTGTTCAAATCATAGAGATTTGAGCGCTGGATTAAAATGAGAGATATAACAGAATAAGCTAAAAACATTTTTAGAAATTTTTTTTGCTATCAGTTCAGCTCAGTTACTGTTCAGTCTCAAAACAACCCCTTTAACAATAACACCAGATAATTGAGTTATAAATAGATGTAAAACAGTAGGAAGTGGTATATCACCATATGTGGCTTTTACAAATTGTACAGAATGACTTCATTATTAGCACACAGCTTGCCCCATGATCATTATAAATCATTTCATTGATAGAGATAATAATAATGGCTTATGATATTATCCCCTTGTCCACTGTCACAGCTTTCCTGTAGCGATCAGCAGGTAGAAAAAATCTAACAGATTTATATCTTTCCTTTGGTTGGATATTCATAGCAATCCGCACTCATAACAAGTTTTATAAAAGCAAAAAATTATGACTCCTCCCAAAAGATGTTATTAAGAAATCAACACTCATTTGTCAAAATTGTTGAGCAGGATTATCTGAGCCAGTTTAAGCCGTACATTTAAAAAACCTTGAGTTTTATACGTTGTGTTCAGAAAGGAAAGGAAGTTTAGTGAAAGGTCAACCTTCCTCCCCTTGTTGAGCACTTATATGTTCCAGGCACTCTGCATAACTTACCTCTGTTGATCCTCACAACAACCCTGCAATGGAGACTACTGACATTACAGAGGTAAGAAAGATGAGCCTCAGCTATGAGGAATGGAGACAAGATTGAACCTAGATCAATATTGTTCCAGATTGCACTTGGTACTTTCCATCATCTTCCCTAAAATATTCCACCTTAATTAATATGGGAAGAAAGGGTGAATTAAAAAGTTAATAACTAACATTTTTACATAGTGCTGAGATTTGCGAAGCCAGGCATTCAGTAGTGCAGTGTCACCTTTGACACTTCCATGGTGGATTGGAATAGAGGGTAACAGACAAATCAAGGCTCTGGGCAGTTAACATTTGAATCAGTCCTTCTTTAACTGTGGTGAAGAATATTCTTGTTTTGTTTTGTTTAATTTCCAATCTGTGGCACATCACTACTTTGGGAAATGCAATAAAAATGAATCATAAAAATGAAGTGAAAATATGAAGCAAGGTATACAGAAAATAAGCTCAATTACTTTATGATTAGATTTAACAAACAAGCCTGCTGATCACATGTTTAGAAATAGCAGCAGTAAAAGTTTCTAAATGCCCACATTCAACTTCTGTTCTTCTCTTACTGTGGACTGGTCCATAGCTCTCACAGTGAGTAGCACTTAACTAGAGAACTTGGTAGAAGCTCTACCGTTTGCTTCTCTTCTGTTTGGATGCACACTCAGCCAGTGCCCGAGTTTTAGAGCTTCCTAAGTTCTGGGTCATTACTCTTGGAAACTTATGGAAATTTACCAATTGGTACAAATGCTGCTGATCGAATGTAAATGGAAACAGTCTGAACTTTGTAGTCATTTCATGATAAGAGCCCAATGTGTTAAAATGATCAACATGCTTTGGTTTTTATACCCCTTCCACCAAGAAGTCATTAAACTCTTCAGAAAAAATTTCTTTGGCTTACTGGAGCAGTGGACAATCTATTCCCTGTTTTTTATTTTAAACAAAACCACTGAATGATTCTTTGTTTTAAAATTAACCCTTAGAAATCAGGATTCTTCAATGTATCCTATGTTCTTGTTACTTGGAGTTGGCATTTGGCTTCATTATGCCTTTAACAGTTTTTACTTTTAATCATCAACGAAATACTTTAACATATTCGGGCAAAAATACTGACAGGAAATGCTGTATAAGAAGTTAACATATGCTTTCCGTCAATGCACACACACAGACTCCATTCTGGTCTTACACTAGCAAAGTCCATTCTGTGAGCATTTTTCTATTAGTATTTTAAAAAACTAACATAATGAAGAGGTAATAGGAATAAATACCCCTTCAATTATAACATTATATACGTAATTTTAAAACTCGCAGTCTTCTTTTATAAACTCGCCTGCTAATTGACATAAAATTAAGATTTGCATAAAAATGGCTTCATAATCATAGGATTATTTTCATGAAAAATGTAGAACAAAAGTAAAATAGCATTCAAAATTTATGTGACTTTTTCTTCTTCGAATGAACATTTTTAGAGCTGATGATTATGCTGTTTTCAGAGTAATGTGCTTTCTCTGTTGGTCGTGTTTCTGGTTGTGTTACAAATGGAAGTAAAATTTAAATTTCAGAATTTAAATAGAATTTCAATTGTTCAATTTCATTATCACACATTTCATTATTTCGGATAATTAGATTTTCATCCTCCAAAGTCTCAATATCAAATATCAGTGAACTCTAAGAGAAGACAAAAGAAAGAACGTGAAATAATGTTATGATTTTACTATACAATAATATATATGACCAAAAATGTAATAACAAAAATGAGAAATAAATTTAAAATAACATAGAATAAGAATGTAGGACTCAAGCTTTTTTTTCTTTTCTTTTTAGTTAACTACTAAAGAGTAATCACTACTGAAAAATATAAAAATTGGTGTTGGTGTCAATCATGTTTTGGTATTTAAATGTATGTTGGTATTTTTATTAATTTCATCTTAAAAATTAAATTCGTACTGAAAACCTTAAACAAACTGATTGATTGTAACCATATAAAAAAGTAAAACCCCTCATTTTTTGGAATTTCCACTGCTGTCCAAGGGACAGTGATCTTAAATTAGAAAAAGTTTTTTAAAGCACAAAACAAAAACTACTTGCTATCTTAGCTAATGAGATAATAACTATTATAGTAATGTTTCATCCTTTTGTAAAGGAAGCAACATTTGCACATTTGTTGCCATTAGCAGAATGACTTTTTAATGGATATTGCAATAGCTTATACCAGATAATCAGACTGAGATTCAGTCTATCCTGCCAAATACAAAATTAAATATGTTTCTATCTTACAGAAATGCTTATTTTACTTCCTTAAAGGGCTGAAAAAGAAAAGCATTGCTTCTTCCCAATGATACAGTTATGTAACAAATACCTTTGTCACATTTCTGTGATCCACTCGAACTTTTCTCTTTATGTTACACCCAGAAAAATTAAATAGTTTAGATTTTACTCATTACAAATTTTTGGAAAACATGCGACTGCCATGCAAAAGTTTTAAAATAACAAAGAACAGGTAAATTTTAAGAACAGATGCAGTGTTAGACTAATGGAAAGAAAATCCATTGCAGAGGCACTATATGGCTTAATAGGTTATGTGAAAATAGTCTAGATATTCTAGTAGACTACACTGAAATAAAATAATGATAAAGTGGCAAAAGAAAGTAATATCTAGGCTGAATTAATGAAAGTGAGAGCTTTACAATTTTAGCATCATAGATGACTAGTTAGTTTCAACACCATGAACTATATTCCAAGAAGCTGATGGATATATTCTAGTACCCCCAAAAGGAAGAAGCCCAGGAATCTGGATAACTGTCAACATTAGAATGATTAAAATAGAATTCACAACTGGCAGTTGACAAGTAGAATCTGACCATTCACTTATTTCTATTTGGCTTGAACAGTGCCAAACTACACAGTGCTTTGAAGTTTAGAATACATACTAATATTTAAAAATTAGGAGATTTTTTGTACGAATCAGAGTTTTAGGTTTCCTTAGAAATTAAAAAATGTAGGCAGCATAAGGCCCACAGTTTTCCCTTGGTGACAATGGACTGAAGCTGAAGAGCTGCTTCATACCCTCTTTAGATAAGATATGAATTCTCGATGGCCTAGTCAGCTTCACATATTCATGCCACCAGACTGGGCTCTATAGGTGTGCCAATTTGCGACCTCACAGATCCCTGGGTAAGGTTTTGGTTGTGTGTGGTCTAAAAAGACAGAAAGAGCTATGCTGTGTTTTTCAATTACTTACAAGTTATTACATGGATGAGAAAATGAATTTATTCCAAGTTTTCACAGAAAGCGAAAGTAGGACCTAAATGTCAGTTTACAGGGAGACAGCTTTTAACAGAATATATAATAAAGTTGTTTTCTTTGAAATAAACCTATTTAACAATAGAGCTGTCTTTTGTAGGAAGAATTGTATACTCTTTCATTGGAGATATTCAGACAAGAGCTGGGTAGCCAATATTATTGATCCCTTAGTTTTGAAAATTAATGATTCTATAAATAAGCATTGCATTATATCTATGTATATGAAAATAGTACAATTTTAATTGTTATGTAGCTGCTCAACTCTAAAATCCTCTCCATTTTCAGGTGCCATGTAGACAGGCAAATTATGACTTTTGCAGGACAAAAGTAATTTGTTGCTTAGAATTTCCCACTTTTAATCTTAAACTTGCACACATATGCATATTTTCTGTTAGTCTCTTTATTTTATGGTCAAAAGTTATAGTAAGATGCTTATGAGCAAGAGAATGTTAACTTGAAAGTCTGTCACATTACTTAGATGCTGAATTAAGCCTAAAAGTGATGGTATTTCCTACACAATCAGTAAACATAAAGTCATTGGATAGTATTGTGTTGTTTTTGGTCAGACCATTGTAAAATAAAACCAATTAAGATTTTTCCTTTAAAAGACATATAAAAAGTTCTCAGAACCACTTGTGAAATATGTGCCTTTAAAAATCTGAAATAAAATTTAATCGATTCTCTATACTTCAATACCAGTCTACAAGAAATATGGGAAATCAAAGATCGAGCTGAATACAACACAAGGAAAGGTCAGTCTACAAGATGACTGACCCAATTTCTCTAACAAAGCAATGAAAAACATGAAAAAAAAGAGATAGAATGAGGAAAGTGGGATGGGGACTGTTAGAGAATAAAAGAAATTTAAGAAACATCAAAATGAAATCAAATGTGTAAACTTTGTATCATGGTTCAAACAAAACAACTCAAGACATGGAAAATTTTGAATGAAGATTTGGTATAAGATAATATAATAAATGATAGTAACTATTGAGTGAAAATTGTTGGGGAACAAGATAATGTATTCTTTAAGTTTCATTACTCATAGTACTAATTAATTATAAGAAAAATTACAGTGGAGAAATCTGGTGGGCACAACCTTAACCAAATGAGCAAACGTAATATCATCAATAATGGAACAAATTTACATCGTGTATATCTTGATATATCGTACCCATGTAATATTCCTGCCCCACCCCCAAATAAAATATTAACTAAAATCTAACCATAAGGCAACTAGACAAATGCAATTTGAAGACCATTTTGCAATTGGCCTGGACTATTTTAAAATTTCAATATTTCGAAAGACAAAAAAAAAGACAGTGTACATTCTAGATTAAGGGATGCTAAGTGAGAAGTATGATCCTTGATTGGCTCCTGGATTGAAAATAAAATAAACAATTAAAAAGGGTAGTTTTTGTATCATTGAATATGGATCGTATATTAGCCAATTGTATTACATTAATGTTAAATTTGCTGTGTGTAGTCACCTTATTGTGGTTACGTGGGAGAATGCTTGGCTCTTAAGAGACACAGGCTGAAGTATTCAGGGATGAAGTATCATCATGTCTGTAACTAATTTTCAAATGCTTTGAAAAGATAAAGTGAGCAAGGGAGAGAGTGTATTCAAGCATGCCTGAACAAGAAAAAAAAAGAAAGAAAGAACAAACACGGCCAATTTTCAACAACTGCTAAATCTAAGTGAAGGAAGGATATGCAGGTGTTCATTGCGCTATTCTTACAACTTTTCAGGAGATTTGATATTTTTCAACATCTAAACATTGAGAAAATTATTATTTTTGAATAGTGTAAAGTATGAAAATTGAATGGTAGCCATGTTAAAAATAAAAGGCCTTAGCAATTTAAGATGCACACTGAACTGTTTACAAGTAAAATAGCATAATGTCATTTGAGATTTTCTTTAAAATGTTGTATTTTAAAAAAAGAAAGTGGGGAAATAAATAAAACAAAACTTGCATAATTGCTGAAGCTGGGTGATGAGTATGCGGGGGCTAATTCCATTTAAAAGCTAATTTTCTAAATGGCTCATTAAAATAATATTTTAGTATTTTTTAAATTTTAACTATAGTTTCTAAAGCAGTTTTGGATACAATCTTTGATATGTAAATAAAAATTTAGAGTCTAACATTGGCAAGTACATAAAGCAACATATTTTCTGGCATTTTTCAGAAATTTATTTAAAGGTAATCTTCGAGCAACTTGTCAGCCTTCCAGATTCACAGGAAGAAAGAATCAAAGAAGATATTGAAAGTCTTTAAGCTTAAGGACATGGAAAGCTACTCTTTCATAAATGTGAATGATACCTCCTTCTTTTATAGAAAATATTTTAGTTCTAGGGTAGCATTCTGTTGATGTTAGATTGTTGGAATCAAGATTATTATCAGAAGACAGACTTTATCATACTCACTATTTTTATATCTTGAAATATACCCTTTCTGAAGTCAAATTGGGCATGTCCACTTATGCTGCATTTTCATGGCAAATTATCAAAGTAATTTTTTCTTTCTACAAAAATTAGTGTTTATAATACAATGAAACTCTTCACACTTAGATACAGAATGAAAATATTTGTTCCACAAAATTCCATAAGAATATAACACAAAGAGAAAGATTTTGTCTGTTCCTCAGAAATACTTAATAAATTTCAATAGTATGTAAATTGGATACAACTTTCTCCTAATTAAGTGCTAAATTATAAAATGTTGTATATAATTTTTTGAAAGAATTAAATCTATGCAATGGTCGTGATTTCAGTTTTGTAGGAACCATAATCTTGATGAGATAAGATTTTCTGTGAACTCTTTGCACATATCTTATATGCTCTTCAATTGGTATATTCACCTTTTCTTTCCCGTTTCTGACATGTAATTTGAATGACGATCCAGAGAGGAAAAGACATTCTTGTGCTCTATGTATGCTCAGATACAAGAGATATTTTAATTACAAATAAAAAGAAAACAAAAATTAACAACAAAAGCAAAGGCATCTAATGAGGACATACAATATTACAACATATAAATCAGGGTTTTGCAGATTATGTCTCTATAATTCCAAGACTTCTAGATAAATTTTTAAAAAATTGTAATTACCTTCAAATTTTGTGTGTATATTGGTAATTATTCAGATATTTTCTGGGATATAGTCTAATTTTTTTTAAAGGTCATAACTAGACATCGATATTCAAATATAAGTACTATGTTTATTCAAAGAACAAACGTTATAATTTTGATAATTTCTCTTTTGTAACATCTCTGCCAAAATTCCTATGATTATTGAATATAAATCAAGGTCTTGCCGATATTAAATTATTAATGGTTACCTCTAAAATACTTCCTTGCATTACCCATCACCCATAAATAATCTCGTAAGTGAGATATAATTTTAAATAATCATTTAGATAAAGTAGTTTGTTAAAATATTCTTATTAAATGTTGAAACTGGTTTGGTTTGGATTTTGACATAAACAATGCTACACTAAAAAAAGTATTAGTTCCAAGCCATCTGCTTCACAGTTCATAAATACATTTCCATTAGTAATTCTAATGGGGGGGGGTGGATTTTGTCCAAGAAGATTCATCAAAACAAGAATAATTCTAGTTTCACATTCCTTAGAATTACAAGAATAATGAGTGCATGTGCATACTATCTTAATATTGGTTTTATATTCCTAATACAGTTTTAAAATAATATAGCCTTGAATTTTCTGAATGTTTAGCATCTGTCTGCATCCTTTTTGCTTTACATCTTAAGCAAGTTATCAGATTTATAATTGTAGCTCAAAAGTAAATTGTGTAGAGGGAATGATTATGTTGAGCCAGGTTGCAAATATCTCCAATCAAATGATGACTTTGCTCTTACAGAAGAGACACATCAGGCTCCATGGAAGGCTTAGGATTCTCCTCTTCAGGAGTTTCCACTCAGACAGAGAGATCTTTATTCTTTGTCTTCTTTTCTATTTTTGCTTTCCCATCCCTAACCCTCTACAAATCAGTTAAGGTAGTTTTCCCCAAGCTTTGAATATTTTAGAGGAATTAGAACTGTGGTAAGAACTCTTGTGTATTCTCATATCTCCCAAAGGGTTGAACTTAAAGCAGTTACATCAAGAATTCTTTAGATCAAAAAAATATATAAAAATAAAATAACAACCAATTAAAAATCCCTCCCAAATTCTCTCATATTGTCCAGAAGAATGAAAATTTAATGGGCCTTCATGAAAAAGAAAACAAAGTATCTATGACAATCCTATTTTACTTACATCTACATTTAATCCAACCATTCCACAAATATACTATTAGCCACACAGTCTACTAGGTACTAAAATATGCACTGGTGAGCAACACAGCCATCGTCTCTGTCCTTGAGGAGTTTAATGTGTAGAAAGAGGTCACACTAAATAAATAAGCATAGTGAGAAGCACATTATAAAGTGAAGATGAAGGTTGCTAGGAGAATGTACACACACAATGAGATCAGTGTACCCTATAACACAATAGGTGGGGGTTACCTAAAGAAGTGAGTCTTCAAGGACAAGACTAGAGGATAAATAGAACTTTGCTTGGGGAAGGAGTGAAGAGCATAAATAAAATCTGGAGATTATAATTAATATTAAAATAGAGTATTTGTCAGAAAACAAAGCTAAAGTTAATGTGATTTTTTGTCATTTACAAAACAAATAATCGAAACTTCTTTCGTTAGACTTCTTTGAGCATAAGGTAGTCCTTTAAATCAGATTTTCACTGAAACATGGCAACTAGAGGGATCAATTTCAACCATGTATTTCTAAGCCTTAACTCTAACTAAAAGGGAAAAAAAAGCAGTGAACCAAGATAATGTGTATTGATATATTTTTTGCAACTAACAATCTCTTTTTTACTAATATTCTGAATAATGCCAGAATAATTATAATTATGACAACTTCAAGGATGCTTACTTACGAGTTTTTGTTTTATTTAAACGTGTTAAGCTTAATTACTTGGCTTTCTAGTATTTCTTAATCTGAAAAGTATTCAAATGAAACCATTCTAAATGAAAAAATTGATATATCTTTTGAGTGGAAAAATAAACTACTGTCTACAGCCATGCCACCCTGAACGTGCAGAATCTTGTCGGATCTCAGAAGCTAAGCAGGATTGGGCCTAATTAGTACTTGAATGGGAGACTATCTAGGAATATCAGATGCCGTAGGTGTTTAAAAAATAAAGAAAGAAAAGAAAAATAAACTACTTGAATAAGCATTAAAGAAAAGTAAAATTTACATTGATTTTGATTGTTTTAATTACATATTTATTGAAATTGGAAAACTTTAATTTTTTATTTATGTTAAATTTAACTCTTTTAAGGTTGTATATTTACACAGCAGTTTCTTCTTTAAAGAAACTGATATTTTCAAAATGTATTTAAATTCTTATCAAAATCAAATTTTTATTCATGGTAATTATTTTATTTTAAACATTTTTAAAACATTTTTATTCAAATAATATAGATTTTTTTAAAAAATAAGCAAGTCATAAACACACAGCTCAATAAATTGTTACACAGAGTATGTATCTATAAAATTTTAAGTCAAGTCAAGGAATAGACCATTACCAGAACCCAGGAGCCCCTCACAAAGTACTCTCCATCATTATCACGCCATCCTTCCTAAAGGCAAGCAATCGTCCTGACTTCTATGATATATATTACTCAGGCCTGTTTTTGAAGCATAGAGTATGATAATTGATAATAATAAAAATATGACATATTAAAGCTTATAGTATGAAGCTAGAACTATGCTTAAAGGAAAATATATAGCCTTAAAATGTATTTTTAAAAAAACTGAATATCAATGATCCTAGTCTCTAATCAAAAACTTGAAAAATAAGAGCAAATTAAATACAAAGAAAATAGAAAAATAAAGTAATACAGATAAAAAATTAATAGAACAGAAATTAATACACAATAATTCCAAATGCTGATTTGTTGATAAAATCAACAAAACCTTGATGAGAATTATTAAGAGAAAGAAAAGACATAAGTAACCAACGTTAGGAACAACAAAAAAGGACATCACTACAAATCCTACTACAGACATTAAAAACATAAAGAAATGTTATAAACAACTTAATGTCACTCTGCTTTCATTATTTATAAATTATGAAACACAAAAATTTCTAAGTACATGTAAGAAGAATAAAAGTAATTATTTTCAATTATTTAAAGTACTGGAATGTTGAAATTCATTTTTTTCTCATTTACACTAAGGGATAGAACTAGGAATAGTGAAAGAAAACAATTTGAAAATATATTTAAACTCACTATAAGAATTTAAAGAAATCACATATTCTTCAGCTGAGAAAGTACAACCAGGCTAGAAAGTCTGAGATGTATAATGAAATTCATAACATTTTTGCAGTTATGAATCTCTGAGAATTTAATGAAAGTTTTGAACATTCTTCCCAGATGAATATCCACATGTGTATATATGTATGTATATATAATTTAACATCAGGAAGCCTCTTTATGGACTCATTAGTTACAAAGACCTAGGGTAGAAGATGTCAATTATCAAGGGGAGAATTGGATTTTTAAGATATGTTTAACTATTATAAAATAATTTTGACATTCTAATCAATGGATAAATAACATCTAAGTGCTCTTCAATAGTGTTAAAAACTAATGTACTAGGAATAATAAAATTATCTTATATTAACACCTGGCCCATGTAAATTTAATTCAGAATGTTCTCAAAGCATAACTGGAATATTTTTAACCAAGAGTCATTTATATTAATATCTTCATAGTTCACTAATCACAGAATTGCCCAAGATTGGCTAAGTTTTGATTTCTCTGGAACCTCCATGGTACAAGGGTAAGATGAAATAAATATAGTTAGGATATACATAAATATATTTCCTAGAATTTTAAAGAAACACTTTTGGAAATAGAAATTATTGTGTCCATTTTAAAAACTAAAATATAAAGACTAAGTCAACTACAATCTTCCAAATTTCTGGTCATTAGAAAAGCATAGTATATTTCTACTGTGACAGCAACCTCAAAGCAAAAATCAAGGTGCATTTACAGGGAAAGCGTTAAGAAGAAAAAAAGCAGTCACCGTATAGAGTGATCGGTCTTGCTCCTGAACAGGTTGAAAATATCTAACAAGAATATATTTCTTCTTTGAGTATTCTAAGAAAATGGAGGCATATTTTTGAAAGAATTTCTGTAAGATTCCTATATAGTAACAGGAGGATGCAAAATCTTATTCCAAAAATTAGAAATTTTAATTGAAACACATACATGATTTTTTTCATTCCTTATGCTGATTTCAGTGCATAAAGTAGAACCCTAAATACACCTAGCTTTTCTAGCATTTGCTTTTGCATATTTAAAGTATTCGACCTTTACACCACATGAGTTTACAATTTAATTATATGATGGTACTAGCAAGTCTACAAAATAAAGTCACTCAGTAGTAAAACTCATGCAATACAATGTTGCACACTGTGGAGAATAGCCAATATTACACAGTACGACTCCTCAAGCATTTGAGAAATCATTCAACAGAATTACAGTTTTTGAGAGCAGAGATTTTTTTTAAAGAGCAAATAAGGTCAAAATTTCATTAAATGGCATGAAACACAGCCTGGAATTATTAATCAGTATAGAATATAAATCTTTTAGTGACAGCTCTTAGCAGTTAAAGCAAACATTTGCATAACACTTTACTTAAAATAGATCAAAGTAATAATAGAAAGAATTATTTGAGTTCTGCCAAATGATTTCATTATAAACAAGATATCTGTGAAATCTTGTGAAAGAAGGATAGTGTGAAAAAGGTCTCAAATGTGTACTTTAATAAAGATTTCAAAGTACTTTGGAAATAAACAGCATACTATAAAACAAAAATGCATATTTATTTTAGCTTTTAGTATAGTAATTTTATGTAAAAAAGCAAAATTTGCCAAATCTTATGTGATGTTTCTTATATATTGCTGTGTAATAAACCATTCCAAAACTTAGTGCCTTAAAGCAATAGGGATGTATTACTTTCTATGCTTCTGAAGTTGACTGGGTTCTTTTTCTGCTCCACATAGTGTTCACTGGGATCACTCTGGGACTACATTCATCAAGAAAGTCTGAGCTAGTTAGGTCAATTATACATCAATTTAAAATAATAATAATAATAATTTTGACTTGAAAAAAAAAAAAAAAGACTGAGTTAGAAGGTCCAAGAGGGTCTCTCTCAAATTTCTAGGACTTGGAATTGACTGATCCTTGGGGGCCTCAGTTGTCCTCACTGTTGCTAGTTGTCCATGTGATGTTGCATCCTCCGAGGCCTCTTCCTATGACCTCCCTCCAGCAGGAGAGTTAGACTAACATAACTTGGCTCCTGAGTTCCAAGAGGGAGAATTCTGAGAATTCTAAGCCTCAGTGTGGAAGTATACATCAAGCCTCTGCTTGCATCATTTTTACTCTCATTGACTAAAACTTTGATATGACCAACCCCAACATAATTGTGTAAGGGCACCACAGAAGATATAAATAAAGGGGAGAAGGCATGTTCATTGCTCTTTCTCAGTATAATAGCTTATCATACATGAGCTATCTTTTACATTTACATAGGATCTATGAGATTGAATTTCCATTTTTCTGCATTATTTTGTGATAAGAAAAAATTGTTACCCATATATATCTCAAACAAAAATAATTCTATAAGTCAGAAATATTGCAAATGAAGAGTAGTTCATTTTTAAAGTAACAATCGTCACTTTTTAATAAATGCAAGAGAGTATGCCTAAAATCAACTGGTAAAATGAATTTTCTAAAAAAGCAATTACCATTGTGCATTAAGTAAGAATCACTTTTCCAGACACTTAGAGTTATATCTTTTCTTTTCTAAGAAATAGTTCTTAAATAAAAGGAATACCCAAACCTAAATAGCTAGGGTCTTAAAAACCTCATTCACTCAAAAAGTCTTTTTGTTATTTATGGTAACTGTAAATAATAATGATGATGCATATAAAAATAAAAAATAAACTAAGCATGGTGACTGATGATCCCCCTGAAAACCACCAAACATCTGTATCAATCATAAATCTGCTTAAATACATCGATAAACTTAAACTAACACTAATATAATTAGACCAAAAATTAAGTGAAGGAAGGATCTAAGGTAAGTTGCTGAGCACCTTATTTGGCTTTTGTCTTGAAGCCATTTGATGAACCAGGTGAACTTAAACTTTAATTTTTAAGGCAAAGGGCATCGAGGACAGTATGCAAAGCCTGTAGGTCTATAATCGAATTGTAGGAGTAAATTAAAAATAAACCAACCGCTCCTCGAGAATACTACAAGGAGAGTTGCTTGTCTTGAATTCTGATGCCAAATAGACAGGAGAAAATACTTTTCTCAAGAATTTCTAATCGATGGATGTGAGGGCGATCTGGCTGCGACATCTGTCACGCCAATGATCGTCAAGGTTGATTCGGCTGATCTGGCTGGCTAGGCGGGTGTCGCTTTCCTCTCTCACGGCTCTACGTACGTACTCCCGAAGCTGCGCGCTGGGTCGAGGAGGACGACCTTCCCCGATAGAGGGTATACGAGTCAAGGGTATACGAGTAGCTGTGCTCCCCTGCTAGAACCTCCAAACAAGCTCTCAAGAATTTCTAACCGAAAAACATTTCCTCAAAGTGGCTTTCGAATGAAAACAAATACTTCATGGGTGGTAAAAAAAACTCTATGTGAATAATTAAATGTAGTAACCCTAGACTGGTGCCCCAGGTGCTTGGAAGAAGCAAATCAAATACACTCTGGGAGAACCCATCTTCCTCCTAGAATGCAAAGGGTTTTTTATAGATAAACTAAAAAAATATATAACTTCGCAGTTAAACGTGAAAGGAAAATAAAGTACTATGAGTGAGAGACAGATGGCAAAGTCACACAGAATACCCAGGAAGAGTTTTGATACTATAATTATCAAACTCTGAATAAATGAAAGGAATTGAAATGCAAAGATTGACAAGAAACTTTAAAATATGACTAATTATATTAAAAGTAATAATTAAATTTCTATAAATGGAAACTATATTTATTAAAAATTTAAAAAATCAATCAATGTACTTACAAAAAAGTAGATAAAGCTGAACTGAATAATAGATTATGGAGCTTGAATAATGATCATAAGATAGTACAGGTGGTACATGGGTAACACAAAGAAAAATTTGAAAGAGAGATTGGAAGACATGAAGAGTCTAATACATGACAAATCTTAGTTTCAGAATAAGAGGGAAGAGAAAGTAAGGTAGTGGCAATTTTTGAAGAGATAATGACTGAGAATGTTCTTGAACTGATGAAATATCAAATATACAGATCTGAGAAGCTCTCTGAATCCTAAGCAAGAGTAATAAAAATGGACTCAAATCTGGAGAGGAAAAAAAAAAGCTAAAGAGAAAAAGACAGATTATTCTAAAGTGATAATTAGATGGTTAAAGCACTTGTTAAGAGTATTAAAGAGTATAACTCCATTTTTTGTCTTTCGTTTTGTTTTGCTATCAATTATAGTTGGTATTAAATATTATATTATTTTCAGGTGTACAGCATAGTGGTTAGCCATCTAGTCCCACATCTGCATAAGCTAATCAGAAAGCCCAGCTGCTCTCTCTTTTGGCATCAGCAAGAAGTTCAAAACATGCAAGCTCTAGCCTCACAGGAGCCCCCACTTCAGTTCAACATACGGATTTTGGGAAAACAAAAACTTTTAGTTCATAACATCAGTCTAAATTGGAAATTCTTGATAATTAATTAGTGTTTAGGAACAGGACTATGGGATTGGGGCCCTCTTAAATATGGCCTGGGCACTATAGCTCAGCCTGGGGCTGTGTGTCTCAGATTCAAGTATGTGTTAAAATAAATAAAGGAAACTTCACTTAAAATAGAGTTGGGATGCCTTGAATGGGGAATTCTCACACACCCCAGACCCCAAGCAGGAGAACATAACACAGCAGGAGAAAGGAAAAGTTTCTTCTTGCCTAGCAAAACACCTCCACTTTTGTCAATTGTCACGTGAACCTCTTTAGCTGGTTTCCTTCAGGTTTAGACTCCTAGTTACAGATCAGTAAATGAGAAACTGCCACACTCAGCCAATAAGAAGCAATTATCACCCAAACCTCTGTGAAACAACCCCTTTCAACTTAATCCTTTTTTTCCTATAAAAGCAAGTTCTTCTCCTCTGTTGTTTGGACTTGTCTATGGTTTGCCATAGCTTATTTGTCCTGAATTGTAATTCCTCTGCTATTCCCAAATAAACTAATTTTTCTGGTAAAATAACTGTCTCTTTGTCTTTTTAACTTCAAAATTTGTGTCTTGATTCTAGCACAAGCCATGACTGAGACTAGCATCAGGGGAACAATATTTCCCAGTGACCATTGAGGGTACGTCTCCACAAAGCATTGGTCCCATTCTATACAGTGTTCAGGGGAAAGACTAATACCCTGTGCAATATGTGGGTGCACTGGGTGACGGTTCATGTGAAGGAAGAGAAATTTCAGTGCAGTATGCTGAGGTCATACTACTAAAAGCAAGTGGTTCACTAGGACCCTACAAAATGCCATTGTTGCTGCTGTTAGCTACGCTTCCGTCAACACAAAGATCCTGATTCTCAGGGAATAGGGAACACACCTATGCCAGCCCAGTGAAATAGTCATTGACCTAACACTGGAGAAGACCCCTAACCCTAACAATACTGATTTGAGGCTCTCTGGAAGGAGAGACTTATAAATATGAGCAGAGTAGAGAGGACACCCTTCCCTATTGAAATATATCTAGTAACTACTAAAAAAGACAAAAAACAAAAATTTAAATATAAGAGGAGAAAATGACAACAAAAAAATACAGAGTTGCAAAGTTTGACCAAACTGAAAACCTAAAATTTATTAAAATACAACAAAAAGGCAAAAGGTGCTATTGGAATTTTGCTTCTACACAAGAGGTTCTGAATTAACTTTAACATCTACTGAAATGTACCAATTGGCAAAACTTCATGGCCTTAATCATTCAGGGAGCTGCAATTATAGTTATTGCTGGAGATTCCCCTAAATTTCAACAAGGAATTCTTCCAACATTGGGGGAGTAACTGAACATAATAGAGAATATACAAGTATGCCTTACCTTAGCCTTTGTATCTATTACTTGCCTAAATTCCCTAGTCGTAGTGTCCAGTGTTCTAAAATATCCCATAGTGGTCATGGTTGCTCTGACCCAATGAGCAATAAATTGAAATTAAATTAGTCTCTGGCACTTATAATTGGCTTGATAAAATGAGGTCCTATGGATCTTTCCCCAAATAAAATAGTTCATATAGCCTAATGCACACGTATACCTCAGAGATATCGTATATTGGGTTCCAGACCTCTAAAATAAAGCAAATATTGTAATAAAGTGAGTCACACAAATTTTTTTGGTTTCCCAGTACACATAAAATTTGTGTTTATACTATAATGTAGTCTATTAAGTGTGCAATAGCAATGTTTCTAAAAAAAACAATGTACATACCTTAGTTAAAAAGATACTTTATTTCTAAAAATGATAACCATAATCTGAGCCTTCAGTAAGTCATAATCTTTTTGCTGGTAGAGGGTCTAACCTTCAATTTGTAAAAAAGGCAATATCTATAAAGCACAATAAAACAAAAAGCAATAAAATGATGTATGCCCGTAAATTAAAACAGGGCCTTCAAGGATTGAAAGCCATTATATAAGACTTGTTTAAAGAATTAGAGATCGTCTCCACTGCTTCTCTAATTAACATCCCAATTTGACCTCACTTTAAACCTAAAAAGAATGAAATGGGCCCCATTTGGATTACAGTTGTGTTAATGCTATAGTCACACGAGTTAAGGTCCCCATACCCAATATTATAAAAATTACTGATCCCATCCAACCAGCAGCTGACAAATACTCTGCAGTCATAGATTTGGCTAATATGTTCAGTGTCTATTTCAATAGCTTTCCAGATACAATTTGCCTTCATCTTCTAAGGAACACAATAATACCTGCTTACCTGGCTACCCATAGGCTACTTCCACATCTCTGTGAGCATTCATCATCTTTGCAAGCACAATCTTAACCTGTATTTACCTTTCTCCAGGAGCACAAGTATGCCATCACACTGATGACATCCTTCCTCAATGAGATTTATTTGATATACTTATTTAAGACATACCAGTACTCCCAAAAGCATTCATGAAAAGGATATGGGCTATTGTCCTACACATAGTACAAGGCCCTATCATTTCAGTTAAATACAGGACAATCAATCATTGATAAGCTGAGAGCCACTCATTCCTGACACTGTCAACAAACAGCTATTCGCCCTCTCAACATAATGGCCATAAGTTTCCCTTGAGCTTCCAGTGCAAGAAATTGCTCTCCTTGGCCCCGCACTATATTATTCCTTAAAATGGCAATTGCTGGCTGCACACTGAACTTTCCTTAAAACAGAGGCTTTACAGGTCCTAAGCGTATGACCCTCCATATTCAGTTGCCCATTATGAAAACAGGACCCATGAGCTCAGCATGGTCACTAAAGTCTCTTTGCTATAAGTTAAAGCCAAACTTGGGCCTTCTACCTTGCAAGAGCAGGGAGGAGGCCAGAAGGAGAGGGGTATTGTCCTGTCTTCAGTCATTTGCCAAATCCCACAGCGATGAAGGAGATGATCCTTTTGTGTATCCCTTAGCTTCCTGAGGAGCCCCTTGATATCAACTTAGTGAATATAAAGGGAGTTCATATATGAAAAACGGCAAAGTCACCATTACACAAGATAGAGTTCGCTGGAGAGTTGCTGTTTTTCATTTTTAAAATATGTCTTCCACATCAAGAATGGATCCCAAGAGTCAACAAAATTGGTTGAACATCAATCAGTCATTTTAATATAGAAAACCCTGGCCAAAGGTCAGCCTCATTTGTACATTTTTACTGACTCTTGGGTTTGGTCCAGTCTAATGGTAGCAACAATTCTTTATCCAAAATTTTTCATTTGGAATAAAGAAATCTAGTTATCTCTTGCCTCAGAATGTAGATGAAGGTCACACATGCCTCTGAACATGCTACAACCACAGCACAAGTCCTCACTAAGACACTTCTATCCCCTTCAGAGTTCCAGGTAGTGACCAAAGCACTATTTTAGTTCTCACAATATATGATGCTGGGCTCTTGAGTGTTGAACTTTCAACACTCTTTCCAGTTTCAGGCTATAGGCCTCATCAAGCACCATGATGTCTTAATTAAATAAGATCAAATTCGATTAAATAAAACATGGCACATTTTAATCATCAGTCAAATGTTAGGGTAAATTGTAACAAAGAATCTTACTCCATTTTTTATGTTAACCGATGACAGCTTTCAAGCCTCACACTCTCTTTTCCCCTTCTTTCCCACAGCAAACTGATATGAAAGCTCACTTGTTCCGCCCTTCAGCACTAGCAGAAAGTTCAAATCACAAAAACCCTAGCCAGCACACAGAAACCTTTACAGCTCAAAACCCAGTTTCCCTTCCCCACTCTTTTAAAATATTTTGGAACCAGCTTGGTAGTCTGTCTACTCTCTCCACAAGCCTCGTTAAATGAATAATAAACTTTTTCACAATCTCTTGGTGCGTGTGCAGTGTTATCAGTGTTGACATTTTCAAAACAAATTATGAGTGTGAGCATCTGTCTCATCTCTAAGTAGTAACTGCATCATCTAATTTTTTAGAAGTTAAATAAAAATTAATGAAAAAATGTTTTTTATTAAAAATAAAAGTGTTCTCTGGTCCTTATAGTATTTGAAAAAAGAATAAAAATATTGTGTATACTACAATTTTAATAAATTATTTCTACATATTAAAAATTTCTAAACTAATAATTGGAGAATATAAATGTGTAATTAAAATCTATTATAAAAAATAAATTTATATAAGAAAAAAATTTATTCACCATAAAGCAAGAATGGAGAAAAAAATATAGAGAAGTATACAATAATGAAAAGTATACAATAAGATGTTAAAAATTAAAACTATGATTAATTACCAAAATAAAAATTGACTAAATGTTCCCATAAAAAGAAAAATTTTCAAGCTATATTTTGAGATTCTGCACTTAAAGTACAAGAATAAAAAATACAAAACAAACATCAATTTTTAAAAATCTGATGTATCAATTAATATCAGATAAAATAGACCTCAAGACAAAAATCATTAGGGAAAAAAAAGAAACAATAAGTTTGAATGTGTATGTACCCAATAACGTAATATAATATATAAAGTAAAAAACTACAAGAAAAAAAAACCCTCAATTACAATGGGAGATATTAACATAGCTTTGCAGTAAGTGATCACACAACCAGGTGCATGTCCCAGATGCTCTAGAATCTTGACAAGAATTGTCATGGTCGGCCTTTTTTGCTTTAGCTACTCTAAAAATACGTACATAGTGATATGACATGTCATTGTGGTATTTCCTTGCATCTCTCATCTGTATATAATCTTTGGGGAAGTGTCTCTTCAAATCTGCCCATATTTTTGGGGTTGTTTGTTTTCTTGTTAAGGAGTTCCAGGAGATTCTTATATATTCTAGATATAGTCCTTTATAAATTATATGAATTCCAAATACTTTCTCTCAGTCTATGGTCTTTCTTTTCATTCTTAACAGTGTCTTTCAAAGATCACATTTTAATTGAATTAAAAAAAAACTTGTTAATTTGTTCTTTTATAGATTATGCCTCACACTATTTGTGTCATATCTAAGAAATCTTTACCTAAGCCGAGGATACAAATGTTTTCTCTGATCTTTTCTTCTAGAAGTTTTATAATTTTAGGTATAATGCTATAAATTTGCCCTTAAGTATGGTTTATTGACATCTCATCAAAAATATATTATTTTCATTTTTACTCAGTTCAGAATAATTTCTAATTTCTATTTTGATTTCTTCTTTGACCCATTGGTTATTTAGATATCTGTTGTTTAATTTTCAAATATTTAGGAATTATCCAGATATCTTTCTCTTATTTATTTTAAATTTAATTTCACTGTAGTCAGAAAACATACTTTGAATGACTTGAATATTTCAAAAATTTATTGACACTTGTTTTGTGGCCCAGAATATGATTTAACCTGACAAATGTTCTTTGTGCAATTGAAAAGAGTTTGTGGTCTGCTCATGCTGTTTGTAATAAAGATGAAAATTAGGTCAAGTTAGTTGATAGTTTTGTTTAAATCGTCTGTATATTTACTGATTTTCTGTTGATTTCCTATAGGAATTGCTGAAAAATGGATATTGATATCTTCCACTTTAACTATAAACTTGTCTATTTCTCCATTCATTTTTATCAATTTTTGTTTCATGTATTTTGAAGTTCTGTTACGGGCATAAACATTTAAGATTGTTATCCCTATACTTAAAAAGTATAAACTAAGACCCCTACATGGTAAATATGCCATGTTCATAAATAAAGAGACTCAATATCATGCAGATGTTAATTTTCTTCATATTGACCCAAGGAGTAATTCTATTCTAATCAGAACCATAATATTCTTCTTTTATGAAACTCAGTTAGTTATTTTATAATTTATACAAAGAATAGATAGCCAAGAATAGTTCAAACACTCTTAAAGGCAAAAAACATAATTCTTTTTATGTGTTAAGATTTATTATGAATTTATAATAATTAAAACATTGTAGTGTTGCTCAGGAATAGAAAATTAACAATTGAATAAAATAATGAAGAGATCAACCCATAATTATATAAATTTGTGATGGTTTTCCCTGCAGATTATTGGGAAAGAATGGGTTTTTCATTTCATAGTGCTGTGGCAAATAGGCTAACATGGAAAAAATTAAGTTGCTCTCCTGTTCCACATTATAAACAAAAATCAAATCAAATAAAGTCTCAAATATAAAAATTAAAAGTAAAATTTTGGAAAAACAATATAAGTAAAATTCTTTGACTTTTCAGTATTAATGGACTCCTTATTAAGCAAGACAAAAACTCTGTTCATAAGGCAAAGAATTGATCAATTTAACTAAATAAAAAACTTTTTTAAAGAAAGTTACTTTATTATAAAGAGAATAACATTTCAAACTATAAATAAAAATTGACCATAGAAAAATATAACTGACAAAACACTTGTATACAGAATGTATCATTTTTAAATCATCGAAAAAAACAAAAGACAAGCAAACAGAAAAAGCACTTAAAGAATCATGATGAAGAAGAAACCTGAGAAGTCAACAAATATAAAACATATTTAACTTTAATAATTATCAGGGAAATCGAAGTTAAATATCCAAATAATTAACATTTCATTCCTGAAAAATTAGCAAATGTTTAAAAGTACCACCACTTTGGAAAATAATTTAGTATTATTTTATAGAGTTGATATTTCTATGCTCTGTGATATAGCAATTTCACTTAGATTTATATCCTAAACAAACTTATGTACATATGCACCTGGGCAACTGCTTAAGAATATACATAGCAACATTGTTTGTAGTAGCAGAAAATTGTAAACAAACAAAATAATCATTGAAATAAAATGAATAAATTTTGGTATATTCTTATGCTAGATTATGCATGCATGAAAAATAATAAATAGAAAATAAAAATATTGCTACATGCCAAAGCATGGATAAATCTTAGAAATAGAAGATTGAGCAGCAAAAGCTAGTTGTAAACAAATTTACAAAGTATGATTAAATTATAATAGAAAAAACTGTGCAAAAGGAAACATTATTGTATATTGTATAGAGATACAAATATATAGTAAAATTAAAGAAAAGAAAAGAAATTGCAAATGCAAAATTCAGAATGATGGTGGAGGATAAAGATTAAGTTTTGAGAGGACATACAGGAAATTGCCAAATAAATAACATTTTTCCCCTGAAAACTATGCAATGAGTACATATATATTGTCTTTTATACATATTATTTATGAATATTATTTTAGAGGCTAAATATTTGAATAACTAAAAATTCAGACTTTTTATCATAAATAGATTTTGAGTTTGAGCCTTTTAAAAAGAGCATGGGAACAGAAGAAAGAAAAGGGCAAACTGGCAATTTCCTTTTGAAGACCATAGGGTACTGACCCCTATTTAGCCAAGTAATTATGGAGAACACTGTCCTTTTCATCACTAGGAGCTATTGTTACATCATATATATGAGTCTTTGGACAAGACTGTTTTAAGTAACAGTTTCATCGTTTGAACTAACTGCATTGTTATTCTATAAGAATTTCTAGGACATCTTAGGCTTAAATACATAACAACGAATGCATTTATATCAGATATTTTTCTCTGTATCTGTATGTCAGACCTTCAAACAGCTCTAATTACAGTATATATTATGTTTTGTGTGTGTGTGTGCAAACTGCACATTCTCAAGTAAATTAGACTAATAAGTTATATTAATAGTTAATTATTTTTTTAATTTTGACAGAAGAAAACAGAAAAAAATGCACTGATATTTGTTTTACATCTTTGTGTGAAATTGTATAACAGGATTTTTGCAAGAAGTGGTTTCTTATTTATTGGTATGACTAAAAATGAATATGATTAGGGAAGGAAAGTTCTCCAAAAGTTTCTAAAGATAGAATATCACTAGACAGATCATCAATGAGATAAATGAATAATGCCTGTTATAGAAAAATAGAAAATTCATAATTTGTTATGAATATACAAACAGAAATATTAAAGGCACTAAGAGAACCAAATATAATAAAAAAAATGAATGCATGACCTGTGCACTATGAAAAAAAATCAACTTAATTATGGTTTGTCACAATAGTTCCTCTTTTTGAATAAAGTCCAGCTTTAATTAAAATCTCCTCGTTCAATCAGATGGAGTTGCAGATGAGATTAGTTGAAACTACCTATTGTTCTTATTCATTTTAATGTACTACATTTCAGCAGTAAGGAGATACACAAAAGAAAAGCACTTCACTAGCTCTTCAAAGGAGTCTGTTATGATTCTAAATTTAATTAAATTAGATTAGTTGAACCTCATTTATATTACTAAAAATCTCAAACAATTTCTAAGAGATCCGCTCCTCCTCCTGTCCCATCCTGACCCTCATCCATCATACCCAAACTCAAAATTACAAAAGCTATGCTGAACTTGTTATTTTTTAGTAAATAGCAGAATAGTTCTTCTATAATAGTTTTACTTTCCTTTCAGCTGTTCAGCAAATGCAAATAAGCCTTAATCAACAAATCACTTAATCCATGTTAACAAAATAGTCCATTTACAGTTATGAATTGCACTGACAAATAATCTCTCATTTATCTATAGCTTCTGTGTTTAAAAAAAAACTCACACATTATACTTTGCACATTTCTCCAACTTGCTTCCTACAAATACAGTTGGACAATATTGATCTAAAAATAACCCACTGCATGTATATTCCTGAGATTAAGCTTAACCCAGTTGCCTCAGAGGTTATTTAAATATTATTTGATAAGACAACACTATCTCAGTAACCCAATGTGAATCTCTATGTAAATGATGACTGAAAAATGCAACAATGTCAGTATATTTTCTGTTGTTTTTAAGCTGCTAAATTATAAAGCAACTTGTTATGTGGCAGTAGATAATAAACACTGTCTTTGGTACTTGGGCAGGGAGTGGAAGCTCGGAGACTTTGAGGAGACTTAGTAAAAATGCAAGGGCCTTGAAGACATTGTGGAAGTATGATGGCTTTGAGGAGGTTGCAGGGAGAGCTTAGAGGAGAGTAAAAAAACTTTGACTGGAAATCAGAGAATAGGGGCTCCTGCATGTAGGGGTAGAAAGTTTAGCAGTGCTGTTGCCTATGCTAATGTAGAAAATAGAAAAAGTATCTAATTTGCCAGGTGATCTAGCTAAAAAAGATTTTAGGGTAGAATGCTAAAGGTGCTACCTGGTTGCTTCAAGTTCCTGTAGTAAAATGTGAAAGAAAAAAAGATAAGAATTATTAAACAAAAAATATCCAGGACTTAGTAATTTTGAAATTTTACAGTGTCTTCAGATGGCAAACAGTACTAAAATTAAGAGAATGCCTTCTGAACAAAGATTAAATCCTGGGCACTCTCAGGAAAGAACAATTTAAAGAATAAGCAGAGGGTGCTACTGTTTTGATAATTGCGAATAAAGCTGCTTTAAACATTTGTGTGCAAGGTTTTATGTGGGCATAAGTTTTTAGCTCCTTGGATAAATACTAGATCCTCACCAGCATTTGATGTTATCAGTGTTCTGGATTTGGGCCATGCTAATGGGCATGTAGTGGTACCTCATTGTTGCTTTAATTTTCATGTCCCTAATGACATATGATCATATGCTTGTCTTTTGTTTATCTTCTTTGATGAGGTATCTCTTTAGGTCTTCTGCCTATTTTTAGTTAAGTTGTTCATTTTACTACTGTTGAGTTTTAAGAGTTCTTTGTATGTTTTGGCTAAGGGTCCTTTTTCAGATACATTTTTGCAAATATTTTCTCCTGGTCTGTGGCCTATTTTCTCATTCTATTGAAAATGTTTTTGCAAAGCACAAGTTTTTAATTTTAATGAAGTTCAGATTATCAATTACTTCTTTCATGGATTATGCCTTTGGTGTTGTGTCTAAAAAGTCATCACCATGCCAAGGTCATCTAGATTTCCTCCTATATTATCTCTTAGGAGTTTTATAGTGTTCTGTTTTACATTTGGGTCTATAACCAATTTTGAATTAATTTACGTAAAATGTGTCTAGATTTTTTTTTTTTGTATGCAACATCCAGTTGCTCCAGCATCATTTGTTGAAAAGAATATCTTTTCTCAAATGTACTGTCTTTTTTCCTTTGTCAAAAATAGACCCACTATATTTATATGAGTCTATTTCTTGGTTTCTCATTATGTTCCATTGATGTGTCTATTCTTTCACAAATTCCACACTGTCATGATAACTGTAGTTTTATAGTAAATCTTTGTGATATTATGATTTATAATAAAAAATACATATTTGGTCTTCATCTACATTCCTGGACCAGAGCTCCTAAAATCCTTGGAATTTCCTAAGTGATAAGAGAAATAAAAGTGAAAAAAGTGTTTACTTATTTAGAAGCAGTCTCTTTCAACCATATCTGAGTTTATGTTAACAAGATAACTTCTAGACAGCAGGTGAGGATGAAAGAGGGAGCTAGTTTCCAGCGGGACAAAACATGTTATTAGGGAGTTGGAACTTTCAGCCGCATTTCCCAACCTCCAGGGAAGAGAGAGGCTGGAGGTTAAACTAATCTCTAACAGTCAAAAATTTAATCAATCATGCCTATGTAATGAAGCCTCTATAAAAATCCTTAAAGTACAGGGCTCAAAGAGCTTTCAGGTTGTGAAATAAGGTAGGTATGCCTAAAGAGGGCATGGAAACTCCAAACCCCTTCCCACATGCCTTGTCCTGTACATCTCTTCCATATGGCTATTCTGAGTTGTATCCTCTTGTAATCTAGTAAATCAACTTTCCCTGAGTTCTATGAGTCATTCTAACAAATTATCCGACCTGAAGAGGGAGCCATGGGAACCGCTGATTTATAGTTGGTCAGTTGGAAGCACAGGGGATACCCTGTGCTTAAAATTGGCATCTGAAGTTGGAAGGGAAATACAGTATTATTGGGACTGAGCTCTTCAGCTGTGGAATATGATGCTATTCCAGGTAGATGGTGTCAGAATTGCATATAATTGTAGGAAAACCAGTTGGTGTTTCAAAAAACTGAAGAACTTCTTGGTGGGTCAGATCGCACACATGTGGTGTCAGAAATGTTGATGAGTCGTGAATAGGAAGAAATAGAGCTTATTTCCCTAGTCTTAGAATTGGGTAGTATCAATTCTCCAATTTTGTTCTTCTCATTCAATATTATGCTGGCCACACTGAGTCTTTTGCTTCTCCATATAACCTTTAAAATCAGTTTATGTATATCCACAAAATAATCTGCTGCATTTTAATTGAGATTGTGTTGAAGGTCTAGATCAGGGAGAACTGGCATCTTGATAATACTAAGTCTTGCTACCCATAAAGATGGATTATCTCTCCATTTATTTAGTTCTTCTATTTATTTTATCAGAGTTTTGTAGTTTTCTGCATATAGATCTTGTAGATATTTTGTTAGATTTATACCCATTTTATTTTGGGGATGCTAATGTAGATGTTATTGAGTTTTTAATTTCAAATTCCACTTGCTCATTGCTGATCTATAGGGAAGTGATTGACTTTAGTGTATTAATTTTGTATTTCTTCAATCTTGCTCTTATTACTTATTAGTTCCAAGAGCACTGTGAGTCCCAAGTGAACCCCAAGTTTAATAAACACAAAGAAATATTCACCTAGATATATCATAGTCAAACTACTCAAAAACAAAGACAAAGGAAAAATAGCTTGTGTACTGGGGAACAATAACAAAATTAAAGAGTAATTCTCTCTCAGAAATAATGGAGACTAGAAGGCAGTAGAATGGAATATTTTAAATACTGGGGGAAAAAAAAAACAGTCAATCAAGACTCTAACTCTGGCAAAACTATTGTTATAAAATGAAACTAAAATAATGATCATTCCTGTATAAACAAAACTGAGAGAATTTGTTACTGACAAACCTGATCTAAAAGAAAAACCAAGGAAATCCTTCAGGCTGAAAGGAAATTTCAGCAGACAGTAACTCAAATTGAAAAGAAGAAACAAAAAGTAGGGAAAGCCTAAGTATATGAGTAAATATAAAAGACAGAAAGGAAGAGAAAGAGAGAGAGAGAATGAGAGAGGGAGAAAGAGAGTGAGAAACAGAAACTGAATTTCACTTTAATTCTCTGAATTTATGAAAGCTTTTTTTTTCCTATTCTGGAATTTTTATCTTGTTCAATTCATTTTGACAGTGGTACCTTTTGGAGACTATCCGTAGGTTTCCGCATCCCAGATTTTTAAAATTCCTCTAGTTGTTGCCTCAGAATTTCCTTTGATTCTACGAGCTGCCCAATATCTATCCAAGAAATTCTTTTTTTTGCCTATGTTAGCCCCAAAAATTGGTTGTAGCAATTAAAGGCAGTTAGATAATACTTATTTCTCAAGAAATAACTGGTTATTTCTTTATCATATATTCATTAATTTATTTTATTTATTAAGCAACTACTGTACTAGTTTCTGGGATTATATTAGTAGAAAAGATGGACATGTTTCTGCTCTCATAAAGCTACAAGTTATCCAGATGATCAGCAGTTAAACAAAAATATACTTCTTTTCAATCAAAAACATGGTTAACTCTACAAAAGAAAAATGAAAATAAAAAAACAAGGCACTTAATATTGATGGTCAGAGAAGACTTCTCTGACTTTTAAGTTAAGACCAGAGGATGTTTAAAATCAGAATCTTTTCTAGGGTTACAGAAAAGATTATGGGATACTTAACTAAAGTAACTGTCTTTTAATTGATTATATTTGTATGTCATTTCCAAATCCCAGGAATACTCCATGAAAAACCACAGCACATTGTTTTCTTCATCTATTGTCTACTCATCAAAAACACTGTTTATACAAAACTGATCTCTCTCTAATCCCTAGAGATGGGTTCAGAGTATATTTACATTATAAAAACACTTGATGTTATTGTTCTGTAGGTAGTAGTCTAGTTGGAATCTCTCTTTTTAAAAGTTTGCTCCTTCTATATCTTATTAATTGTCAGAAAAAAATGACATGACTGCAGATCTTTAATGTTCCATCCATTTAAAAACAAACTGTATGCCTGCAAGCCACAAAAGGAGGTCAAATGAATATAGCCTCAGTGTCATATTGCCAGCATTCTCTACTACTTGAATATTTAGGCCATTATTTTTAATTGCATCTCTAGATAAAAAGAGGGTCAGCATGCCATATTTTCAAAGCAATGTTTAAAACTTAAAAGGAAGTACTATTTGAACCATGGACAATTTAACAAGCCCAAACTTTAAGCAACGTATAGTTTATTACAAAACATATAGTATTTTTAGAAGCAAATATTGTAATATTTGCAAACTAGCAAAATATTACTAATTATCCTATCTATGTAATACTCTCAGTAGGCATAGTACAGGTGGACTCTATTGTAAACCGTAAAATGTTTCTTACCTCAGAGACAAATATGATATAAAATACATTAAAATTACATTTATTATTAGAGGAAATATATTTTGTAAACGTAAAGCTAGATAATTACAAAAATGGCAACTATGCAAAGTATAAATATCTGTAATTTAAAAAAATTACCTTTTACTAAAAAATTATGACTGTATTGGTTTAAAACATTACACTTTAAAATACATTAAGTAATTATGTAAATAAAGTACAAGTAGGATTTTTCAGTCATGACTACAGGTGAGTTTGGTGCATATACAAAGCCAGTTCTTGTCAAGGTTTGATGTAAACAAAACTTCTATTTAACATTATACTGGAGGACGAGGACATGTAAAAAGATAAGAAAATTTATTTTTATTTACATTTATATACTATATGTAATATGTAACATAAATATATTTATCATAATTTATTTTTATTATATGAATAATAATTTAGGTATACACCCTAAATAAACTCTTGCTTGTATACACAAATAGACATATTTTTAAAAAGTGAGTTCTCAGCAGGTTTGTTTACCATAGCAAAAATTAATTTACCGTTAACAGGAGATAGATAATATATTGTGTTGAATTTATATAACGCTATACAATAGTGCAAATGAATGAACCAAAGTTGCATGAATCAATATAAATGAATCTCGTGAACATAATGTTGGTGGATAAAGCTACAGAATACTTGCAGAATGATGTCATTCACATATAAGTAAATTTATATTAACCAATATTGTATATATACTACATATTAAGAAGATATATAGAGATTAAAAAATGTAAAAGCATGGTATGATAAATACCAAATTCAGCATAGTGATTATCTTGGTTGGAGGAGGAAGTAAGTCATAAAGAAGATAGAAGAGATTCTGATCAGGAAGGGCTGCACAGGGACTTCAACTTTATAGGAATGTTTAATTTTTTAAGCTGAAAAAAATCTCTGCAGAAGCTGAAGATAGAGCCTTTAGGCAATGGATCCATAAAAGACTCCCAGACACACACCACAGGACTGGCCAACTAATGGAGCTTCTGCCTCTGCCACAGTCAAGGGGCTGCTGAATCAAAAAACTGCCCGATTGGCTGTCAGCTCCAGAACCACACTGCTAGAAACACACATAGAGTACTCTACTGTGTATTTTGCAGTGTCACAGTCAGGGAACACTGAATCAGGGAGTTGGCCACCACGAACACTTAACTCCAGAACCATTAAGGCTCTGCCACAATCTGCTTCAGCAAATGAGTGCCCTGAACCCCACCTCTTTCCCCCACATAACTCAGTTCTAAATCAAAGCTTCACGCAGTGGGTTTCAATTGGTGAAGCCTAAATCACTTATGTGTACCCTGGCTGAAAGAAAAACTACAAAATATAGGTTTGTTCTCTTTTCTTGAAAAATGAGGATAATAGCGAGAGTGTTCGAAAAGTTTAAGCAAATTACAGTGACAGATGCCATTAAAGTGAGAGGCAGGGAAATCTCAACTTCGCACCTATATCTTTCTAACTACTGGTTTGTGTGGTTTTTGTTCCTTGTTTTTGTTTTTATACCATGGGGATATTTTTGTTTATTTGTTTGCTTGGGGTTTTGTCTTTTTATCCTGTCGCAGAAAATGCTGGTTGCTTTTCAATATATAGCTGAGCTTCCTTTTTAACAGAAAGAGAACCCAGCCAGTTGCAGAACTTTTGTGTGCAAATTCCAAGACATCTCCTTAAAGGAAAAGAACATCCTTTCTTGATTTTCTTTTTTTCCTGTTTGCTGGAATGGAAATATAATGACTGATTTGATCAGCCACTATAAATCATAATCAATATGCTAAAGATGGTAAAACAACTAGAGAACGAACTTATGTTTCTTTAGAAAGTGCAACTAAGCTTTGGATTAACTTTAGACATGTTTGCATGAGAGAAAAATAAATGTCTACCTTATTTAAGTCATTAATGGGGCCAGAGTAAGCAGTGGGAGGTCAAGTTTTTGTTACTGTAAGCCTAACCTGGTCTTAGCTAATATAGAATGTAGTATCATTATTTTAAAATCGACTTAAAATTTAACCTTAAGGACAACTGAATAGACAAATATTTGAAATCTTGGGTTAAGAGTCTTGCCCTACTATAAATCCCTATAGCAAAATTCCATGGGAATTTGCCTAATCTTTTGGATGAATTGATCAAAATACCAGCTTCCTATCTCCCCAAATAGATATGTTGTCTTCTTTCTAATCTATCAAGTTTCTCAATATTATTCTTATAAATTCTACTCTAAAACTGAATTCATAATTTAAAAGAGACTGTCAAATGTTAACTATGGTGCACAAATTATATTTTAGTTCTGAATTTTACTTGAATACAGCTACAAATTTTACTTGAATTTTACTTGAATATAGCTACAAATTATTTTTGTTTTTATATTTTACCTATGATATTTATTTAATTCACTAAATTATTAATACATAATTAATTCATCAAATTAAAAATTAATGCAAACTTGTCCTGCACTAGGCACTGGGTTAGGTACTGCAGATGCAACAATGACTATTATAGTCCAATCCACAAGATGAGATCACAGTTTAATAGGGCAAGATGGGCACATAAACCTTTACCATACATTTGTGACAAGTGCTATCAAATACTGTTGTTAAGGTACTAAAGTACTAATTGGAGGACCACATCATAATAATAGCTGATTAACTTTTAATGCTCTCACTCTGACTTCCAGCACTTTTAAAATTTTTCTTAAAGTTGTGCCTCTCTATTTCTCCTCATATTATATCTATATATAGCCTGGTACTGATCTCTACATATGCTACCATTTTTGATGGGCAATTTACAGTTAATGTTTTTAAAATATCAGAGTTATAAATTATTTTCCTATCTTTGAAGTAGAACTTTTTTCTAGATTTTTAATCACCTGAAAATTTGTCTCTAATACCCAGGTAAAATAGCATTTAAAAATATACATTGATAATTATCAAACATTATCCATTTTCTACTCATTGACCACATTTAAAGCAATCCTCTAGGTTAGCTAAAAATAATTGCCTTCTCTTTATCTACAATTATCTTGTAAATAGTGAACTCACAGTTTAGAAGAATGCTTTCTAAGCCATTAATCTTTAGTTTGTGGATGAAAATATAATAAGAAGTAGAAACAAACCTTCCTGAAAACTAGATATTTTACATTTATTGTTTCTTTGTTCGTAAGAATTATCATTTCAATACTATACAAACTAACTTTGCATATGCATTTGATGGTCTGAAAAGTTATAGTATTTGGGGGGACATCAAAGTCTTTAGTCTTAGAACCAATAACAAACCTACCATTTTTTTTAATGCAGTATAAGCTTAATAATCACATAACAATTAGGAAATTTGGCAGGCTATCATGAGTATTAACACAGTGTTGAAAAGGCTGAAACACTTCAGTAAGACTTAGTGTATAATCATAGTCATGCCTGACTACAAACAAACATACATATCTTATTCAATAAGCCACTTAGATGCATTATAGTTTTAAAGGTCAGATGCTTGGAGGCAAAACAAATGACTAGCATGGAAGGGCTAAGCCAGCAGATACAATCACATAATGAAAATAGTTTAGGAAAAGAAATGGAATGTGAATTGTGCAGCTATCAATAAAAGCATAATATTGACCTAGTACTTCTTTGGGAGGACATGGGGAGATTTCAGGAGGAGTGGCAGGCTGAGAAAGCCTGCATCTCGGGAGACACAAAGCAACTGCATGCTAAATGTGTCAAGGCTGATGAAGTGTACCCTCAGGTAACCTAGCAAATAATGAACTACAATCACCTAACGGAGGCTAAAATTAACGAATCAACCCAATTTCCCCTTCTTTTCCAGTGAGTCTAATGCTGGCGGCAGTCTTCACAAAAATAGAGCTGCACCACTTAGAATACCTTTCAGTTTGCAAAAAAATTCTATCATAATAGGTCTTACATATTTGTGTGACTTTAAATATCATTGAAATAGTCATCACATGTATTGAGTTTAAAAACCAAGCCGTGTTATCCAAAAATGTTGAAACAAAAATATAAGGTATTGTCAGTAATGCTTTTTCTCCTAAATTCACTTAGAATATGTGGGGTGGAGTGTTTCTATTACTAGTCAAAACTGTTTATGAAAATAATGTGATGAGCATTTGTTATATATACTATTTATGTAGTTGGGTTTACTTACAACATACATTCATTGAGCTTCTATGTCAGATACTATGTTATGCACTGTGGAAGAACCAAGTTGTGAGAGACATAAAGGAGCTTATTGTATAATGTAAGAGATTATATGACTAACAAGACTATAATATAGAATATGATAAATACTATTGGAAAAATATGTGCTAAAGGAGCTTATTGTATAATGTAAGAGATTATATGACTAACAAGACTATAATATAGAATATGATAAATACTAGTGGAAAAATATAGTAAAAGTACTGGAAAGATGATGAGAAAAGGAAGAACAACATTTATTCATTCACTCAAATATTTTCAAGTCCTCTTCTAGGCACTAGGGATAGATTAGTAAACAAGATAGACATGGACCAAGCCCTTCTGTGTTCTTACAAATGTTAACACACTTCGTCTTCATGAGAACTTGAAAAGGCAAATATTATTCTAAGAGGGTGACTGTTCTACTGTTTGAAGTATAAATAATGGCCTCCCAGTGGTGTTGAAGGCCCATGACTTAGAATAGCAGGAAATTCAGTCTCCCTACTCCTGCCCTCCCTGGAATGTAGCCAAAAGTGCTAACATATATTAAAGGCCAGTCCTATTTGTTTTCACTTTTTGGCTGAGGATAGAATTTAAAAGCACTCCGTTGAGGAGGGAGTTCTTGAGGGCTGATATCAGATGTTATTGCACAGGACTATTCCACAACACTATATCTTCATGATGATTGAGGAAATCGGGAATGGATTTAACAGTGGTTTACATTAAAAACAAGAACCAAATCAATCTCTTAGATAGATCCTGAGTGTCTAAATACTTCATCTTAGTCTTCTTCAATAAGCAATGCTTATATTGCTATATAATAAAAAATGTTTGATTCTGAATGATAACTCTGTTGGACTGGAATTGTCAAAATTGATTTAATAATGTGCACTATAGTAGATTTTTTAAGGCAGAAAAGACTATCCGATTTTAGGAATATTTTCAGCAGTGAGAATTATATCAAAATTTATTTTCCGGCTAGTCCAGGGAAGTAAGTTAATTAGAATGATATATCTAATTCCATGATCATTCAAGGTAAACCAGTAGCATTTTATAAATTTAAAAGACTATTAATATTGATAATAATACACTTTTCTAAATCCTTCAAATCCTTTTAGAATATCTTCCTTACAACATCTCTTTAGGGGCAAAAATATTAATAATTGATATTTAATATTATCTCTGATTATTGCAGTAACTTTGGAATGTTATTCTCTTTTTAAAGATAAGGAAACTAAGGATCCATAAGTAAAAATATCTGAAAACATCATTCAAATAAAGTTAATAAGAAGTATTTTGTATATTAATAATCCTCAACTCAAGCTCTGCCTCAGAATCACATGTGAAATTTCCAAAAATAGATACTTAGTGTCATGCTGAGAACTGTGAATCAGAGTTTCTGTGATAGAGTCTCCACTGTTATTTTTTAAAATCTCTACTGGTAAATCTGATCTAGCTTAATCGAGTAAAATCTGTCAAACAGCAAATTAAATACAAGATGCTCCAGTATCTGAATCGAGATGGAAGCTAAAAAATAATGGAAAAAGTTAAAGTGGAAAAAACATCTGTTTCTCTGAGTCTAAAAGAAATAATGAGAGAAACAGTGCTCGTGGTTTGCATAATTGGGCTTTAGATTGTGACCAACACAACTTCTCTGACTCCAGTCCTTCTAAGGTGAATGTGGTAAGATTAGTTATCTCTTCTAATTAAGAGCTAGTGGACACAGAAGGAAATACTATCACCTTACTTCCAACTTCTGATTTCTTACTTTGACTAGATTAAGAGTGGAGGCCTGGGTCAATGCATAAATAAGTAGCACTCACACTGCTGCTCCTTGTGCCTGTTTCCTGGCTGGACAGACATGGCAGATTGATTGGCGCAGCCAAGCACATATGTACCCTAACAATATTTCCCTACCAATCAGATGAAACTTATTTGGTCTTCTAGAACATTCATTCATTCATTTACTCATTTACTGAACAAACCCTGAATGTCCACTACTGTTTTGACAACAGGGCTTGATACTGAGAATACAATGATGACTAAGTCATGTACCCTGCAAACAGTTAATGGCAGAAGAACCCTTTCTATATATGCCTGGCCTCTATTTCTAGGGCATTTTTTTAAGTACTCAGGTGCCATGTGTCATAGCTCTTCATTCAAAGATGTTTAAAACACATTTATCTGAGTCTTAAAACATGTTCAGTGCTGCTTTTTACCATTTAATTATTAGAACATCTGTAAGGTAAATACTATTCATTATCTGTACCTTACAAAAGAGGGAACTGAGATTGAGACAGGATAAATACATTGTTAAAGGTCACACAGATAGTAAAGAGTTTTAAAGAATCTATCACTTAAGACTGATAGAAAAGTCTTAAACCTAGGTCTATCTGACTTCAAAACTCATGCTTTTAACCACTAAGCTTACTCTGGCTTTTTTGAGAGTAAGTTTATTAACATCTAAGACCTGGAGGAAGCACTACAGAGAAGATTTTCATCTTCATAAAGTAGGAATAATATTGTTTTGTCAGTAACGAAAAGAAAAGAAAGAAGAAAAGGAGGGAGGAAATGGATATAAGGAAGCAGAGGTCAGCAGTTCACCACAAAGACCACTGGACGTGCACATCCCTACACACCTCCATTCAGATGACATTTCAGCCTCTCAGTTGTCAATATATTGAGGAATTATTAATACTTTCTCACTACTGATCTTTAAAATCTGATTATTAGAAGGGACTTGCTATCTTCTCCAACCCACTCCCTCTGCAGGCCCTTTCCCTCTCATCAGTTACGATGGCCATTTCCAGTGGGTCTCTGGACTCCCTTAAGTTGTTTGTGTGGCTTATTGGTTCAGTTGGTTGATTTGCCTTCTAAATGTAATTGGTTTAATTTAGTTTTTCTCTGTTAAATAAAACTGAAATAGGCATTTGGTGGCCTCCAGGGGCCCAAGAAGGCCATGGTTAAGATGACCTCTGCCATAACTGCTGTCAGTTTCTTAAAAACATAGATTAGAGAAATCAACATATTTAACCAGAGCCTGTCTGTGTTTGTTAGTAAGGTTATTTGCTTGTATGTAGCCAGATAAGAGTTCTTAGCAAAGGTTCTAAGGAGGAGAGCAGTGGGAATAATGTAAAGGGCAGTGAGAAGAAAGGAAGATAAGAATATTTCTTTGTAGTGCTGAGCACCCTGCAATGCAAAGCAAATGATAATCAAACTTAAGACAAGAACTTAAGAAGCTGCCTTTAGATTTGTTGTCAGTGGTGAAAATTAAACTCACTTTCTTTTGTCAAAAGTGAAAATGTTTATATCGCCCCCCAAAAATTTAGCATGAAAATAGATAAAAGGAAGATGCATCCTAGCATGATCATGAAAGGAAAACTGTTTTCACTCTTAACTCTGCATAAATCAAAATTAAATAGTGTTTTTTGTTTGTTTTGTTTTTTTTCTCTAAGAATTCTAAACATAGTGCCTAGAACATGGTGAGTGCTCAGTAAATATTTGTGGAACAAATAAATGAATTAAAAGAAACATCAGGAAAGCAAATTGATGGTTGTGCCTTAAAATAGCATAAGAAATTATGTCAGAGAATTTCTAAGTATTCATTTCATTGTGCCTTCAATTAATGAGCTAAATATATACATATAATCTTTTGAAAAGAAAACACTTATCTGAAAAATGAAATCTTCATAAGTAGCGAATTTCATTCAGTTTTTTAACAAAACTAATTTGTAATGTGAGTGGCTGAGAGGATGAGATTGCAGCCTCTCCCCCATATAAATAAAAAAATGTCTTTACCTCATTTCATTTATTTCACAAGATCTCCCTTACCTACGGAATAGTCCATTTTTTCAAAACTCATTGAGCCTTAATCAACTATTTAGAGTAGCTATTCTATTCTGGCTTTGTAATTACCAATTACATTATATTTTCTCAAGAAGAAACACTTCTGGACTTATTTTGGTTGATTTTTAGCAGGCAGCTCTCTTGCATCTTTAAGGAACATTTTTTATAAAAGAGTTTCAGTTTTGCTTAGCTTATGCTAATAATATTTTTACGTTTTTAATTATTAATAGATTCAAATGTCTCATTCATGTTTGAAAACAAAGCTATTATTTTTTAAAAGAGGAAAATATTAATTAATTCTTGTGCAATTTGAAAAACAGATCTCAGTTCAACATTATTTTCAAGAAAAGTGAATATTACTTAAAGGCTACAGAAGCCAAAATTTCTTCTGCTGGTTTAACTTATTTTTCACATTATAAACAACAAATATTTGCGTGTTCTTCAATAAATCTTGTTTTTTCCCTTATCATGTGCGTGATAAAACAAGAAAAATATGGCATTGGTTTATTTCCTTAGTTCTGAGGAAACATGAAAAATCTACCCTTCTTTAAAGAGAGGCAAATTCTTCAGTGCTATATCCAGTTGTGGCATTTTTCATGGAGTGACTGACTAGAGTTCTTGGAGCACACCCAGAAAAGGAGGGTAAGGGGTATAGAAAGAGCACAAGCAGGAGGTGAGACTTCTAACTATACCCCCTGGAAGCATGGCACATCCAAGACAGAGTATAGAAAGGATGACCAAGGAGAGGTAGCTGATTCTTCTCTTCAACTTGAAATGTACTTGAATCAAAGGATAATCTCAGAAAAGCAGCATGTCCAATAGTTGTAAAGCCCTTCCTAAATAGTACTGGGTAGATGGAGCACTGAGGACAATTTTGAGATAATTCTTGCCTAAACATTGCAATCTACACTAGGTGGCAACTTGGGTTGTCCAATTGTTAGAACATTTCTTAAACCGGGTACTTTAGAAATGGTCGAATTGCAGGTCTACAGCAGGAATTTCTCAACCATGGTATCATTTAATAAAACCTCCTGAGAAATGTTTTGTCAAACTACACTACTTGTCCAGTGTCATGTCAATTCCCTCGAGATTCTGAGGCAGCTCCTTTGGGTGTGGTTGTGAGCCACGTACAGGAACAGACAATGGAAAAGAATGGGGTAGGTAACTGAGGGCACTAATTGTGGTCCTTCCCTTTGTTAATAATTGCATTTGCTTCTTAGGACTGGATTTTCTCTTTTGCCCATGTCTCTGAAAGCAGACCCTTAGCATCCTTTCCCTGCGTTACAATACGTTCAGTCACATGGCTACAGAATCAGTATCATCTTGGTTTGAGGGACTTTTCCTAGCTATATGACCACAAATCAAGTTTCATTGGCCACATTTTCTTTTGGTCTTATTAAATAGACAACTTTATCTCACAGTGATGACCTCACCCTTACTATTTCCTCTTTCCAATGTGTATCTCCAGAATAGCAATAAGCCCCAAAACTTGCACAAAATACTCATGCCTGGATCTCCCCTTTTTTCTCTATATTTTTGCCATGCATTCTCTGCATCTTTTTCATCCTATTGACTCTGATTGTTCCTTAACTATGGTATTTTCTAAGCTTCTATTCTTCGCCACCTCCAATATTAGTTCTTCATCTGCCAGCTCTCTTAAAAAATTTCTAATCCAAGTTACCCAATTGCCTGGTATATTAGAAACCCAAGTACTATGCCAGACAATCAAACAACATGCTCCAACATATAAAAACTTTCCCTAAGTCAAGTTCATTTTTTTTTCTCATTTTTCTTCACTCTGGTCCTTTTACCCCTGCAATCCCTCACTAAACTGTCATATCATCATCTACCTAAATAGTCACAGACATATTGTCAGATCCACTTCTCACATTTAATGCCACAGTGTCCTATTAATGTTACTAACTACATTTCTCTCACTCTTCACTGTCAAGTTCCTTTCATAGATTAGAATCGTATTGTTTTTCTAATGACACCAGTGAGTTCCTCTACCCCCTGCCTCCCAGTCTCTGGATTTCAATTTCCTCTCTAGATGGAGGTGTTATCTACCCTTTCCCTAGTCCAGCTCTTCGTGAAGCTTTTATGGCAGAATTACTTGTGCAATATGCTATCAATCTTACTACCTAGCTTCCTCCTTCCCAGGGAGCACGTTCCTGTGGGAGGCAATTGTGAAAACAGTTTCAAATACAACTTCTTATTATACCAGAATGACTGCTCTTTGCTACTTTTAGGCCTGCCACTGAGCCTACCCCTAAGCTTACACTTATGAGTTATTTCTGCCAAGGATCCTGGCGATGCTCCTGCATTCATACTTCTCGAGAGATACCCCTCCCTCAGTCATGAGCCATCCCCTCTCCCTCTCACTGTCCTGAACTCCCATCCCCTCACTGGGTCTATCAGCTGTATCTGTAATAAACTCTAATGAGTTTATTGTAAATGAGTTTATGGACTTTCTCATGGGGCTCCTGAGACCCAGACAAATCAGGGAATGTAGCTGGACATCTGTTTGTGTCCCTAAGCATCCTATCCCAGTTAAGGAGACAGCATGCACAGAGCAGTTGGAGGACTTCCAGCCGGGTGTTTCCTAATTCCACTTGCTGGCACACCAGGGAGATACCTCCAGTACAGCCCAGACACACACTATTACACACGATTTCCCCAAAGCTCCAGGATAACAAAAAGGAAGTTAATTCAGAAATCTGATTCACAGGTCATATTTTACTCATCTTTAGTTGGTGGTCCCTGAAATACTCACCCTCTTTAGAGGATAAAGGGCCCACAGAGGTGTAAACTAATCCAAAGGACAACAATAGTAGATCCAGAAAAACACATGAAAAGCTTAATATCTGTTGAAGACATTAACACCCACATAACATAATCAGTTTCCCTCCAGAAGTGCCCAGTGGCTGCTGGATAAAGTCCAAATTTCTGAGCAAGGCAAAAACAAAAACAAAAACAAAAACAAAAAACAAATGAAAAAAACCCTCCTGCAATTGGCAATAACCAGATGTTCTAGTCTCACCTCCCAACCTGATCTGTCTCCAAGCTTCCCCACGCTACCGCCCTATACTTCGTCATGCTAAACCACCGAGCGTGCCATGCTTCCTAACTCGCCTCTTGTGTGCATTCCACCTATGATACTTGAGGAGCCCTGCCACGTTCTTTCTATGATAGGAAAACAGGTGTCATTTCTTCTTCCCAACTTCCCTCGGCCGTTTTCTGTTTTCTAGGCTTCTACAGCCCCTTTAAGGAGTTCCAGGTAGGAGCTATTAAACTGAGTTTTAGTTGTTTGTATATACTACTAGATTCTACCTGGTTTAGAGCTAATACCCATAAGTGCTTTATGAATAAATGACTGAATCTTTCTAGCATTTCCCAATATTCCCTTTGATGTTAATTCTCAGGCCCAGAAAATTACTGATTACTCTGTCCTGATAGTTTAAGTCTAGAAGAACAAGAATGGTAAAAGCCTGGCAAAAAGTGTTCTTATCCTGGCTCACAGCAGACATCACAAATCAATGACAACATTCATTTCCTGAACCAAATGCTGCAGGATGGGTTCTTTGGAAACAGACACTGAGACAGATGGAGTGTGGGTACAGGATATTGATTAGAGATCAACACTGTGGAAGGTAGGGGAAGGAAACAGGATCAGGCAGAGGGAGAAATGGAATGCAATGCAGGCCCGACGAAGCCTCAGACAACACCCCCACAAGCTGTGAAGCATACATCCATAGGAGTTGTTCTGCTATAGGCCAGAAATAGCTGGACCTTCATATTGTCACCACAAGTAATCACTGGATATAGGCTGCCTTAGGAAGGGCATGCCCTTGGCTAAAATGACTCTGCAGCTGAGGCAGACCTTGAAGTAGCTGGAGGCTGTCTGCTGATTGCTCTCCCAGAAGCTGGGGCAAAAAATCCTTCTTTGAAGTGTGATCTGGATGTCACATCTTGCCATTACCACACTCAGAAGCGGCATTGGGCATTTTCTCTGCACAGCAGTCTGAATAAATCAAGGATGAAAGTTTGCAGGTGAGGTGAAGTCATTATGCTATCCCGCCCTCAAAATTTTAGACCCCAATCTCTGAGGTATTTTCCTGTTTGAACTTTTAAAAATGTATCCCTTTTCTAAAGTTTTTGAAGTGGGACAAAGCAGCTGTATTTAAAATTCAAAAGTGCTGTTAACATTGAAACAGCTACTATGCCAATAAAACAGCTCTTTCAGGAGTTTTAAATTTTTTAATTAAGTCTTTTCTACAAGGCAAGATCTGAGACAGTTATTTCTTTCCTCTGGATCCAGGAGATTTCAGAAGAAATTAACCTTATTCTCTAATGTAAGTTCTATTCTTTCTTTTTTTTTTGCTCCCCATCTCTCCCTCCTCACTCTTTCTCTTTTTCCTCTCCCCTCGCTCATCTATCATGCCCTCTCTCACGCCTTATCTTCTCTTCCTCTCCTCTCCTTATTTCTCCTTCTTTCCAGTTTTGATCAAAATTAATCAAGTTTGATCACCGTGCAGTTGATATTCAAATCCACATCCTTGTCCTAGAAAATATTCCTAAAAAATAATTTCGGATTAAAATATTATGAGGGAAGTTGGTAGGAAAACAAAATGGTGAAGGGAAAGCCTGATTTCATCCTTCTTCATTTATTTGAATTTTAGACTAGAAAATATATTCCACAGTCTGAAATACCACAAGCACATCAAGTAGATCTAGGTACCAAGGGATATGTTATAAACTGTCCTTGACAAAAGATAACCGATTTCATCCTGGTCGGTGATGAGATTCGGTTAATGGGCTTCCTTATCCTTCTAAAGGGAATTACAAGGTTTGGTGAGTATGTTTATCTGAACAAGTGCAGATGTATGTAACCTAATAGTGCTTTGCTGAAATTGTCACAGTGAACTCCCAGTTTGAATGTCAGTATCTAGAAGTAGAGTTGAAAATACTTGCAGTGCTGAATCACTTTAAAAATTCCTGGGTTTCTGGTTTCATTTAATTGTGATATATCAGTTAATGGATTGTTTCTTCTTGCCTTCATGATAGGAGGGACTACTGTTTATTCCTATCTATATGAAATACTAGTTTTAAAAAGAGTTTAGTATTAATACACAAAATTGCTTTTAAAAATTTTCTTATGGCATCAAGTGGTAATGTTATTGGTATGAGTAAATTACGTGTGCCTGGGTAAATGATAAATATGTATATGTCCATGTACCTGACCTTCTAAGAGGGCAGGTCCCAAGGAAAGCATTTGGTTTTTGCTTATCAGAGATAAAAGATAAAATAAAAATGAAAGAAAAAATAATACAAGAGTAAATAGTTTTACATAACAAATAATTTGGAGATGCACTGATAGGAAGAAAATGGTCTAAGATGTGGCAGAGAGAGAGAGACAAGTATAAAAAGAAAAGATGAAGTTTGAACAGCTACCGTAAGAAGTAGGAATTTTGCAAGAGGGAGATCTCTATAAAGAATTTTTAGAAATATTTGCTGTGATGAGCTATAGACTATCCACCTTAGGGTAGTGAAGAAAATTTCAGGCAAGATCACAAAATTCAGTCTGAAAGCAGTGGTCCACAAACTGTTTTTGGCCCAGGAGCCAAATCCAACTTGCCACTCTTTTTTTAACTGCCAATGAGTTAAGAATAGTTTTTATATTTTTAAACAGGTGGAAAAAGTTGAAATAATATCCTGTGACTGTGAAAATTATATAAATTCAAATTTTGATATCCATAAATAGTTTTATTGGAACACAGATGATTTTTGAATCATCTATGGCTGCTTTTGCACTGTAGAGAACTAGATTGCATGGCCTACAAAACTTAAAATATTTATCATCTGGCCCTTTAAAGAGAAAGTTTACCAACCATCGCCTTAAAACAAAACTGCTTGTTTTTACGGATCTGCAGACTGACTAAGGCAACTCTGCTGATCCGGGATGGCTCAGCTGGGCAGTTCTGCTTCCTTTATGAAGGCCTGTCGGTTGGCTAGAATTGCTTTGATGTACATATATTCATTCTAAAGACCCGGGGAAAAGGGGAGAAATCATCTAGGGAAAGTTCTCCTCAAGGCAAAAGCAGAGATGAAAGAGATCAAGTGGAAATGTCACACGGCCAAGCCCGAAATCAGAGTAAGGAAATATACTCTACCCATGATGAGTAATGACAAGGTTGTCAATGCTACAGAAATGAAAGATCAAGGCTAAGCATTCAAACTGCTCTCAACCTAGGATTCCAAAATGTCTAATCTAACCATGGCATCAGGCTCCAAGTTGAGAATCTTATGATTTATATCAGGTCCAAATGTAGTTTCTCTTAATCCAGAATCCTATGAATTAAAAACAGAAGTCATCCCTTCTCCTCTGCCACACCCCATCCAATACACCCAATATACAAATGGAGGAAAAGCGACAGACTAATCACACAGTAGCTGTTGTTCCAATTAGCAATTCTGAAAATTCAATTGATCAAATGCTGACTTAATTTATTTCTCTATTCTTGATATTTCATATAAGTTAAATCATATCATGTTTGTCCTATTTGTTTCTGGTTTGATTCATTTAGTATCATGTTTTCAAGGTTCATCCATGATGTAGCACATATCAGAACTTCACTCTTTTTTAAGGCTGAATAATATTCCATTATACCTACTGTGATTATGTCACATTTTGTTTACCCATACATCTGCTAGTGTACACTTGGGTTGCTTCCACCTTTTGGTTATTGTGAATAATGCTTCAGTGGACATGGGTATATAAGGATCTGTTTGAGCCACTGGTTTTAATGCTATCGAGTATATATTTAGGACTGAAATTGCTGGATCATATGGTAATTTTATGTTCAACATTTAGAGGAACCATCAAACTGTTTTCAACAGTGGCTGCAGCATTTTATATTTTCACCAGCCATGTATAAGTGTTTTAATTTCTCCATATCCTCATCAACACTTGTTATTTTTTTTTTAAAGTATAGCCATCCTAGAAGGTGTGAAGTAACACATATAATTTTGAATGAGGTGACTGTCTTAACCAGAAAAAATATTTGACTATATTCAAATTTAAATTATTGTGACAAAAATTATTTCATTATATTATTGTTAAAAATATACTACAAAGTCAAAAGAATTATGTTATATTTAGAAAAATTCATAATGTGGATGATGAGAGAAAAGGCTAATATCTATCCTATAAAAGGAACTGCTTCAAAATAATAAGAAATGACAAAAATCAAAAAGGCAATTTGACAATTAATATGAATATACAATTATAAATAGTCAAAGATATGACAAGATTCTCCAATTTATTATTATTCAAGGAAATGCAAAACATAATAACAATTTACATGCACCTGACTGCTAAACATTGAAATCAGCAATGATACCTATTGCTGGGCATAATGAGGAGAGGGAAAGGTACTGTCTTATGTAGTTGGTAGAAAGAGGAACTGTAACAGTTTTTCTGGAGAACAGTACATAAAAATCTTCTAAAATTTTCCATTCAGCTACCATATAACCCAGAAATGCTACTTCAGTTGAGTGGTAGGGAGAACAGATTTTAGTTCATTTATATAAGAATGTTTAATTCAGCGTTATTTTCAGAGGTCAAAAGTTTGAAATAAAGTGAATTCTCATGAACATGTCAATACTACATAAATACCAAGAACTATTATGTACCCATCAAAGAGAATTAATTAATGTGACTTGGCAAAATGTCCACAAAAAGATTGTGGAGTGAAAAGAAGACAAAAGAAAAGTATCTATATAATTAACTCATTTTATTAAAAAATAACAAAAACTCCATTTTAAAGATGCATATACAACAGTTCATGATTCTGTGAAAAGTGTTAAAGAGTACATGGTAGGTTTAATGGAACAGGACTTAGAAACAGACTCTGGTGTATATGGAAAATCATATGTTATAGAAATACAATTACTAATGACTTGAGAAAGAAAGGATAATTCAATAAGTGGTGCTGAGACAACTGGCTATACATATGGAAGAAAATTAGATTACTATCTATACTTATCTGAAAATAAATTTCATGTTGATTTAAAAGCTAAATATAAAGAAGCAAGGCTTTAAACACTTAAAAGAACATGTAGGCAAATATGTTCATGATATCAGTGGAGAAGGAATTTTTTAAACAAAATGCAGAAAAGCACAAAAGATAGAGGAAAAGATATATTTAAAAAACATTAAAATTAACTTCTGTATACCAAGAGACATAAATAAAATAAAAATATAAGCCACAACCAGGAGAATATGTTTGTAATGCAAATTACCATCAAAAGATTATCATCTAGAATATATAAAGAACAAATAATACAAAAAAAAAAAAAAACTGAGGAAAAGATAAAAACAGAAGTTTATAGAAGAAACCACTTGAGTGACCAATAATCATGAAAAGATCCTGACATTTTTATTAATCAAGAGAATGTAAATTAAAGGCATAGTTTATTATTATCTCACAGTTATCAAATGGGCAAAAATTTAAAAAGCTGATCATCTCAAGAGCTAGCAAGGATGTGAGAATAGCAAAACACTTGATGTCAAATCAAGTTTGTAGATCTACTGAGTCTTACTAAGATTAAACAGTTCCATATATAGATATATGCCCTAGGTAGACTCTTATAAGTGGAGATATATGAGGAGACAGATAAGGGTATTGTGACATTGACTGACTAGTTCTTTGGTAAACTTATTTTCTCCTTTTCCTGGGCATAGAGTTAGACTAAATTTCCTCATCTCCTTACCGTTAGATGTGGCCCTGCAATTAAACTCTAGTAAATAATAGGTGACTGGAATTAAGGTGCAGCACTTCCAGGCTTGCCTCCTAAAAAACAGGCCAGACAAACATAATCCCCATGCTCTTTCTTCTTCCACCAGCTTGAGGCAAACAAGCAGAGACTTTGAGAGCCACATGATAAAAATAGTAGTCTTAACATATAAATACCTAGGCCCTCCTACTTGGAGCAAAGCCTCCACAGATCAAGAACATGGATTTTGTTCTTTATGTGACATAAGAAAAAAGTTCTATCATGTTTGAGTCATGGTATATTTGGAGATTTGTAGAATTGCTAATGTTCCTTAACTAATACAGATGCTTACTGCAGCATTGTTAATAATAAACATTGGACAAGCTCCTCACTATAGGATTTAGTAAATTATGGGATGTTCGTGGGTTGTAATACTATTCAAGAGTTAAATTAATGTAATTGATCGACTTTAAGTAAATTGTAACCAAACCTTGATATTCAGGTTTTTATAATGTTCAATGATATTCTTTTTAACTGTTTTATAAGTATATACTACATTCACAATAAAAATATAATCTAATTTTTAATTTTAAAAATGTTTAATGTAGAATGTAAATATATTCTGTAGAATGCAAATAATTTGAAAAAGTACACTTTTCTCATTTAAATTTTTCCTCAAAACAGCAGATGGTATGAAAACAACCACCCAAAAAGTACTTTTTTGTCTGCTTACTAATTAAAATACTGTGGTAATGTTAAAACTAAAAAAAGTATGTGATAACAGAGATAATATTTAGTTCTTTTGATAACCACAAAATCTATATTGCCCTTCCCTGAAATGTCCTCAATAGTAATATTCTCAGAGAAAAGATTCTCTTCAAGTATTTTCTGAGTGTTGAATGTAGTGAGCTTCTGGGGATTACTTCAAATTATAATAATATACAATAAACTTATCATTACTTTAGAGTTTTTTTAGATTCATTACTTTTTATTGTAATCTCACCCTTAGGAATTAGGGAAACATAAACCTACATGGCAGAAGCAAAGTATGAACACACTTAACTAGATAGTCTTTAATATCTTCATGTCTCTATATTCCACTCCTTATTAGGGAATCAAAATCCAAAAATGGCTTTGCTGATATAAGATTGTTGATTTTAGTAGTTGCTGGTCCCAGAATTTTAATCCTAGTTCTGCACCTGACTCTTCTTTGCAGTTATAGAATGAGTCACTTATCCTTAGTTGTTCTTTCTCTAAGAAAGAAGATAACCACATCTCAGAGGAGTTATGTGAGATTTCTGATTAATACGTGCAAAGCGCTTTGGTGATTAAAGAGATTGTCACATTGACAATTACTGTTATAGAGATTAGCACAGTTATAGGGTCTAATTGAAAGACTGGCACCTGCAAAATTTTAGGTTGGTTGCAAAGTTCTCATTATTAGAGTATTTCTGCTTACAGAAAATGTACATTTAAATATTAACAACGTTTGGGGAGCGAATACTTCCAGAGGTAAACATGCTTTGAGTCCACAATTACTTATGCATCTTCCCTGTGCCTCCTCTGTGTCTGCATTTTTAAAATTCTGTAGATGAAGGACTAGGGTTCAGTCTCAAGGTCATTGAAGTGGCTGTGATTTTATTAGTATGCTCATTGAATGTGCTATAGAAGAGTAATTTAAGACATTAATATGTACATACTAAATAAAACCAACAAGCTGTTATTTATGATGTTGAAACTTTACCACTTATGGAAATAAATAATATAATGTGTGTATCTCTGAAAACAATGTAAACTCGGCTTTTTCAACAGAAGCAATAAAAGAAATCTAAACAATTCTGTAATTCTATGAGCAGGGTAATTTCACTGATGACAGCTTTCCATAATTTTACTCTTGTAGATAGCAAATAATTTTTTTATTATTTATTTTATTACTATTTTGAATTGCATTCCTTGTTGAAGTTTTACCTTTAACTAATAACTCTTCGGAAAATGTATTTTCACTGTTTTTCATATGGCAGTTACTTCTGGCAGTACCTAGTTGAAACCAACAGAATTACAACTCTCTTCAATATCCCTTCATGACATGGGTAATATTTCAGTTTAATCCAGTGGCATGAATTGAGCCAGGAACAACCATTTCAATTTCTAGTGCAGTTTGTTTAGGCTTAATATGGACTAGCTACCATACCCTCTCTCAGTGAACCATATTAAATTGCTTACAGAGACCTGCTCAGAAAGCAAAAGACATAGCTTTACTATTTTCATGACATGCTTTGCCTAATAATCATGAAAGCTACAAAAAGAAATCCATTACAAATGCCCCGAAAAAGCTCTTTCCTACCACCCAACAACCAAGCTCCAGGAAGAGAGTTAAATATCTATTAAGATTTCTTTACTTTTATATAACATTATGTTTGTACAATATTTCTTAAAAACTAGAAAATCTCATCTGTAATAATAGACTAGTTCTGTTTTCCTGTAGCCCTGTCCTTAATAATATGATTCTGCTATATACTTACCATATAAAAGACTGAATGTGCAATGATTCATCCATATTCTTGATAGTTCTGGAATTAAGGGCATTGCTTTACAAATGACTGCCTGAAGTTAAAGGAATTGTTTATAGCCATAGAAGAAAACAGGTTGAGTGTCAAATGAAAGGATCTTAAGTAAAACAGGGCCATGTGCTGTATGAAGCCTATTTATTTCTCCTTAAACCATGTGGATGCACCTATTTGTATCAAAAACCCATCATTATTAAGGATATCATTAATGAATTGAAACAATAAATTTTGCCAAGACTAACATATAGTGGGAACACACTGTTGCTCAGGTAAATGAATGAAGTCATATAGTTATGACTTATTCCTTCTAGCCAGAGATAAATACACACCACTACACACAAAATGAAGAATTATATAAGTTGTCCTGATTAAAAATAATAATAATAATAATAAGGCTTCTAAGTGCATTTTGGGTAAGTTATCAGAATAGCTGTTGCATCTATTGTTCAATAATCTTGGCATGATAAGTGAACAAAAAAGGAAGAGGCTGAAATTCTAGTCTTAGCTTTTTCATTAATTAGCTTTCAGCACTGGACAAAAGACTTCAGCAATCCATATACTCCTATAGGCTCTTCTATGCATAATGAGGAACTGTGAGTTATTTGATGTTATAACCTGTTCTACCATGCTGTGGGTCTGTGTAGGAAGTACGATTTGCTAACTGTTACAATATGGAAAAAAGATATTTTGATTAGTTCTTGTTACTTCTTTTATATCAGTTTCTAATGATCACTTAATGCTTCGTCATCAGTGATCAGATTTGAAGCACTAATCTATTACTCATTTATTTAGTAGATAATTATTACCTATAATGTGACAAAGTATGGCCTGTTAGCTACTCCTTTTGCTTAATTTTTTAAAATACTTGGTCTTGTGTCTTCTTATATTTTCATTTTCTTGTGACATGCCACTCCTTGGTCATATATACAGAGGGCAGAAAAATAAAATGTGCTTTATTTTTTGTATCTGATGACATAGCCATGGAAAAAATAAGATGAAAAAATCATTGGTTATCACTCAGTAATGCTGTACAATGTTGAAAAATTATACTATTTGTTATATTGAAATGTGTGTGGCTTTCAAGGAAGTCAAATTCTTTTGAAATTATTGAAGCTGACCTATCTTCACTCCTCTGAATATCCAATTCTGTGGCACAGATCAATGCACTGAAGCGTCATCTTTCCCTGAAGGGTTTTTAGTACATTAGTAGTGCCTCTTCTTTATAGTCAAAACCTCTCAGGGAAAAACTGCTAGATGTATCATCTGCTTAGTTCTGCTCTCTTCCCTTCTTAAATTACTGATTTCTGCTCCCAAATTTGTTTCAGCGGGAATATCTCTTAAACAGATGTCTTCTTCATTTGCTGTTATTCTAATAATAACCAAGGACACTCCTTGGGTCTTTTGCACTGAACAGACTCACAAGTCTTTAAGCCTATGTTAAATATGTTCTAAAACCTTTCCTTATGAGTCTATGTAATCAGTTTTAAGATACTCTCTTAACTTTAAAAAATGTAAAAAACAAAAACAAATACCCAAATTGCTTATGTAATATAAAAATTAAGTATGATTTTGGTTTTATAATGTTTTGGTTTGGGTTTTAATTTGGCAGGGGGATGCATAATAGTATAAACAACATGTAACTTTCTATTTTGTAGATATTAGTATTTAAATAACTTTATATTTCACAATATTTATCAGCTAGAAGTTATTGTGACTTGGGATTTGAACTCAAATCAACAGATTTTACTGAGCTCTGGATAAATGTAAAGACATTTAAGAAGAATTGTCTAGAGCTTTCTGTTTTCAACACTTATAGGCTAGTAAGAAAGATAAACCAAGTTCACTTGCCACTTGACTAGAGTCAAGAAAGGATCAGAAGAGAAGTACAAATACTAAATTCGAAGAGTACAACTAGTAGACAGAACATCTAGTTAAGAGCCTTAGGAAGGATGGCTTTTGAGATGGGCTTTGAAAATATGAAAAGGACTATAACAAGTGAGAAGGAATCACTCTAAGAGGAAGAAACACACAAAACAAAAGCACAAAGGCTGAAATGTGTGGGGCATGTTTGGAGAACAGCAAGCTGATAATTTAGTTGGACTACACAGTGTTTATCTAGGCAAGTAACGAGTACGAAAACTGAAAGTTACTTTGGGCCAAATATCTTTTTTAATGATCTAAATATTATCATATGATGTGATATTATTTTGTTATATATTAATCGAGATATATACATAAAAATTTCACCAGCTCCACAGTGACTAGAGCCAATGTTAGATATAGTATTTATAATTTCCTGGATAATACTCCTTTTATGTAATTAATTCTAAAAATATATTTATTAATGCACTAAGAATAAAACTTCTGCACAAAAAAGAATAAAGAATTATCCAGAGTTTAAGACCTTATAATCATATTAAACAAAGCTTAAAGTTGCATAACAGACTTTAAATTAAACATGAAACATTGAATCTGCACATTTATCTCCACACCATCATTAAACCCTACTAAAATGATAGTAGAAGGGAAAAAAGTATAAAATCAAAATGATAAAATGAATAAGAGAAAAGCAATAGCCAGTAAGAAATGCCAACAATATTTCAGAAGTTTAGACACAGCTAGATGGCTAGTGACTGCATATGATTTGAGTTTTCTATGGTTTGTTAAGGGACTGGTAGAGGAAAGAAGTAAAGGTAGATATGGGAAATCAAAAGAAGCAATCTGATCCATGCCACTAACATCATAAGACTCAGGAATTAGAGATGCTAGGTATCTTTGAAGGTGGGAGAGAAAAGGTTAGGGCAAGTAGGAGAACCCCAGACTTCTTCCCTTAGGCCCACAGTCAGGCTAGTGTTTCTCCCCAGCAGAATAAAATAGTGAGATTCCATACACCCATCTTCTTTCTTCTCTCTCTCTGTCTCTCTTTGTCTCTCTGTCTCTGTTTCTGTCTCTCTCTCATCTATCATCTATTTATCATCTATCATCTATCTATCGATCGATCGATCGATCGATCTATCTATCATCATCATCGTCATCATCATCATCATCATCATCATCATCATCTATCATCTATCCATCATGGGCTGAATTGTATCCCCTCAAAATTCATATATTGAAGTCCTAACCACCAGTACCTCAAAATGTGTCTGTATTTGAAGGTCTTTAAAGATGTAATTAAGGTAAAATGAGATTCTATGGGTGGGCCAATATGGGGCCAATAGGACTAACCCAGTATAACTCATGTGTCACACACAAAGTAAAGACCATGTATTGTAAACAAGAAAAGTGGCTACTGAAGTAATACTCTCGAATGCATTTGTATTTTTCCACAGTGCCAGGTTTGAATGGGACTTCCTCAGATAAACCAATCAGGTATCCATGCAGGTAAATATCCAACACACAGAGATGGAAAGTACAGTGTCTTACGTGACAAAGCAAAGAGATGAAAAGCCTGAGCATCTCCAAAGTGAGCTCTGTTGACTGTTGGCACGAAAGGCTGCACTTAGGTCCCAAGCCAGTGGCTACAAGGGGTCAGAAGGTTAAAGTCTTCAGCTCTTTGTGCACCATCCAAGATGCTACTGGGTTAAGCCTGAGCACTGTCTGGCTAAGGTGTTCAGCTTATATGGAACTTTCAAAGTGGGAACTCGTGATTATCGGCCCCTGCAGAGGCGGGCTGACATTTCTATAGTTTTTGGTGGTCCGGTTACACATTAAGGGCATTCCCAATATGTGCGAGTTGACATTACTATCATGGCTCCCATGGAATCCATTTTGTAAAGTCCAAAACATCCTCATTCCTTTATGCTCTGTATATCATGTGAGGATATAGTGAGAAGGGAGCCATCTGCAAGCCAAAAAGAGAAGCCTCAGAAGAAACTAAACCTGCCAACACATTGATCTTGGAATTCTAGCTTCCAGAACTGTGAAAAAATAAATTTCTGTTGTTTAAACCACTCAGTCTGTGGTATTTGGTAGGGCAATCCTAGAAAACTAATATATTATCTATCTATCTGGTTTAAGCTGACTCCTAAGAAGCAATATAAGGCAAATAATCAAGAATAAGTGCTTTGCCATAACTGTGGGTGTGAGAGAAGGCTCCTTTTATTAGGGTGATCAGGGATAATGTCTCCTAGGAAATGACATTTAAGATAAGATCTGTCATGTCAATATCTAGAGAAACATTTTTCAAACTAAAGGAAGTTTAAGGACAAAGATCCTCAGGTAGAAAGGAGCATAACAGGTTGGGAACTAATTGGAGGTTTTTGGAGTGGAGCTGACAAAATCAAACCACTGCTGACTCTACTTCCCAAATAGTTTAGACTTTGGCTAAGTATCTTTCAAAAAATAGAACACATGAGCCATGCGAACTCAACTTCAAGACACTGAAGAGTTAACAAGATAAAACGCCGTAAAAGAAAAGCTATTCTAATTTGGAAATCTATCCTCAATGAAATATGTTGTATTCTTTCCGTAATCTTAGGTCAGTCTTCCTGCAGAGTTTATGGAAGACATATTCTCCAGACAGTCCTTGATGTGGGAAAAGCTTTTATTTTAAGGCTAAAAAGATGGATTTTCTAAATTTTCATAGGCTATAGTTTAGCAGCTGCATTCTGCATGGTCCCTATGCAGCTTATTCTTCTAATTATGCTGCTGACAGCTTCCCCAGTGGATTAAAATCCACACTCAGAGTTCTCTTATCTTTAACCTTTAATCCCAATGTTTCCCTACTCAACGGATGCCTCTCCTAATGCCTGCTTCTAAGTGTGGGGACTTCTTTGGTGGGTGCTTGCATAATAATAACAGAAAAAAGGAAATTGTAGTCTTTCTCTGATCTTTAACGTCTAATTTCTATATACATATTAAACACAGAAAAATGAAAAAGTAATCTATTTTACAATACAAATGTTATCTGGTCCTTCACTCAGCTTTTAGAAAGTGATAAACCTTTGATGATTCTATGTGGGGCAACTTATTAAAAAAAAAGAAAGAAAGAAAGAAAGAAAAAGCAGGCTTTGCTATATAGTAATACCTCATTGGAATGGAATAAAGGAAGTCCAAAGTGACCCCGAGTAGATAATTGTTCATTTAACCGAGGCTTAGTTTTTACTGTCACGTTTTTAACCATTTTTCTGGTTCAAAATCTTAGCCGGAAGATGCTCAAAACAATTCAACATTCCTATATTCAAGATACTCATTCACAACGTCCAGACCTGCAAGGGAATACAATTTGGGCTCTCCATCTTCCTTTCTTGATGTCTCTCCGTCAAACCCAGGCTTATCTGTAAAGAAATGTGTATTTTTGTATTGTTCTCATTCTTCTCATCCCCCCACCATACTCTCAGTTTTGATGATCTGAGGGAAGGCAGATACACCAGCCTGTAAAGAACTCTATAATAAATGTAGCAAGGGGTCAAAAATAAAGTTTCTTGATTTTTTTAGCAGCTGTTTAAGAATTGGTCTTCCTTTAATCAGGCATGGACATTGTTCTGAAGAGTAACATTCATCAAAGTCAGTTATGATAGGGTTTTCTGGCACCTAATATAATTAAATGATTTGTATGTGTGCTTTTAAAGTAAATCAAATTCTCTGGATTTAGGATGACAAGTAAGGAATCTGGAAGATTCCCTGAGGGGAAAGAGGTAAGAGGTCTTAAGAAAATCCTTACTCCTTATATTCATCTAAAAGATAAATTATTTTCTCTCAGAAAAAAATGGAGGGAATAAGATAGATTTCAAAGAGTTTAGTAGTATAGGAAGGGAGAGAAGCATGAGAGAGAACACTGCCCCTAGGCAGAAGCTAAAGTTTTTTCTCTGACCTCTCCCAGGCTCCAGGAACATTTAATGGTCAGGGTAGAGAAGTAAGGATGGGAATAGAGAGCTGCAAGACTCCCAGACCAAAGCGAAAGGTAAGACATGAATCTACTGACACCTCAGTTAAGTACTAACTATGTATTAGGCAACATGCCATGATACCAGTCTTGGACTATTATTGTCTGAGCCATCCTTTGCCTTTCTCTTGTTCTCTCTGTATCTCAGGAGAGTTAAGTTCAGCAGGCTGCTGCTTTTCCCAGGCTGGCTCCCAAATCTGGTGGCTTCTGGCTGAGTTGAATTGATAGGAGGTAAGGGATAGAGATTGGAGAATGGGACAAGAGAGAAAGAGAATATTTCTCCTTCTCTCTCTCTGTTTCTGGGAGCATTATTGTCAGTGTGTCCTCCATGGAGACAAATCAACTACAATCTGGCTTGCTAAAATCAATGTAATCCCTGAATTCTAGTAACACTGTCCTCCTCTCCCTGTCCTCTCAGCATAGGAGTGGAACTTGCTTCCTACTGCTAATAACCACCAAGTTGTCTAAACATCCCTTTGTTCTGTAGTCTTATTCTTCCGGTTAGACCTTAATGATACAAAAGACATTGTACATCTTATTTAATTCTTACAAGTGTCCTGCAGAAAATAATCATTACTTCTATTTTACAGATGAGAAAAAGGGGGAAAAAAGCAAATTTCAGGTCTCTTCTCAAAGTCACAGCACTAGTAAGTGGTAGAGCTATGATCCGAATCCTATTCTCCCTAAACTGCTCTGCTCAACATAAAAAACAAACAGGGGTAGAAGAGAAACAAACAAACAAACAAAACTTAGGACTGGAAGCAGCCATTTAACCCATAGCCCAGCTGTCCTGGGCCAGCACAGTGCCACTATTGGGAGCTTGTCCCCACTGAGCACTGAGAGTCTGGTAGGACAGGCGTCTTAGCTCTAGAGCAAAGTGCCCTGATCCAAAAGAGCAATGTTGTCTCTACCCTAGACCAAAAGAACCTATTCATTGCAAGAACAGCAGAATCAGAGCTGGTGGACACAAGGTAAGAGTCATATACGTCTAAGCTTAACCCTTCTAACAGCCTACTTTTCAATTCTGCCATTTTGAAAGATTTTTACCTTTGTTCTGCTTTCTCTGACATGTAGACATCATTAACCCCAGGTATTCACTCTTTCAGTTGACTTATGTTACCTACAAAATGTTGCATCAAAGATAGTCCTATAAAGCTACTGAATTCCGAATGCTGATTTTTAAGAAAACAACAAATTAGGATGGTAAAAGAAAGTAAAAGGATGATTTATACCACTAAAGCTATTTTAAAAACTCGTTACATTCTAGTATGGCACGAATGAGAGAAAGTTTGGTCATTATGAAACCACTGCTCATAACAATTCAGACTGGTTGATTTCCACTCTGTTACTAATCCTGGCCTTTCTAAATGCCAATAAACTTTGCATCTAATAAATGCACCGTGTAGATTGTTAAATGACAAGATTGTAATTGATAAACTCAATTATGAGGATACATGCATATGTATACCGAACACTAAAAAAAAAAAAAAAATCATGATTAAACATACTAAAAGGGACATATGTTCTTAAAAAACAAAAAAATAAGACAAAGCACTAGTACATATCCTTGGCCCACTTTCGCCCAATGCAGCAGGAAAAAACAAGTGAAAAATATAAGAAACACCATTTTATGGATTTTAAATCCTCTGAGGGTTTTGTTTTTTTGGTTTTTTTTTCGTCTTTTTTCTTCCCCCCAGCTCTCCTTCTTTCTCTGAACAAAACAGCCTCTGTTGCTCTGCCAGTCCCTTCTTTTATGTGCTGCAGAACACCTGGTGGCCAATTGCTAGGTGGAGGATAATTAGCTCCTCAATTATCACCAGTTTATTTTCACCTGTTCCACTAGCATTTTCCTAGAACTTGAAGCTTGTCTAATTAGTCTTTTCTGACCCATTCCCCACCATCAGACTCAAGAAATAGCCCTTCCACTAAGTAATTAACCCATGGTAGGCCAATCCTCCAGCTTTGTTTCAACTCCTGTTGGAATCATTAGAATCAAATGAACAAAGAAACATCATGGGACAGGGTAATAAGAAATTAAAAAGTTCCAACTTCTCCCTTTTCCAGCTTCCAAACACAAATTACAGAAACCTTAAGCACAGTGACATTTAGTCAGACACATATGTGCTTGCTGTTGAATGTCTTGGAAGAGCAAAATAGCACTGCCAGAATTATCAAGTTCAGTTCTCTAAAATGCCATAGAAAATATGGTGTTTATTTTATACCCCAAAGGTGAAAGATATAAAAAAGAAACCAAATTTTAAAATGCAGGCCAAAATCTCAATTTGTGAAACCTTTCCAGGATGCTGTAATTAATTGAATCTAAAAATTTCTTCTTTACATTATTTTGTTATTCTATGAATAATTTTTTAAAACTTTATACATATGCATAAAAATTATTATTTTGCTTTATCACACAAGTCAATAGAGAAATTCAACAAAAATTTCTATAAGGATAAGTGATGTCTTGTGTTTACTCATTCATACAAGGAGAATTATTGAATTCCTACTTTATATCAGGCACTTGTTAAGCCCCAGGGACACACAAATAAGGGAAGGTCCTTGCATTCTTTTTTGTTTTGTTTTGTTTAATTTTAATTTTTCAATTTAAGTTGACATTCAATATTATGTTATATTAGTTTCAGGTATATAGCATAATGGTTAGACGTTCACATAACTTACAAAGTGATCCACCTAATTAGTCTAGTATCCACCTGGAACAATACATAATTATTACAATATTATTGACTATATTCCCTATGCTGTACTTCATGGTCCTTGCATTTTCGAAGCCGAAAGTTGAATGTACTTCAAAATGTAATCTATTTTTTAATGTATTGAAGCCACACACACATTCTTAAAAATTGACAGAAAACATTTCTTTATGTATTGGGTATGTTATATTTTAGCTTGCCATTTCTTCTTCCTTCTTCCTAATAGTACCCCAAGTTCCCTTAAGAAGTCACTTCTCTTATGCCGCAGAGATTGTTTAGGGGTGGGTACATGATCCAAATTGAGCCAATGAGAGCCAGGCTGTTGAGGTTCTCCCTTTCTCACTTAAAATCAGAGGATGTGAGGTCTTGATTATAAGATGCATCTTGTAGTCATTTGAGAATAGTTAAAGCAAGAGTAAAGAACAAAGCTACAAAACAAGGGAAAGGAACCCATGATAACATTATTTAACCCCTGTTTAAGCCATTTTCCAAAGTAGGGCTTATTCTAGATTTTTCTGTTATATGAGCCAGCATTCTCTCTACCTATACCATTTGGGTTTGGACAGTCAGTTGTATCCAAAAGCGTTATAATTGATAGAGATGTCTCTCTAATATTGCCAATAACAGCTTAAGATTCAAGGTACTCATATTTCTTTTAAGCAATTAAAGAAGGACTTGCATCTTATCCATTTTTGAACTTTTAAACATTCAGATAGGAGAATATCTATGACCTACCCTTAAGTGTATTTTATACTTGCTTTTCACATGTAAACATTCTGGTTTCTTTCTAGACTATAAATTTGCTGTATATATCTGATGACTCACATCTTTCTACAAAGTGTGTTTCAAGAAGTTGTATCCTTTATTCTTATATCATACTACAAGCCCTGTAAAAGGTTTTTAACATAGCAGCTGTTATTCTATCAAGCTGAGTAATTTTAGGTTTATCTTCATGTCTTCCATTCATTCTACAAATACTTACTGAACAATATCTATGAATGGTATTGGTGATCCAAAGATAAATAAGAAGGGTTACTATTTTCAAGGAGTTTCCAGGCTCTTTAGGAGAGCATAAAGTCATAGAAAAGGATGACTAAACACTGTATGACAATTGCTATGTAAGTTTGAATCTCTCAAGCACTAAATCTAACAAGGTGCCATTCTTTCCATCATTTCTCACATCCAACCTATCACAAGTCCTATTGGTACAGCCCCAAAATATTTCCCAGATCTGACTTTTCATAGCTCTATTATTTAAAACCGTAATGTAAATCATCATTTCTTGCTTCTACTAATGCAATAGTCTCCTAACTAATCTCCTTGCTTCCACTCTTATAACTTTACAATCCCCTGCCCATTCAACATACAATAGCCAAAATAATCTTCTGAAAGCATAAATCAGATCAATCCATGTTGTTGCCTAAAACTCTTGTCTGTTTATTGCCTTTAGGAAAAAAATATATATATATAAACATCTTTCCACACCCAACCAGGCCCTACATGACCTGACTCTTACCTACCTCTTCAACATCAGGTCCTACCATGTTCCAATCTTGTCCATCTTACCCCAGCCACAATAACTTTCATTCCATGCCTCAGAGATGCCAAATCATTTCGCTTTTCAGGGCCTTTCAATTTGCTGTTCTTTTGCCTATGATATTTTTTTCTTTCTCATCATTTAGGTCTCACCTCTTCTGGCAAGCCTTCCCTGACCATATTGGCTGAAATAATTGCCCCTATACCACCTCTCCATCAAGTTTTTATCACATTGCCATATTTTATTTTCTTTATAGCACACACCATTATTTCAAATCATATTCTTTATTTATTTGCTTACACAATAATCATTGGTCTTTCTTTACCCTCCACTAAAATGTAACTTCCAAGAAGTTAGGGGACTATTTTTATTCATTGCTTTTTCCTCAGTGCCAAGAATGCCTGACACATGGTAGGTATTCAATATAAATCTATTTGTTGAGTGAATATAAGACTGCAGATGAGATACATTTAACTCAAACTTGGAAATCAGAATACAGGGAAGAAAGTTAGGGAAGATAAAATTTCAGATAAATAGGGGATCTACTAATGAATAGAATATAGAATACATGAGTTAAAGGGAAATTTAAAGCAAGTACAACAACTTCAGAAATTAGTTCGAATGGGCTTTCTACTATATTATTCAAGAAAACAAACCTACCATCAGACCACAGAGTAGAGCAATGATAAATAGGAATAAATTAAATTATAGGAATGTTCTAATAATATATAGGGTATTATTATTATCTAATAATAATAGAGTTGTTGTGATGTTTGTGCTTATTTAATACTGCTATTAACGAGCTTGAAAAGAAAATATGTGTTGTATTAATAGAGCTGTAGATAATCTTAAATTGAGGGGTTTTTTTGCAAATGTCAGTAAAGACCCAATTCTCAAGTAATATCAATTACCTTAAAAACCTAAGTTGAATAAAACTTGAGAACTGATTTGAACACTTTTTAAATACAAATATTTGCATAAAATTCATCTGAATTTGATCCCAATCATTTATGAAATATGAGAAAGCTGAGGAGCTAAATGGACCAGTGGTAGAACCAGGCAGAAAATTAAATATCACTAGAGAATTCAAAAGAATGATATTTGTTTATATATTTGTTTATTTTTTTAAGTTTTCTGAATAGATGGGCTGTTTATTGTCTACTATGTGCAAGGAATTTTATGTCCGTTTCATTTAATCTTCAGTCTAACTCCTAAAGAGTTTATCATCACCTTTTTACACATAAAAATTGCTGGAAGTAAAATTCAAACCTTGATCTACCTATTTCTCAAGTTCTTTTTCATCATTAACATTTTCTTGTTGCAAGTTCTGAGATACACAATATCACACAAGGCTAATCAGAAAATACCATTCCACATCACTTAAGACTTGGCAACACATTCAGTGAAAGCTATTAGGAAGTGAACAAAAGTAATAAAACTTAAAAAAAAAAAAAACTTCTAAATGAAAAATAAAACGAAAACAAACATAAGTAAATGTGTTTTTCAAAGCCATATCTAAGAAAGCAAAAGTATGACAAAAATCCAAAAATATTTACCTACGATAAGAAGAGAATATTTATAAACTGAAATTAAGTAAAGATTAATTTATAACGAATAGTAAAGAAAAACACCACCTGCCAATAAAATGTAAAAGATGGCTTCTATGCATTGTGACATTTAGAAGCAGACTAATGAATCATTGAATGAATGAATAAATGAGTGAACAAATGAATAAATGAACAAAGATATGTTAGCCTATATTGCTGGGAATAATCTTGAGCTGGCAGACTAGGGGTTGGAAGGAAAAACTCAGAGATGAATTTAGGATCATTTATTTTTCTCCCTATGCCAAGAATTTTGTGTTTCTCAAGTGGTTCTGTGTTACCTTTTCAACGATATAAATGAGATTTTAATTGGTTCCCGTCCTCAAACTAGAAGACAGGCCCAGGTATCACTCAGTGGGAACCTCTTCACCAGTACTCTTTGTAAACTTGGGTATTACATCTATAGTATTTTCAGCTTTCACGTTTTTAATTTTTGTCAGACAGCACTGTGACAAGATTTCCTAAGTCAATGTGCTACCAGAGAAGGGAAGGGAGGAAACTGAAATAAAAGAAGCATCTATATAGAGTAAACAAGTTAGAAAGGCTCATTTTTCATTTGTTAACTAGCCTCCACACGGCTGTTGGCTGTGACAACAAATGATTTAATGAGTCCAATTTAAAATGGTGTTGTCTGTGTAAGATAGATGTCTTGGAAAATACTTTTTAAAATCCCACAGCTATAGCAAAGGCTGCTTCAATATACCTTGAGAAAAATCTGCACTGCAGTTTCACTTTTCTTCTAAATTTTTTTTCTAAATTTCTAATATACTAGATATCGAGCTAATAACAACAGGAAGCATAATACATATTCCCACTGTACCTGTGAACATTTCCTAATAGTAACTGTTAATAAGATATATCAAGAATACCATTTCAAAAAAACCATATTTATCAACTGTGTGGAAAAATGATTAGTCAAGAGCCTTTCTGCACTATGTGTTCACCTTCTCTGTCAATCCTATAAATGGCCCATTACAATAAAGCCTTGTCAGAAAAGGGTGGTGATAGGGAACATGATGTGTATACTGGGCAATAACAAAGAAACGAACTCATCTCCAGGGGTGGGCACTATCTGGAATGTGACATTTGATTTTTACAAAGCTCGTAAGTGTATTAGATTAAGGAGATGAAACCTTCCAAAATCCTGAATTCACAAATACATATCTTCTTCCTCATGTGCATTTCTTAGGTAGCTTCCGAGAGTGATAGCAAGTAAGAAATGTTATCTATGAATTCACATGATGCTTCTCCTCAAATAAAGAAAAACAATTTTTCTGATCATCCTTTGGCAACAGATAAAACACATCATATAGCTCTCGAGAGGGTCAAGTAGATCCAATTTTATTGAATAACTTGCCTCAGCTCGAAATTATGTATCTTGTTTTGTTTTTGGAACATGAAAAAGTCTAAATTTGATTAGTCTAAATGTGTAGCTTTACTTTTTTTTGTATATCCAGATGGGGTGATTATCCAGAATTAACTATAAAAAAATGAGACCGATTAAAGTCACCTACATAAAAAAATTCCAACTTGCTAAAAACGTCTTAAGATTCCAGGAACAAGAAACATGAGCACCAATACTGAAGCATGTATACACTAAATAAAAGGCTAGAAGCCCAGAGAGCAGATGTGATTCAGATCCAGTCTTACAACAAAATTATTCAAGAAGTCAAAGAAATGAGAAAAAGCAATGTCGAAATATTTTCACATTAAAAAAGTAATTAACATATACTGAATAAATTTAAAAAATGTAGACAAACAGACCTAGCCATAATACAAATACCTTTTCAAGCCAACTTTTGGTTTAGATAAATATAGTTCATGTAAGTAGAGATATTTAAACCAACCATTTCTCAAAGTTATACATGTGTGTATTCTCTGACATTTGTTGCAATCTCAAGGAAACCAACAGAGAAAGGAGTGGGTGGAACAAATGCTACCAAGAAGATTGAGTAAATTGCTGTGTGGCCTGTACAGGGCATCAACCTCACCACGCTGAACTTTTGTTTGTGGTAAAAATTGCAAACCAGGCTACTATTTGTATGGAACTATTAGAAAACAAATTTCAAAATATGAAATGTTGCATACTATTTTCACAATCTATACTTGTTTCTTCAGCCTTGGGTGGTTAAAAAAAAAAAAAAGGAATTTAACCTATTGCAAATGTAAATGTTTTAATTTGAATAACTATAACAATCTCCTCAGTCATATGATATATAAATGCACAAGCTCCAAAAACTTTTTGTCATGTTTGAAATAGAAATACAATCAGAGATCTAACCCTGAATTATTTGTGTACATTTATTGTAATGCAAATATATTATTAATAACTGATATTTTCTAAGTCTTAGCCCAGCATCTTTGGTAATTCCAAATGATATTATTTTGATCTTATTTCATTTCCTTTAGCATGCAACCTTTATTCTAATCTCATTCTGCTGTATTGCTGTCTTCTCTTTGATTTTTTTTGTTTTATTTAATTATCTTCTTATTAAGTTGTTTCACAGCATGAATTTCTTGTGAAGAGTTTCTGTTCCTTAGGTTTTTGTTTCTTCAAAGTTGTGTTTTGTCTTTTGCATTGTAAATTAAAAAAAAAAAAATTAGGTTGCTTAGATAGCTGTGCCAAGCCATTTCTTTGATTTGCTCATCCTTTAGCAATTGTATCCCAATTGTCTTATTTTATCTATTTCCTTTTCAATAGTGTAAGTGACTTTCTGATTTCTTCCTTTAATATCAAAAATGTTTGTCTTCTCTTTCAAACTACCTATGATTCCAGACGTTATAGTGTTTCATGTTCCCAGATACATTTTCTATAACTTGAGGACATGGCAGAAAGAGTGAGGTGAAGAGATCAAAGTTGGCATAATGAACCAATCTGCAGTCTCTTCTATAATCCCAGAGTTCTCCTCTTCTAGAATTTGTTAAATGCCCTAAACCGAAGCTAAATTCCTCTGATTGTAGAAATACACTATTCCTCTAGGTAACAGTCTCAGACTTTAGGTTGGTCCTTAAAATCAGTTTTAGGATTGCCTCTCTTCAATATCCTTTCTCTTTTCTACAGTAATAGAACTCCTGATAAGCAGTGCTCACTGCTGAACAGAGTAAAAATCGCATTTCCACACCTCTGTTGCATCAGTTTCTGGCTGATGACTTGCAAGGAAAGTATGTGAAAGCTTTCAGGAACCTTTCTTAAGAGAGCATGCTTGTCCTTTCCTCATCCCACTGCTTGGAGTGTGAATGTCATCCTCTTTCACATGAGGTCTAAATAACAAATAGTTGAAGCACTTAGGGAGAAGATGCCTCAGGTCACCATAATACACAGCAACATAATCTAGCCCAAGGCCACCTCCTGGGAGATTTATGTGAGAAAGAAATACATGCATATCTTAATGAACTACTATTTTCAGTTTTCTCTCATTTGTAGCCTAATTTTGACCTAAATAATACAACCTCTTTCAGAGAAAATCTGCACTTGTTCATTTCTATGATTGTGAACCAACCAGTTTGAGAAAGAAAAAAATAAGTATACGCTCTTAATTTTATTCTTTCTAGATGTGGAAGAATTAATGAGAATTCTCAGGATTTTGTTAGCATTTACACATGGCTTCTCAGTGATGAGAACAGTACTACTCCACTCTAAAATCTTCTGTTTCTTTCCATAGCTGCTGCCTTTATACAGTGTTTAATATTGTTCTGTTCACCTTTTCTTGTTGGTTGTTGTTGGTGACTATATTTTCCAGCTGAGTCTTTGCTTACAGGATTTTTTCCCTCCTATTTTATTTTATTAGAGGTTCTACAATATAGGTTTATTCTACATTTTTAATCCAAAGCCCGAGTTTCCATTTTTGTAGGTTTTGGGGGACTTGTTTACTTCTATCTAGGCTTAGAGCTATTTAATAGGTAAGCACATCTTTTGAGGCTGGGAATCAGGGGATATGATCTTTGTGATGGTCTACTTTACGTATCAATTTGACTGGGTCATGGGGTACGCAGATCTTTAGCCAAACATTATTCCGGGTGTGCCTGTGAGGGTACTTTTGGATAAGATTAACACATAAATCAGTAGACTGTGTAAAGCAGATCTCCTGCCCTCCCTAATGTGGGTGGGCCTCACACAATCAGTCGTAAGCCTGAAAAGACCAGAAAGGCTGACCCTCCTTTAAGTAGGAGGGAACTCCTCTTAAAAGAGTGCCTATAAGCTAGGATATAAGTTTTTTTCCTGCCTTCAGATTTGAACTGAAACATTGGTCCTTCCTGGGTCTCGAGTCTGCTGGTATTTGGGCTGGAATTGCACCATCAGCTCTCCTGGGTCTTTATCTTGCTGACTGTAGATCTTGGGACATCTCAGCCTCCATAATGACATGAGTCAATTTCTTATAATAAATTTTATATTTATATTTATACTTATATTTACATTTATATTATATGTAGAATATATGTATATCTCTTATTGGTTCTGTTTTTCTGGAGAATGCTGACTAATACAATTCACAACTATTGTTCCCACTTCCAGAGAGAAGAAAAATTCTAATGAATAAATGAGTACTTATAACCTTCAGTGGAGTCCTGACTATTGATAAGCATACCTTGGGATTTAGGCACCAAATCAATTACTATATATTACATGATAAGGTCACAGTTCAGCCAAGGCTCAGAGGCAGACATGACTGTCATATGGAGTTAGATGGCATCTTACTCATTATTTGTATTCACTGATTCATATGGGGGTTGATTCACAACATTGTGAGAAGAATTCAGATTTATATACATAGATATGTTTTTTTGGACTGGATTGGAAGAGGAAGTAAGGTTGCCAGATGGCACAGAAAGATGGCAAAGTTCCTGAGAAAGCATTCACACCAAGGGAAGAAAGAATCTGGAATGACAATTTCACAACAGGGTTTAAGGGTTAGATGACAGCAAAGATAAAGTGAGATGGCAGATTCTGAGATCTCATCCTAGTTTGGCTTCCTTGGTGGCAGTATACATTCCAGTAAGACAAAGAATGGTGGCTTTGAACAGAAAGTAATCTCTCCCTAAGTAGCTTAATATTTCAGGGCCCAAACAACCACCATACCATCCAACAGAGCATTATATACATTTTTTTCCCTCCTTATTGAAGACTGCCAAATTTTATAGCACCATAAAGATTATGAGCATCAGAACTGGGGTGAATCACCTGGGACCTGGGTGACAGTAGCAGAAATGCAAATGAAATAACACGATAGAAACTTATATGAATTTATGAACTTATGTGAGAAACTCTTAGAGATTTCCAAAAATGCTTGTGGGTGGTGAACACTCTTGCATTAGCTTAGAAATGAAAACTTCAATATTGATATAATTGACCTCGTTCATGCCCATAGATTGGTGAGAATTTGGAATGTTTGGGTGATATTTGCTACTCCTAGACCTCTCAAAATGGTGTCCTAAACACAAAGTCTGTAAATAACATAGGTTTGTTGTTCTAATCAATCCAGATAGTAACAGCATTTTCTTTAAGATAAGAGTATGGGAAACTACTCTTTAAGATAAGAGTATGGGAAACTATCCAAGAGAACTTAGTCTTAGTCTAGTCAACTATATTCATAAATAAAATTATAATTAAAATGAAACACATATTCAGTATTCAGGGAACCTTTCCTCAAATTTAACTTCTGCCATGCATAGCTATCTTCTGAGACTAATAAAAAATTGACAGGCATATAGTAAAAGACCTTGAGAAAATTTTCTCTCTATTTTCTCATTTGATTCCACTGCCTTCTGCTTGCTATTGTCAATGTCCTTGTTGATCTACTTTATTAGATTATGGCACACAATAGTAAAAAATCAACAGGACTTAAGTTTTTCAAAGGAAAAATGCACAATGATATTATACCCCTTTCCTCCTTCAGTATTTAAGCCCCAAAGTGCCTAATTTGTTTCAGTTTTACTGGGTGACATTAGTCATTCAATAAATACTTATTATGCTTAGCACTGGGCTAGATTCTGAGAACTCAGCGGTAAACTAGGCAGATCCAGTCCCTATTCTCATGTAGCTTATAAACTGGTGAAGGATACACACACATAAGAACATGTACACGAAACTACAAGATAATGTGCAGGAGAGGCAATATTATATTATATAGTATAAAATGATAGAGTAGAGTAAAGAGAACCTGAGCCGTGGAGCCAGACTGCTTTTGTTTAAACCTCAACTTTATTGCCTTATCTTTTCAATTGGTTGTGTGAATAAATAAAATAACGAGCATGAAAACATTCATTAGGTTATAAATTATTCTAAGCTACCAACATTAGCTCTTCATTTTCTCTTACATTGTCTGTTTTTATATTGCCACATCTGTATGTTGTCTGTCCTATACATTGTTGACATTATTATTCTTATTACTGTTTATTATTTAATGGCTATCAATTCTACCCTAAAATCTCTTCTTCTAGCAGCATACATTCATTTCTGTAGAATTTTCTTTTAAGCTTCTTTTTAAAATTCTACAGCAGAGAGTCTCCAAAAATGTTACTCAAAGAAAATCCACTGCCTAATAATCTAAAAGTGTTGATCTTGTTCCTTCTAAAAGTTAGTCAACTGTAATTATTATCTTTTCATCCAGATATAGTCCCTCCTCTCTCTGTCTTCCTTCCAGGGGCTTCTTATGGCCTCAGAGAAGTTCAGTGGCAGAGTTTTTGCTTTTCTTAACAAGGTCAGTGATAGTATTGCCAGAAGGCTAACTGTCATTAGTGTCTCATCAAACTCCATGTGCATTATTTGATCTTTGAACTTGTTTGTCTACAAAATAAATAAACTAAAAGTACTTAGAGATGACTCACTAGAACGATTCTTAGCAATAATATGTTTTCTACATAACATTAAGATCTCGCTTTATGTATTTCCTTATTTTAAAATAAAATTAATGTTCTTATTTCAACTGCTGCTAGTGCATATCCCTGATGTGGGAAATCAACGAACAAGTAAAAATGATCATGTTGTTTTTTTCTTACTATTTGTCAGCTTCAATATGCCCAAGCAGAAATCCTGGTGGGAAAAGTAACTGCCTTGCTGTATCTATAATTTATCAACATGGAAACATTATGGTTCTAATCATAAAATTTGAGAGGACAGTCTTATCTTTACAACTGTGCTCTGAAAATTTTCTAATAGGAGGAAATTTATTTCCTAAGAATAAAACTATAATTATTGAAAATTGATGAGGGGAGAGGGGATACAGATATAGAACATTCCGTGAAGATAAATATATAACCTGTAGAATTATGGAGAGTTATTACAGAGCATGGGTAGGGGAAAGAGTAAAGAGGGTGATGGCAGCCCCAAAATGTCTACATAGAAGAAAATTTGGAGCAGCAAAATGATTGTGAAAGGGGAGACTAAAAAATTGGTATTGAAGCTACAACTGTATAGTAGAGACGTGCCTTCACTTAGAATGAATTTAATTTGGGGCAGTATTGGAGAGGCTTTGGAGAGATTATGGAAGAACTAAACCTCATAAATTCCTTTTTGATGTCAGCATTAGGGAGGAGGAGAAAAGGTCACAAAAGCATAAACCAGGATATGCTACACATTCAGTAGCTATGATGGAGCAGATGATAAATTCAACAAATATATAATACAGCCATTGCCTCCACTAGATAGCAGATCGTTACCTCAAACAGTAACAAAATGTTAAACCTATTTAGAAGGATTGGCATGGGCTCCACCCTCCATTCTCAAGCTGTGCTTATTCTAGGCAGTGCTCTTTAAGAACATTCAAGTAAAAATAGCAGTTCAGCAAATATTTCCTGAACACATCTACATGTTCTTATACCATAAAAGTTCCATTCATGCAGCACTTAGTATAATTATAATTGGGCTGTTACATATCTGTATCTTCCTGTCTGGACTGCAAACTTTACAAAAGTGTAGATGGTTTCTTAGTAGCATTAGTAGTAATAATAATAATAATAATAATAATAATAACAACAATTCATATTAATTCATCACTTATTTTCTGCCATGCACTATACATTTAATCTTTTCAACAACTATGAAACAATTATTCTTTCACTTATGCATACAATTCTATTTTTGAGCACTTAATTGGATTGAGCTTTATGCCAGACACTGGAGCTAGACTAGCAAACAACACACTCTGGACCTATCTCGATGAAGCTTGCCTTCTAGTTGAGAAAATAGGCTAAAAACAAGCAATTGAAGCCCCTCTCCCCTAAAATAAGTGAATAAGGTAATTATAACAAATAATATATTTGTCATGATAAATAAAGCCAGAGAGAATATCTAGATCATGAGAGAGATGAGGACAGAAGACTACTTTAGATAAGGTGGTCAGTAAAAATTTCTGTAAAGAGACATTTGAGTAAACATGGAAATGAGCTTATCATGTGACTGTGTGAAGGACTAAAGTGGAAAGATGCTTGACTTGTTTGAAAAACAGAAAACAGACACTCTGAAGTAAGCAACTGAGAGATTGAAATGAGTTTGGATGGATAGGGAGGAGTCAGATAATGTAGGTCTCGATTTTAGCCACTGTAAGGAATTTGAATTTTATTCTATGAGCATTAGAAAGCACTAGCATGTTTATCTACACTTAATCAATTAACAGTTGAAGAAACTGAGGTTTAGTAATGCTAATTAACTTGTTCAGAGTCACTCAACTAATGAGTAATGGAGCTGAGCAAACCCTGGTCAGTCTGATTCCAAAGACATTAATTCCTGATCCTAATTCCTAATAGAGTGCCCAGTGCAGGGTACATTATCCATCATCACCACTATCATCCCCACCATGATAATCACCATTATCATCAATATTTTACAGATGAGGAAGACAAGACTTTTAAATTCTAAGGTACTTGCCCAATGTCACAACCAGTAAGTAGGAGGAGTAGCATTTGAACTGAGGTTCTCTAATTCCAGAGCCAAGGTGCTTGACCCAGGACCTATATAGTTTCTAGAAGATGGAAGACATTCAACAAGTATATCCTGAGCAATGAATAAACCAATAAGTATATGATGCTGTACTTGGCTATGAGGGTAATTGATTAAGACAAACATCGTACTCTCAAAGTGTTTAAAAGGCAAGATAAAGTAAAGATTATAGATTAGTCAAATGTACAGATAATCACAACACAAAACAGAATTCTTTCTTTCTTTCTTTCTTTCTTCCTTTCTTTCTTTCTTTCTTTCTTTCTTTCTTCTTTCTTTCTTTCTTCTTCTTTCTTTCTTTCTTTCTTGCAAATATTTACTGGCCTCCTGATGTCTCTATCCCTATGCCACGCTTAAGATAATAGGGTTAAAAATATGAAATTAAAAGTAGGATATCACATCACACCTGTTTCGGTGAGTCAAAAAGGCTTTTTGGAAGGGCCTTAAAAGGAGACTTGAATATTGACAGATGAAAATTTTGAGTTTTTTTTTTTTTTTAAACTGTGAGCCTTTACTGACCAACTGATCTAAAGTAGCCCTCTGTTCCCCATCTCCCTCATGATCCAGGTACTTTCAGAATTTTGACGGTGAGAAGGAACAGTCTAACAATGACAACAGTATAGGCAGACAAAGAAGTGGAAGAATTTAAGAGTGGTTCACAAAATAGTTCGATCTGATTGAAAAAGAAAATTCATGAGGGAAAAATATCTTGGGAAAAGTTAGTGGCTATATTTTGAAATAATATATTGTGTAGAAAGCATGCTTGTTCTCAATAGAACATTGTCTGAAAAACTTCAATTGAACCTTGAACAAGGAGTTAAAGAATAAGAGAGTTTGGATATCTAATAAGTTCTACATTTTTAAGAGGTTTGTCTTTGAAGCAAAGAAGAGTAATAAGTATTTGATATTCATTCTCAAGATCTTTCTGTTGTTTTATATTAACTCCATAAGAGAACGGGAGCTAATGTCTTATTCACTAGGTGAATAATACAGCACTAATAACAGTATCTTCCATATGGATGTACTCAATAAGAATTTGTTGAATGAATAGTACAGTGTCCTACGGATTTCTGCCACAAAGTTTATATTCATTTGTTAGAAATGATATTTTAAACCCTTCACTCAATTACTTTCAAGAGGGCAGTATCACCCACAAGGGTTTTTTAATTGTGGAGGTGTTTCTGGTTATGATAAAAATTGGAGACACTAATGGTATTTAATGTGTAGAAACCAAAACTGCATAGGACCATCTTGTATAACATAGAATTTCTCCACATCTCATAGGACTTCTGAATGTTACATCAAATATCCATGTAGGAAAGGCATCTACTTATAATTATCTGAATTTTATACCTAAACTCATTTTACTAATAAATATAAATAAGTTGTAGATAGTTTTATTACAACCTGAGGGAGCCAAGAAGTAAATCTTTCCCCAGTGAAGCATCTGATAACTCAGCCCTGACTGAAATCTGGATTATAGCCTTATGAGACACCCAGAAGATCCAATTATGCCATGCCTATTACCTCAACCCTCAGAAGCCAAACAATAATAAATGAACATTGTTTGAAGCCACTAAGTTTGTGGTAATTTGTTATGCAGCAATAGATCACTAATATAGATAGGTTAAGTAATTTGCCCTGATTTGTATAAGTAATAAGTGATGGATGTAAAAAATCAAATAGTTTTGTGTCCCATGCCAATGCTTTTTCAATTACCAGAAACTTTAAGTTTGGGAGAAGGGAGGTTAAGATAGCTCATGTTGAATAGCTTCAAGGAACTAATTATATTAAAAAAAGAAACAATATGCCAAGAGTGAGATGGGACATTTGGTTGTGGTCCCCAGGAAAGTGGTCTAGACTGAAGATGCAGATTTGGGAGTCTCTATTATAAATGGTATGTTAAGCCCAGAGCTTGAATGAAATCACTGAGTGGTGAAATTGTGAAGAAGATGTAGGATGAATATTTAAGGGGTCAACAGAAGTAAAATCAAGGAAGGAAGAGGAATATTCAGTTAAGAGGAAAACTAGAATAAGGGTACCTTGGAAGTCGAAGGAAGATGGATTTTCTAAAAACAGAAGTCAGCATTACATGTCACAGAGGCAGCAAATAGGATAGAGATGAAAAAATCTTGTTAGATTCAACAATTAGGAAGCAATTGGTAAAACAATTTGACTGAAGGCATGCGAGTCGACAGATTGGTCCTGGAAATCTTCGCAGATCTTTGATCAGCATACTGAACAGGGCAGGGTTTAGAATGATGCAAAATACACTATGTGGCACTCCATACAGATTAACATAGATCAATTCATTTCAGTTTCGCTCCACAAACATTTACTGAATATCTATAAGTCAAATAGACTATCAGAGTACAGTTGTGCAGATTCACTTAAGTACACCTCTTTCCACTCACATTTTTCCAGCTTAGTGACAACAACATGGAGATACTTTATGAAATCCTTGTTGAATTCAAGACAAGATATGTGTACATGTTTCCCCTGATCCATAGCTCTGCAGACAGTCTCCCATGCGAATTCCAAGAGTCTGCAGAAGTTTTGACATATGAAATCCTAACTACTTCTCATGCCTGAGTATACCCATAACACAAGGAATTTAGCAGAATAATCTTAATTGAAAAATTATTTCTATTTTGTTAATTTCATAGTAGGCCCTTTTTTTTTCCTTCTCTCAGATACATGTCCCGGTTTCTAAAAATTGGAGGGAAACTATTTTTTAACAGCAATATAAGTTTTATAGTTCACCACAGCCATGTTATTTCTCCATATATATACTTTTTCAACCTGATTAGGAAAATTGCAATTTTGTAGATTTCTCTGATATAACCCCTGGAGCAATGTATGAACCAACAATTTTTTTAAAAGTTTTGCCTGGAGGCCGATATTCCACTAAACTGAAAGTAATGGTCACTAATAAGGAACAGAGAATTATACAGAATATAACATTCAGAATCACTACATGTTTCTAAGTACCGTTAGTTGACACTTAAGTAATACAGATTTCCATGGCTTTGAAATCTAAGAAAAATTTAAAGCATATCCATATCTGAAAACTGACCTCATTCCCAGAAGTTACTGCTGATTATAACTATATTTATTCACATTAGAAATGTTTCAGTTAAAAGTGAAGATGAGAATTAACGTGAATGCATAATTTAATACCCAGGCCATAAGGACGTGAATGTGGGGAGTTACAAATTTGGCAAAGATTAAAAAAAAAAAATACTTAGAATGCAGCTACCAAATGTACACCAAATCATAACTGCATTTACAATATTTTGTTTTGTTCACTGTTATGCCTTGATCACCTAGAACTGTGTCAGGAACATAAGTTTAACAACAAAAAGGGTGCCAGTAGATCATGAGAATTGGGAGTTTTAGAGGGGAGAATCTTCCGAATGAAAAACTCAGGAAGGCATCAAAATCTTTCATGCTCTCACCCTGTGCCAGAGGAGGCTGCCCCAAGGAAAGAAAGACATGGTATGTGTGGACACCGATGATTCATCTAAAACAGTTAACCCTGGGATTGGCACATAATCATGGCTCGATCATATTGGTTGTCATTTATATTATGATTATTGGTGGGAGTGGCTTGAGGGCAGGTCATTCCTAGTGAGGAACTGTTCTCTTAGTCAAAGGGCTAGAAAAAGCCTGATGTAGGCCCTCGCCAAGAAAGGGGCCTGTCTTAGACCATTTGAGCTGCTACAACATCATATACTGGATGATTTAAACAGAAATTTATTTCTCACAATTCTGGAGGTTGAAAAGCCCAAGACAAGGGTACTAGCAGATCAAGCGTCTGATAAAGGCTACTTCCTGGTTTGCAGATGGTTGCCTTTTCATTATATCCTCTCATGGCAAAGAGCAGAAAGAAGAAGCAAACTCTTTCTGATCTCTGCTCATAAGAGCAGCAATTACCTCCCAATAGCCTCATCCCCAAATACTATCACACTGAAGATTAAGGTTTCAACACATGAATTTGGGGGGAAACACATTCTTTTAGTCCGTAACAGGGATAGTCATATGCTCTCTTCAAAATGTTCCCAGTGCAGTGTGTTTTGGAGGTAACATTTCTTATTTCCAAAAGGTCCTTGGGTAATCTCTGGACAGTTGGCTGATTGCCAGTGCTCTGTCCCATGACTGAAGAAATATAGAGGAAGGACTGTCTTTTTCTCTGAGAATGAGGAAAGTTTATCACTGTATAGTCTTTCTGGCACCCAAAGGAGAGAATTCTCATGGAAAAGACAACTACATTGTGAAGAACTCAAGGATCAACAGACTTAGAAATTTATGTTACAGTACTTATCACCACCGAAATCTTAGAGGCTTTGTCAGGTGAAGAGAGGTCAATGTCTCGGGCTGAGTTTGAAATGAGGAATTCCATGACTATGGGGCTTCAGTTTAAGGAGAATTATTCCTCCAAGTCCTTTCTCACTGCCCTCTATGACATTCTCTTTGGTTCATGTTCCTCCTATAGTTCTGCCTTCCTGAATTTTCACTGTATCCTGCACTTTGGTGTTTGTATTTATTGTCTCTCATTTATTAAATATCTATTGAGCTCTTCAACATATTTGATACTCACATCAACTAAAAGAGGTAAAGATATTACCATCTTTATTTGCAGAAGAAAAAGAGAAAGCCTAAGAGTTGCTCGAGTTTGCATAGCCATGAAGTGGCAGAGACACAAATTCAGAGAGTCTGATTCCAGAAGCCAAGCACAGAAGGTTGCTGCAAATCATGACAAAGAATACCTGAATCAGTGGCCTAAGTAGGATTGAGATTTTTAAGTGAAAACCTAAATTGCATAATACCCCATTGTTTAAAATACTCTATGAGATGAATGTGGAAGGAAAATATAACTGTTGCAAATACTAAAGCCAACAACTTCAGTTACTGTCACAGCAGCTTTTTCTCTGACTAGATTAAGAAAATGAGCTGGCATGGCACATATTCTGCTTACTTATTAAAGTTTTTAAAAAGTGTTTGCAGACCTTTGTCTTCACCTTTCATAACAGCTGCATTGTCATATAATTTACTGCTAATGTTTTTCAGCGGTTAGTTGCCATTTTCCAAACTTGTTTCATTTTTAAAATTTAAAATCACAATATCTGGATGGTTTTCAGTGGGCAAAAAGCTAAGAATTACTCATAAGTTTTTTTTTAATTTGTTGTTGTTATTGAAAGAGTAAGAAACAATAATAACTAATTAATCAGTGTTTTTCCCCGGTAGAAGCTAGAAAAGTGAATTAATATTTGGTGTCTTTTTTTTTTCAATATTGTTGACCATTTAATTTTGTACATATTGTCCCACTATTACCGTTAATTCTTCTTAAACTGTTTCAGATATATCACATTTACTTTTTTCCATTTTGGCATTTTCCCAGCTGTTCATGTAAAAATGGATCAATTTTAGTAATTTGACAAAAGCCAGTCTATGCTATGACCTCTGGAGGGCAAATGTCTTTCACTTAAAAATTTAATAATCCTAATTACTTTTGTTAAGCTCTTCAAAATAATATGGAATGTTATTTTTCTTATCTGTTATTCAGGATATTAATGTAAAGGCATTTGTAATTGATTTACTTGTAATCCAAGTAAATATAGATTTCTTGTGCTCTGTAGAGTCTTCATGACTTTCAAAGGTTTTCATTATACATATCTGGTCGGGAAACTTATCTGTTATAAGTAATGACTGTCTTGTTAAAAACAGCTTAAACAAAACAACAGATACAACCTTTTAGTCTTAAAATAGACAAGCTAAGATCTACAATAATTTGATCACTTAATTGTATTTTCAGAATATCTGCTCGAGTCACATTTTCTATTTTATGTTCTGTTTAATTCTTTGTAAAATTATTATAAACAATTTCAGAAAACAATTTTTTAAATTAAAGTGTTGAATGAAATTATTTTTCAGTGAAGTCAACTATAACAAAAGATCACAATATTTATACTCAATGACTTCATCAATTTGAAGCTACTACTGGCCTTTGTAATCATAAAACTCTCGATCCTTAATTGTGTTTCCTATGCTCAGATTTATACTGGTCTCCTAATCACTCCTTTTTTTTTCTAACATAAGCGTACAAGTCTCCACCCATTTTTACCTTCTTCTACTCACTCACTCTGTAAGAGAGAAACCAAGGAGGCAGCTTTGGCCTAGAGGTCTCACAAAACACTCCAGGGCATATGCAAACTCTCTAAGAAGTAGAATCTTTGCAATCTTACCACTAAAGGCAGGAGGAATGAACCAAAGTACACATATCCCAAGGAAAAACATTCTCAGTGACAGTACAGTCTGAATCCTTAAAGAAGCCTGCCTACCTTCCCCTGAATTATGCAAATTACATCATTGTGTGGTGCTGAGCATATTCTTCTTATTGGCTTTCAGTTTAAAAAACAAAATGCTTTGTGACTGCAGTTCTAACAGGAACCTTGTGAAATTTTTAGCCACCAGGCCCTTGCTCTCCAGAGAAGGGGGGACTATTATTTTATTTAATCATCACAACTATTCAAAGTAGATATAAATTTTATGCATACCTTTCATTTGAGAAAACTAAAGCTTAAAGAAATATAAACTATACATGGACACACAGCTTATGAGAGAGCAAGTAATCAAATTCAGAACTATCTAACTGTAAACTTCATACTTTTATCCAATGATATATGGCAGACACTTTGTACTAGATCATAAAAGCCAATTGTTACATTTTTAGGATTTTTTTGACTGAGGTATTAAACATAGCGATTAGTAAAAATCAAATTATATAAACTTACACTTAAATAAACTATTTAAAAACAAAGGTAATAGTCAAAATACATTACTTCTTCATTATTTACTATTTTATTATCAATGCTCTTGAGTTTATGTAGGTGTCTTTTTATATCTGCAAGGGAGAAACACTATACAATACTGGGATACTGCACATCTTTCCCCAACTCCATGTTCAGTGATGTCGCATTGTGAGTTGAAAATGGCCACAATGGAAGTAATCACACTATGGAAATCAGCAGCACTCAAATCAAGGCTTCTCTCCACCCCCACTCCTACCAGGGCTGGTTGTTAAATATTTATCATTACACTATTTATCTTAACTATCACACTATTTTACCTTTAAACAGTAATTATTTCTCTCTAAGACAATGTTATACCACAGTCTATGTGTCAGAGAATTGGTCTTATCACTGCTATGTAATCTTGTTCCCCTTTAATCTAAAGATTTCACATATCCTTAGATATTTCACATATTGTGGGCCAGGACAGGTAAATAGATGTTCTACATCCTACAGTAATAGAAAAATAATAAAATCCAATCTTCTGAGACTTCCAGATACCCAATACATTAAATGTATTACTTATTTAACAAGTATCAATGAAATGATAGATTGCTGTCCCTCTTAAATGACCTTCCTGAGCAAGTGAGAAGTTTAATATTTGGGAAAAGGAAATGGAAAATATAAAAGATAGAACTTCTTGTTTAGATTACAGACAGAAAAAGAGACATATTGAAGGATTTTAAATCAATTCTCTGCCTGCAGAAAATTTGTATAAGTAAGAAGTAACTAGTAGATTCTGAGCCAAAAGAGTCTCAGATTCCCGACCCCCTCTCCCCACCCGTTGATTATGCATCTTTTTTTTGAATCTAATTACAAAAGTCATAAGAGCCAAAATCTTTATTCTCAATTCCCATTTGAACTTAACACAATTTATTTTGCATAAAGTCACATGTTAATTTGTGCCCAGTGAAATAAAAATGAATTATCCTCTTCTATTAATGCTACATAGTACTGTTGTTCAAAGATATTTATGAAATTATTATAAATTGTCAAAACTTGACAGAACACAAAATACTGCAACAGCCTAGTATTTAGTAATATATTCTAAGTTTTCCTTTAAATCACAAGTTTCCTTCAAACTATAGGTAAATTTGAAAAGCAAAAGATAATATAAAATTAGAAAATTGCTTCATTAAGAATGAATCTTTGACATAGTTCCTTACTCTCCAACAAAGAGCAGCTACAAAGCATAGAATAACAACTCTGAAACTGAAAATTTAGCTAAGGTTGTTTTTTAAATTGGCCTTATTGGATGACAGGTCCAATTCTGAAAATTTCATAGAACCGTAAAATTAGGAATACTGTCAGGAGGAATCATTTAGTTTACCTCATTAGGCAGAAATACATCTATACCAGCATTTCCCAAAGTTCCACAAGATAGTAATAAATATTGCATGAAAAAAAGAATTAGTCATATAAGCTTGAGAAGGGCTGGATTTCTTTTTAAGTTTTTTTGGTTTGTGGGTTTGTTTGTTTGTTTTATTTTTTAGATTTGTTGTTGTTGTTGTTGTTGTTTTCATAATCCCTCTTCATTCAGAAATGCTCTCTAGGTTCTGGGAGACACTGTCTCCTCTTGACCTTTGAGGTCTTAGGAAGGTAAAGCCCAGCTGTGCCTAGTCCAGCCACAAGGTATTGTACTACCTTTATTGATGCTCCTAAACCTGTCAAAACTTTTATAAATGTAATTAAACTCTTCTAAAATTACAAAGTTAAGTGTATCAACTATTTCCTGCAAGGCCGCTAGACACATTTCCACCATTTCTTCACTAGGTATATGGAGTCACACTCTTTACTTTATTTTGGCTAAAAAATATCCTATGCCATGAAAAAGAAGCTATTTACACTGGATAACTTAAAGGCTTCAACTTTTCTGGAAGATAAACAAGCACACTGATGATTGCTCTTAATTGGTTATCCTCATCAATGAACAAAAAGACCTCCTAACAGCTTCTCAATCCCGGCAGCATATACCATTCTTTGTAATGGAGACTGGATAATGACAGAAATAGCCCCAGTTCCTGGCATCTCCCAGGAAATAGTAACAGAGTTCACCATCCTAGTTTAACTAATTGCAATTTGGTATCAGGAGTAGGATTCTCTCTCTCTCTCTCTCTCTCTCTCTCTCTCTCTCTCTCTCTCTCTCTCTCTCTCTCTCTCTCTCTCAAACACACACACACACACACACACACACACACACCTCAAAACAAACAAAAAATGTCAGATTACATTCAGAGGCAGTATAGTATAGCAGTTATAAGTACAAGCTTTAGTACTCAACTGCCTTAGCATAAATCTTGTCTTTAACACTTACAAGGTATGTGATATTAATCTTTCATATTTCAGTTTTCTCATCTCCGATACTTTAACTCAATACACTTAAGGTTCCCATGAGATTTCAATGAGTTAACACATACAAAATCTCATGTACCTGTCACATAAAAATATTTTGAATTATCGTTTTATTACACCTACTTTAAAACAGAGGTCTGTAGAACAGTTTAGTAGTTACCAGAGGGAAAGCGGGGAGAGAGGAAGATGAAAAGGTAAAGGGAGTCAAATATATGATGATAGAAGGAGATTTGACTTTGGGTGATGAATATACAATGTAATATACAAATGACGTATTATAGAACCGTACACTTAAAACCTATAGAATCTTATTAACCAATGTCACCTCAAAAAATTTTATCAAAAATAAATAAATTAAAATTAAAAATTAAAATAAATAAATAAAACAGGGGCTTATATACTTTTTTCTGTAAAAGGCAAAATAGTACATATTTTAAGCCAAATATGACCCTTTTGAATATTCTCCCATGTGCGTGTGTGTGTGTGTGTATGTGTGTTTACAACTCTTTAAAAATGAAAAACCATGCTTAGGTCACAGGCCACACAACACCAGGTTACAGGTCAAATTTGACTGACTGCCTGTAATTTGCTAACCCTTATTTTAAAACTTTCTTTCACTTTCTATTTTAGGGATGAACATCCACATCTTTTATATTAAGAAATGGCAACCTTACATTGTAATTCTAAAACACCTAATTTAAAATATATTAAAAGGTAAAGAAAAATTATTTCCCCAAAATTGGTAACCTTAGAGAAAGCAAGTGCATTGTCAATCTCCTCTTTATCTCAGTTGGGCCCAGTCTGAAAGAGTCATCTCTTTTAAACAAAATTATGTCTGTAAAAATAAATTATTTATCCTCTTTAGATGAATAATGTTAATGTCACAATATAGAATTGTTAGGAACCATGAATCATCCTGGAAATGAACTTACGGATGTCAATTTCTCAGACACATCTATCTAAACATTTGTGTACTTAGACTAAAAAGGAGAGATTATCTAATGGATAACATTGAACAGAAAAAATACATTAGACAAGGAAATTAAAAAATAGATGTAAGTTAATAAAATATCAGAAATTCTGCAACAGAAATGTGGGAAAGATGAGCAGAGGGAACAGCTGCATGCTGAGAACTGGTACAAAAGAACAGAGCGAGTTGCCCCATAAGACTGAAAGTAAGGCCAGCAGTCTTTTGTGGAAGTGATATCTGAATGAACTGTGTTTAGGACCTCACAAGGCCCTCAAATGGTAGCATCTCCCTAAATGAGTTCTTATGCTAATTGGACATACAAAAGAAGAAAGTTTTATACAGTGTCCAGTAGATAGTCAACCGTAAGCACTTAATTTACCTGGGAATCTCTTCGGGGGCAAAGCATTTAAAATAAACTACAGAATTTTAAGAACAGATTTTTGATCATAGCCAAAAGCAAGAATCTCAGTGCCTGATTGGCCAGTCAAGATTTTTAGCAAAACCATTTTCAACATTTGTAGATAGGGCTAAATTTATCAAATTGCAAGAATATGGTAATTGGTTATTTATTTGGGGAGGATCACTAGATTAATACAAATTACCAATTTGGGAGTGAAGGCACACTATACATTGATCTATCCTATATATATGTAGTTTCCATATATATATATGATCTATACTATATATATATATTTTCCATATATTCATATTTCATATATATGAATTGAAACTCCTGTTGATAAAACTTGGTAAATTCTGTTTTTATCTTATATGAGAATGAAAAGTGTTAGAAATGAATGAAAAGGTCTGGAATTATTAGTAAAGCAATTACAGATTTTTAAAAAAATAATATTGAACATGAAATATGTTATAATTCAATGTGTTGTCTATTTTGAGTTGAGTCTTGTGGAACCAAACAATGTAACTGTAGAAATTGTTCCACCTGAACTTTTGAGGTTTGAAAACATTTTGATGATTCTTAGCATTTATTTAAATATACCATCTGACATTCTCTAACTGAATAATTAGACTGATAGAATAACAATGAGCTAATAAATATTTGTATATATCCATTGTATTTCAATGCCAAAACCTATCTGAAATAAAAGATATATACTGACTTAAGATCCCTTGGAAATAAAAAATTAGAGGTTATTTTTAGGCAAAATCACAAAGACATCATTTTATAGCTGCTTTTTTTCTCATTGTATAGAATTCCACTTGAAATATTAGATGTCTTCTAACTGTATATTCTTTATAATTTCTTGGGAAAGAGGGTAGAATGTCTTTTACTCCTCAGTTTGTCCTCTAAAATGCTGATAAGGGGTGTTGTTTGGGTAGCCAATTCTAGGATACTTGAGGCAGGAGATAAAAATAGACTAGGAAAAGACTTCTAAATATAGGAGACAAAACGTTACTTGATATGACAATAAGTTACGTCAAAACTACTGGGGAAAAAAGAAATTAGATTTAAAAATCTCATATGAGGGTTAAAATAGAAACTTAGTTAAGTTGAAAATAACATCATAAAATTATCTTTTCTTTAACACAAAATGAAATTATGTTTTCTGTTCTGTAACTCGAGTGGCTTTATTGGCATGCCACATCCCCAATTCTATATAAAAATAGTAAACTCTCTACTTTTAGTCCATAGATTTGATATTTATTGCTATTTTTTAACAAAAGGAACTAGAATCTCTTGGAGAGTGTGCCATATCAAAAGTAGTAGAACCCAGGATGAGATTGAAACATCTTATTAAAATTAAAAAGCAAAGACTTTCATTTTTGTTTTTGTACGATCTTGTACCATTTAGACATTTATTACCATATTTGCATATGTATAAATGTATAGTTATAAATAAGAAAATAAAACAAAATGTAACTATTACTTATTATATAAGTCAAGTCCACATTATATAATAGTAGTCAGAGTGAAAGCATTGCTACTTTCATTGCTACTAGTGTGCCATTCCTTCTCACAGATCTGCAGTAAGAAACTTATTTAACAGAAAGCAAATATTATCAGTGGCTAGCATATGGAATGAAAATTATCTTTCCCCAAATGACTATTATCCACACATCTAATTGTCTTTTGGTTTATTCCTGATGATCAAAGAAGTGGAAGGTGGGCTATCTGGGCATCATTGGCATGCTCTCCCTCTCTATTCTTTTCAGCTTCACAAGCTTCCTACCCCTCTGGGACCCATAGACAATTGTGCAATCTCTGGTATATCCTCAGCTATGTTATTGCCTCCCTTAGATGCTCTTAAAGTTCACACACAGAATACTCATAATTTCTCCCACTAGAAAGGTAAAAAATTCTTGGACTTGTCATTTCTTTGATGGGCTGATTTCTGTTTGTTTGTTGTTTGTTTGTTTTAAGTCATTATTTGTAGCATTTACCCCTTTATGTGATGTAAATGTTTCTACCACGGCTGATTTCAAGCTACCAACATCTTAACATCTGGCTCACAAAATTTCTAAATAATCAACAAGCATCTTTCATGAATGTGAGCTAACTTCAACAAGCTGCTGGCCCTGCTTTCTTCATTTCACCTTATCTCATCCTTTTTCTATGTATTCTTACCTGCAAAAAAAGACCACATAGGGTTGCCTTGGTAAACACTATTCCTTGTAAATTCACAAATCTCACTCTATGCTACTCCTTAAATTCTATTGTTTGTGTCCACACTAAGTGTTGCTAACAGATCAAAATCATCAATCTGGTACTTCCTATTTGTTTATAAAACATTTACATATAATGTAGGCAAGTATTGATAGGAAGAAAATGAAAATAGAGGAAAGAGAAGCCAAAAGAAAAGAAAAGAAAGAAGCCAAAAGAAAAGGAAAGAAGAGAGAAGAGGAAGTATTATTCTCTCCTGTCTTTTCCAAACCTACTACTTGCCTTGTGTTATACTCATTCTTGCAAGTATACTATTACTTTCCCAAGTTAAAAATACATTAAGGACTTAACCTGTGTATCATTCATTTCAGTGTCTCCCAGAACACCCAGCTAAATCCCCGCCCACAATTAGCCTTCAATAAACATTCGTTGAAAAAAATTAAATAAATAAGTAAAAGCATTTACAAGTAAAAATAATTAAATAGAAAAAAAGTTGTTTCAGAATCAAGTCATGTAATTAAGTAGTCAATATTCTGATTTCTAAATTTTACTGTTTGCCATCAATTCTCCATCAACATTAAGTTGGTATTGCCAGCCCATCATCAACATGCTTTTACAGTAGACCTATTGCCTATGCATCTTCCTCCTATAATGAGAAATACATAACTGACTGCCTTCCTCTGTTTAAGATAATTATTTTGTGCTTCACTGAGATAATCACTTTGCTGATAATAGATCAACTCTGTTGGATGACTGGTGCTCAGTGTTACTTTTTATTTCTAAATAAAGAGGGCAATCCCACAGACATATTCAGCATGATGTGACTATCAGAATGGATTACAGTTGGATTTTATTTATTACAGTAGTCCTCCGTTATCCATGGGGGATGCATTCCAAGACCCCCAGTGGATGCCTGAAATCACAGTTAGTACCGAACCCTAAATATACTGTTTTTCCATATACACACATACCTATGATAAAGTTTAATTTATAAATTAGACACAGTAAGAGTTTAACAACTAATAATAAAAAAAGAACAATTATAACAATATTCTATAATAAAAGTTATGTGAATGTGTGCTCTCTCTCTCTCTTGCTCTATCTCTTACAAAGTATCTTATGGTACTCTACTCACCTTTTCCCTTAAAAGAGGAACTTTACAGCATCTTTTTGGCATAATAGAATTGCCAGTATCACTATCCTTACGTTTTGGAAACATTAAGTAAAAATAAAGGTTACTTGAACACAAGCACTGTGATATTGCAACAGTTGATCTGACAAACAAGATGGCTACTAAGTGACTAACATACAGCATGGATATGTCAGATAAAAGGATGATTCATGTCCAGGATGGGATGAGATCGATGGCATGAGATTTCATTATGCTACAGAGTGGCATGCAGTTTAAGTTGTTTATTTCTGGAATTTTCCATTTAATAATTTTGACTGCCTGTAACTGAAACCGTGGGAAGCAAAACCACAGATAAGGAAGAACTACTGTAGTCATATCATCAAAATACTATTATGAGCAGTCTACTCATGATGACATCAGTTAGTGTAGTACAGACAGCTTAGTGCTTAGCTCTTGGAAATACTTTGTTCATTTAACTCAGAAATTTTAAATTTGTTAAATAAAAATAAACTATCCTCTTAAAATAGTAAGAAAAGACTAGTACAGTTTGTTGTTGTTGTTGTTCACTTAAGATAGTAGATATAAATCTTAATCAGGTGAACAAGAAAAATTACATTTTATTCTTATCTGTAAATCATCCAATTTCTATTTTGAGTACCCACCCAGATCCATATCGTTAGTGAGAAATTCAACATTGGTTGTTTCTAGGCTTTTTACCATCCCCAAGTTTGTTCTGAGACTCTAAAGTCTTACTTCAGGTCCAACCATTAGAACATTGATCACAAGGCATCTGTCCACAATGGTAACAGCTGGACTTTGCAAGATCCACATGACCCCATCAAGTCTATCAGTGTACTATTTCCATGCCATTCTTAACGGCAGAGACTGTTTAACAAGGCTAGGACCCTAAGTTTGACATCTAACCTACCTGGTTCATCACCTGGAGATTTCCCCTAAATCCTGCTACACCTTGCACGTTTCTAGATAGGATATAACATCACCTCTTTTCGAGAACCAGCAAAACTGTCTCCTCCTCCAGACCTGGAGAAAGCTCTTTTTTTTTTCTTGGGGAACCTTCTGTCTCTCCTGGTTTCACACAGGGAAAACAATTTCCTCTCTCTTCAAATTCTATTATTCTCAGTGGGCAAACAGAAGCCAGGAAACCCTGCCAAAAATCTTTCATGTGGCAAGGAAGTATGGAACCTGTTATCTGCTTGAATGGAGGGCAGAAAACTGGGAAAATTCAAGGAGAAAAATGAATATCTCAAAATTTCAACTAATATCTCAGAAAATAATCCATATTAGCAAAATATTTATCAAGCCTCTTCCTTCTGCTTAGTAATATCTGTATTTAGAAATTCATTGCTTCAAAGTAGGTGGTCTAGTTTTCCCACCATTTACTCTCCTCCCTCAAAATGCTAGCTAGGGGACATTTCTGTCCTTTCTATCTACTTGCTCTTTGCCCAACTAAGATAACATTCTGCTTAAGTAAAGTAGGAAACTGTCAAAGCCATGTAATTTAGAGAATTCTAGGAAGGTTCGTCCCCATTCAAAGATGCCTATTTCTCTTTAACTGATGACTTTGATGTTACCACTAGAGAAATCAATGCTTTGGATTAAGGCAGGGTACTTAAAAATAAACCATGGGTTTAACTATTCATTCAAGAAATATTTATTGATGACTTATATATATCAGACACTGTTCTGGGAACAAGATATACCACAATAAAATTTTTTTAAAGCATGGTCTCACTTTAATGGAGTTTATAGTCTACTCAGGAAGAGAAATATGAAAAAAATCATTTCTAAAATGATTATTTAGGTGGCTGAATGGGTAAGAGAACAAGATCCTTACATATGCTGCCTACAAGAGACTCACTTCAGATTGAAAGACACACACAGACTGAAAGTAAGAGATGGATATTTCATGAAAATAGAAACAAAACAACAACAACAAAAACAGCTGTAGTAGCAGTGCTTATAACAGACAAAAAAAAAAAAAAAAAAACGGGCTATAATAAGAGACAAAGAAGGATCCAGTAATCCCATTTCTGGGTATTTATCTGAAGAAACCAAAAATTCTACTTAGAAGAAACATGTGAATCCATATGTTAGTTGCAGCATTATTTGCAATACCCAAGATATAGAGGCAACCTGGGTGTCCATGAAGGGATGAATGAATAAAGAAGAGGTGGTACATATATACAATGGAATATTACTCAGCAATGGAATATTACTCAGCCATAAAATGTTGTTGCCCTCTGCAACAACATTGATGGACCTACAAGGTATTGTGCTGAGTGGAGTAAGACAGAAGAAGACAAATGTCATGTGATTTCATTTACATGTGGAATCCTAAGAAGAAAATAAATGAACAAACAAAATAGAAACAAACTCTCAGATACAGAGAACATTTTGATGGTTGTCAAATGGGTTGGGGGTTAGGGAGATAGGTAAAAAAAGGTGAAAAGATTAAGAAGTACAAATCAGTAGTTACAAAACAGTTATGGGGCTGCAAAGCATAACATAAGAAATATAGTTGATAATATTGTAATAAGTATGTGTGGTGTCAGATGGGTACTAGATTTATTGGGGTGATCACCTGGTAAGTTATAAAAATGTCTAAACACCTGAAACTAATATAATATTGTATGTCAACTGTAATTGAAAAATTAAAACCATTTAAAAAATAAATTAATTACAATTATAAGGGCTATGTAACGAAAATGGAGGTAGCTATGAGAGTATGTATCAGGGGAACTTTTCTGATGAAGCAGCATTTAGGCCACAACTTTAAAAGTAAGCGAAGAGGAGAAGAGGGTTCTAAAGCATCAGACACAGCACCTCTGGAGTCTTTAAATGTTGTTTTGAATTTAAAAAACAAACAAACTAAAAAAAGACTGGTGGCTGAACCCTAGGTGTGAGGGACAGTGACTCGAAGCAAGGCTGCCAGAAGATGAGCAGGAACCAGAGTCTGAAGGGCTGTGTAAACCATAACAAAGATTTTGGTCTTCATCGAAAAGACCCTGAAGTGTTTTAAGCAAAACAAATGATATTGTTTCTATTTAAGAATTCTGGCTGCTGTGCAGAGAATTAATTGAAGGGAGGCAAAGATTGAATATTTAAAACATTATGCCATCATTTGTTGTTAGCATCCTAGTCTCTCAAATTCTTTCCAAGTAGCTGTTGATACAAGAGTGTGACAATTAAAGCTTTCAGACTGAAATCCATCACATATTCACATATTCACTGAACTGATATTTTCTCTATATATCTCTCCTCTCCTTTTTCTCACATCTTTGTCTTATAATAAAGTCGTTACCTGGCATGTCATTTCCATCGCCAGGATCCCCGTTTTAATCAGGGAGGCTTACTAACCCTAACGCCTTGCCTATTTAAACCTCATCTCACTCATCTCTCATGCCCTATGACCATAGGCTAGAGTCCTACCCCTGAACTCCAGTCTAGGGAATGGGATTTTGTTATCTGCCAACAGGCTAACCTGATAATGCCTTCTTTAACACTTCCAGTTACCCTATTCTAAGACACTCCTTAACTCTACTTGCCATTCTTACTGACGCCTTCTTAATTCAAGCTACTATAATTCTTGCCGCAATTATTTAAACATTCTAGTGACATATCTCCCTTTATCAAGTCTTGCTTTCCTCAAACGCCTTGGATCACACTGCAGCAAGAGAGATCTTTCTAAATCAAAAATTGTGCTGTGTCATTGTGGGCCTCAGACCTGGCTGGTCCCAGGTCTGCCTGTGATCCAGGCTCACGGCTAAGGGTATGATCCCAGATCTGACATGTTACATTAAATGCTATGGTGCGTCTGCGCCTAGCTTATGTAAGAATGATTCAGTTTGTTGTATTACGCATGTGTGGCAGAATGCCACTATTGTTCTCTGGCGTATGTAAGGCCATGCGGTCCCGCAAGGTGGAATCGCATGCCCCGCAATAAAGACATAGCCTCCCGTCTTGTTCTCATGTCGGCTCCTCGTGCATTTTTTCAACTGGGCATCTCACCACAGAAGCCTTCCCTTCTTGATCAGCTCAGAGCTGATAGTGATTTTCCTGCTTAAAATCCTTCAATAATTTCACATTTCCCATAGACAAACTGCAAACTCCTCACATGTCATTCAAGGCCCCACTACCTTTTCAGCTTTCTCTCACACACTCTCTCCTTTGCACTCTATGCCCTCATCACCCAAACTCTTAAGAATTTGATTGAGGGCTGGACCAGCTGGGGTGCTCATCTCACTGGAGTGCATTAGAAATATGGGGCTTCCTAATTTGAGTTTCCTTGTTTAACTGGCAAAATTTACACTGGTGTTGCTCTTGAAAAGTTAGCACCCTCAAGTGTAAATAAAAATATTCTCCTAGACCCCCAGACATACTGGCTTAATAAGTATTTCTGTGAAACATATTTAGAGTAACAGCTAAAAGTTGGCTATAAGTTGAATTTATAAAACCAAATAAAATGTGGCATAGTGCTATTTATTAGGGAAGAGTAGTTTATTTTATTATCTAAATTTTGCATTTTTAATATAGCTCCCGAGAAGTTCTCTAGTTCAAAACACACACAAACTGAAGAAAGAAGAAAATGAGGAACATTACACTGAATAATTCCACAATATCAACTCTGCTTTGACCCAGCTGAAGTGAATTACTAAGTGAATGTGTTTTGCATATAATTTTTCGTAATAGAAAAATCAATTTCCCCTGGCCTCAAGAAATAAATATTGAACAAATAGTTTTAAAAATATCCATTTTGAGAGGTAACAAAGAGTTACCCGGCCTAACAGGCCCTGATTTTCAGCATACTCCTGCACAGCTCTGTGCTTTTTCACATAGTATTTCCTCTCCCTGAAACGAGCTTCATTCCCATGTTATTGCCTACTTAAATAACACTTCTTTCAGGGGGCCTTCCATGAACCATAGTCTAAGGTCTTTATAGTCTTCTATCTTCCCATACTTCTCTTATCATTTTATTGTGTGTCCATTCTATGTTATTGTATATCTGTTCTTCTAGATCTTAAGTTTCAAAACAACATTCTGTCTTTGTTTTGTTAACTTATATATCCCAAGCACTTAGACCAGTGCCTAGAACATAGAAGATCCTCAATAAATATTGAATGAATGAATACATGAGTAAAAGAATACTCCATGTTGAAGCCTCCTGATTCTTTGCCCAAACTACCCCTGTCATATACCACCATAGCCTCCAGTTACCATGTTCTGCCTGAAGCTGTGTCCATGAACTGAATTCATGACAAATCTGGAAATAACTACAGCTGCTGCCACATATACCCAGGTAGATAACAATTTTCAACAATAGATATAGGAAAAGTAAATGCTAAGACACTAAACACTACAAATTACCTCTTTCATAATTTTGTTTATGGCTAATCCGCCTCACATTTCTCCCCAGTTTTCACAGTGAACCCCATAGGCATTAGCAAATCAGTTCCATTCATAAAGTTCCAGCTCTGCAATTCCCAAAGGATGATAGCTAAGGTGGCTCCAGTGAATTCAAAACTATAGAGAATGTCAGGCCAAGGTAGCTGCTTGGGAAATTATTGATGGACTATGAAATAAGCAAAGCTTTCTCCTGGCTGACACTGTCACTCCAGAGTTGCAACACATGCTACTATATGACAGAGCATTGGCTTATCTTTTACAAATACTGTTTAATTTAAAAAACATGAATTACATACTGTTTAATTTAAAAAACATGAAAAACTTACACCAAATCTATATGTAAGAAAACTGAGGCCCAGGAAAGTTAAATAAATAGACCAAGTTCATCCAGTTAGGAAAGAGCCAGAATTTCTACGAATTAGATCTAACTGCTTCCAGTATACAGACATATAGCTTATGTCCTTCCACCTCTGCCCCAACTCCCGTCACTTTCAGAAGAAATGAAAGTTAGTTTCAAAAACCAAACAAGTTAATAAGAGGAAAATTATTCTTTCCATTTATGATAATTCCTCATCTTGGGTTATTTTCAACCAGTTGTTGCATGCTCTACTTTTGTGATAAACAATATTTCTTTAAACAGAAAAGATGTTTCATTCTGTTTACATCTAAAATTAATTTAAAATGATTAGGAATCATTCAGGAAAAATATCTAAGCAAACGACTTTAAACAGATTCTATAAAGTATATGAAAGAGAATCACCGAAAGAACTTGCCACTATTTTACATAGAAATATACAAAAATTGCCCAAATTATCATTCATAATAGGTTTATTAATGAATTTTTAATGCTATGGTTAAGCACAAACAGTTCATGAATTATGGAAAATTCCATGCGGAAAGAGGTCAGCATATTGGTTAAAGGGGAAAATAAATTTAGAAGATGCTGAAAATAATACCAACTAGCAGAAAGAAGTATTACGATAGTGGAGAGGAGAGAAAAAAGACAATGATCACCCCGAAAGAATGAATTAGAATTATTCTTCCTCTGTGAGGGCATGTGTGTTTAGGGAGGACTAATTCTGAAACATATTCTTCATTGACACGACAACCTGAGCCACAGGAAACAAAGCCAGTGAGGATGGCATTGATAAAGCTAACATTTATTGAGCATTTAGTATATGCCAGGATCTATGTGAGGCTCTGAGCAGCTTCTCTAAATTGATTTTTTTTTCTTCACTCTCTCCCATTTCACGAACTCACATTTATTCACAGACGGACAAAGGAGCAGGAGTGGACCTTTACTCACTGGGTTCCCCCAGGGTCTGGCAGTTCCAAAGAGGTGATGGTGTCCAGTGTGTACCAAGGAGGCAGCCGGCAGGGGTCCCCCCAGTCTCAATCCTTCTGGCCAATGTTCTGTGCCATTCTCTTTACAGATTTAAATGTTCTCTTTACAGATTTAAAAAAGAAGAGACCTCAAAATAAATGAAAGACACAGTTTTGGGAATCAAAGATGCTTTCATTTGAATTAGAGAATAAAAAACAATCATTAAAAATCATTTAGACCTTTGCAACCAAAAAATAAGAAATCTGTGTGAACTCATGATATTGTCAACACTTCCCTAAGGATCATGAGAAGTTAAATAAAAAAAAAGTATATTCTGACATCAGAAGGACACATAATCAATGAAGTTAAATCTGACAAGTAAGCATAAAATATAGTAATAGTTCAAAAAAAAAGAATACGTTTGTATGCTTGTCGGGTCAAATGAGGCAGGCAGGACTTGATCTGTCTTAAGGATAGCACAAGAATTAGATGAATGGTGGCAAAGGATGGAGACCTCTAGATCAAAGATGTAACATGAGCAAAGCAACACAGATGAAATTCAATGTGACTTATTAAAGTCTGTAAGATTTGCCTGATGGAATTAAGTACAGGTCCTGAGGAGAAATGAGAAAGAGATATAAATTGGAATAAGATTATGGTAAGCCTTAAAACATTTTAATTATTTAAAATATAAGGTACTCGAACTCCTGTTAATCTTTGAAGTCACCCTGCACTCCACCTATCTCACCGAAATCCAAGCGTGTAACTGCCTACCCAGACAATGACTTAGTAGCATTCTATCTATATTCACTCTTCGTTTCCTATAGCTTCATGTCCAATAGCTGTTTGCTAACTCTAACTAGGATTTGAGACAGGTACAGGGGCAGTTCCACATCCCTTATGTGGATATAAAAAGTCAATGCCCTAAAGGAGTTTTCTTTTTCTAGTAACAGCATCTCTCTGCATGCTGGAATGCTCCTCAGTGCATTGCAGCAGCTTCCTTGGCCCCCATACCTGTCTCCCAGACACATTAGTGTGAACCCTTGATTTAATCAGCCCAGGATGTAAGATATAGTCTGATAAGCACAGCTCACCCATATATCCAGCCCATGGCTGTCATGATATGATATTCTCAGAGTCTCTGTAAATAGAGTGCTCTATACAGGCAAAGTAGATTTTTCTCTCCAGGTTAGTGGGGGGTGGAGGCCATGTTTTTCAAAGACAGAATAATGTGAATGTGAAAACTGGACTCCAGTATAACTTGGCACCCTTCCTGCTATCACAGCAAGCCGCCTCTGTCAAATGTGCTGAGTTTCATGTCAACAGTAATAATTATGTGGGAAATAGTGATCCTTGTAGCCACTGTGGACTGTCACAGTAAAAGATACTGGAAACTTGAGCACTGTTAGACAGTGAATTTGTCACTCTAAGTAGGACAATGTCTACTAGTGATAATGAAAATGAAGCAAACATCTGACATTAAATCTCTTTTACAGTATTTTCATAGAAATCAGAGGAACACCTACATAATCCCTAACCTCAGGAAGGAACATGAAAAGAAAAGAATAGTCCTTAGTGACAGGGACTTTCATAGATGGATGGGACGTTCAGGATCATTAATAACAATTCCCTTTCTAGGAGAAGAAATTGAGACCTAGAAAAGTTAAGAGATTTGACCCAAGCTCATCTAGCTTTTAGAGGCAGAGCACTATTTGGACTGTGTCTCAAATGTCTCACTTTTTCCAGTGATGCCATGCTAATAACAACAAAGATTTGCAGTCCAGAAAGCAAAAGGATATATATACTTGATCTTTACGGCAACCCTGTGAGAGTAGCATTATTATCCCCCTTACACAGATTCAAAACTCAAGGCTCAGAAAGATCAACTGACATGTCTGAAGAGCTCATAGAAAAGGTAGAGCTCACACCTGCATCTTCTGCCCAAGAGACTGAGTCAGTTTCCAGTAACACACTGCCTGTCTTGCAGCTAGAACTCCACAGAAACATCCTCTCTGCTTTTCCGTTTACTTCTATAGGAGAATGTGTCTATTAAATGGAGGCAATTGTTTATCAACCACTTCATTCAACAAATAGGTACTGAGTATCTACTGCATACCAGGCAATGACCTGAATCATGGAGATATAGCAGTAAGAACAATAAACAAAGTCACAGCCCCCATGGAGATAGACAATAAACAAAAACAATATGTTGGTGCAGGTGGAAAAATAGAGTAAAAAAGAAAATATAAAGTAAGGTAAGAGTATAGAACATGTTGGGGTAGCAATTGCTAGTCACTCAGTGACTCTGTCCCAATCTGAGCAAATTGACATGCATAGATATTATATACAATGACCTGTAAGAAAAAGTAACAAGCCCAAGTTTATAGATTCTTAAGGGTCTACAAACTATAGCAGTGTTTCCAATAAATAAGTAATAAAAGTGTAAGCTGAATATTTACTAAGGAAAAACTGTGGAAGCTATTTTTTAATTTATAAGGCAGATTATATCAACTCTGTGGAAGCATGGACTATCTAGATCTAATCATAAATCCTAATTGACAGATATACATGTCATAAGCATGGGGACCTCAATCGTTACTTAATAAATGACATTTGTCTGGTAGGCAAAAAAAATGCATTCTTCCAAAATTAGGAATTGTACAAAGTAGTCTCGTGGGCCCTAATAAGATTGGAATTCACTATGCATCCTAAGACAGAGGCAGAGGGGATCTGTGCCTTGGTATGTCTTGGAGATAAGTTTTGCCCTTTTAGCATCAGAACCAACTACCATGAAAAGAAGCTAGGCATGTGTTATTACAGTTGGCTATGCTGGCCGTGGGCAAATCTGAGAATTCAGCAAAATATATATCTTGCATCACCTTCTAGAGCCTTCCTCATTTACATGAGTACTTACTCTTCCCATCTCAATATTTCCTCAGGAGTCAAAGTACCTCATGTGGTGCTGGCTGCCCGTAGCCTACAACTGTGGTACCTTCTTAAGGCTGCTCTCTCCACATTCTCAAGAACTTGCTCAGAGAAACAACACTTATTAAGCATCACATTGATTTATTGCATGTTGTATGTTATGTTATTTACTCCTCAATACAATTTGATGATGTAAACACAGCTAGTTTCATTTTGCAGATGAAGAAACTGATATTTATGGAGATGAAGTATCATGCCTGTGGTCACACACACACATGTTCTTCCAATGTAACATGCTATGTGATCAGCTAGTTAATTCACAAACTGAATAGTAAGATCTAGATTTTTACGTAGTATTTCAATATCTTTAAGACAATAATAGTCAGAATGTATTTATAAGCATTACAAAGCATTTCTTTGTTTACAAATGTCTTGTATATTCAATATCACAGTGATGAGTCCACAAGGGAAAGAAAATATAAGCCCTCATCAACCTCAAAAAGAAATTTAGTTTCCTGTGTAGTTGTATATTCTTTAAAAATTTAAAGTTTATAATTTTTAACTTTGGTTAGCATGAATAATAAATAAGGTGTCAATTTGTAGGTTTTGGATTCCTTTCTTGAGAATATTGTTATGTTTATCCTTTCCCTAAAAATAGAAGCACAGGCTATGACAGGCATGCTTTTAATTAAATAATGAAAAAATAAAGTTTGTGTTTAAAATATACAATAAGTTAAGAGATAATTAGAAGCTAGTCAACATGATCTAGCTAGAGAAATGTTTTGATTTCTAGTATTGTCAAATGTTTATCTCCCAAAATAGTTTAATATTATTCCAGCTAGTGAAGTTTTAGACCTCATTTAATCCTCACAAAAACTACAAGATGAGAATTATGATCCTCATCTTACGAGTGGGGTAAATTGGGTTCAGAGAAGTAAAATAAATTCCTAAGTGACAGAGTCATTGTTTGGACTTAGGCAGATCTCTCCCGAAAGTTTGTGCTCTTAAACACTCCAGGGCTTTTTCTTTGCCTTGCTCTTCTTACCGAAACTCAAGCCTTGCACGGTGTCTGACTTTATACATCTCCAAACAGTGCCAGGGGGTATCTAAGACTAGACACAGAGCAGTTTCTGTTATAGATGAACAATAATATTGAAGGTTCAGCAAAAAGCACTTTCAGGAAAGAAAAAAACTTAGAACATCACTTTGACAAACCAAAAACATTTTAAGTTAAGTGTATTCTGCCAATCATAATAATGAAGATGAATCATATTCTTGATATTATATTAAAGTTAAATATCCTTTTCTGCATGATTTGTTCTAAAATTAATATGCCGATGATTCACAATCACTTATAATATCACCTTTGGCTTACCATTTTTCAACACTATATTATGCTAGAAATTGTCTCTTTTGGAGGAATTTCATTATGGTCTACATAAGTAGCACTCAGTTATTTATTTTTTAAGATTTTTTTAGCATTTTATTTTATTTTATTATTAGTTCCAAGTATATAGTACATTGGTTAGACATTTATATAGTCTATGAAATGATCCCCCCAATTACCCTATCACCCCTCTACACATAGCCATTATATTACTTACTGCTGACTACATTCCCTATGCTGTGCTTCCTCATCCCCAAGATCATCTCTCAACTATTAATTTGTATTTCTTTAGCCCTTTACCCTCTCCTCCCAGTCCCCCAAACTCCCTCCCCTCTGGCTGTCGCAAGATTGTCCTCTGTATTTGTGAGCCTGTTTTTGTTTATTTTGTTCTTTTTGTTCCTTAGATTCCACATATAAGTGAAATTATATGGTATTTGTCATTCTCTGTTTGACTTATTTTGCTCAGCATAATAACCTCTAGGTCTATCCATGTCGTTGGTAGGATTCACTTTTTTTTATGGTTGAGTAGTATATATGAACCAAAACTTCTTTATCTAATTGTCTCTTGATGGGCAGTTAGGCTGCTTCCATATCTTGGCTATTGTGAATAGTACTGCAGTGAACATAGGAGTGCATAGATCTTTATAAATTAGTGTTTTGTTTTTCTTTGGATAAATATCCAGAAGTGCAATTGCTGGGTCAAAAGGTAGATCCATTTTTAATTTTTGAAAAACTTCTGGACTGTTTTCCATAGTGGCTGTGACAATTTGCAATCCCACCAACAGTGTATAAGAGCTCCCATTTCTCCACGTCTTCACCAAAACTTGTTGTTTTTTGATTTATTGATAATAGCCATATTGACAGGTATAAGGTGATATCTCATTGTGGTTTTAATTTGCATTTCTCTGATGATTAGTAACCTTGCGCATCTTTTCATATGCCTATTGGCCATTTGTATTTCCTCTTTGGGGAAATATCTATTCAGGTCTTCTGTACATTTTTTAATTGGATTGTTTGTTTTTTGTTGTAGAGTTGTATGAGTTCTTTATATATTTTTTGATATTAACTCCATGTTAAATGTATCATAAGCGAATATCTCCTCCAATTCAGTAGGCTTTTTGTTTTGTTGATGGTTTCCTAAAATTTATATGGAACCATAAAAGATCCTGAATAGCCATGGCAATCTTGAGAAAGAACAAAGTCAGAGATATCACACTACTTGATATCAAACTACATACACTACAAGGCTATAGTAATCAAAACAGCATGGTACTGGCATAAAACAGGTACATTGCTCAATGGAACAGAATAGAAAGCCCAGAAATAAATTCACATCTATACATTCATTTAATATAAAGGAGGCAAGAATGTACAATGGGATAAAGACCGTCTCTTCAATAAATGGTGTTGGGAAAATTGAATAGATACATGCAAAAAAAAGAAACTGCACCATCTTCTCTCACCATATACAAGAATTGACTAAAAATGGATTAAAGACTTAAATGCTAGACCCAAAACCATAAAATTTCTAGAAGAAAACACAAGCAATAAACTCTCTGATATTGCTACTAGTAATTTCTTTTCAGGTATATCTCTTCAGGCAAGGGAAACAAAAGAAAATATAAATGAATGGGACTACGGTATTCAGTTATTTTTGAAGAATTATTTAACTACATTGGTTCAAATCTACTCTATGTGTGTCATCCTGAAATAGCTAACATTACCTGCCAGAATTCCTGGCTTTATGGAAACTTTTTAGCCCCCTTCCAAACTCTTTATGAAATGATCTGGATATGTTTTACTTATTTAATAAGTTTTGCCTGATTGTCACACAAAAAAATTACAAGCCAAGATTTTTAAAAATTCTACATACAGATTCCACATGGGGAGGTTGGCAGTCTTTCGCACAGTGTTCATTCTCTGCAGCACAAATCGTCACCACAATAGAGAGCCTAAAACAAAAGCCAAATGCTGCATAAGGAGTACTTTTCCTCCTGAAAAAAATTCCAATAGTTGGGGAGCATACTTTCCTCTGGATGCACACACATAATTTCCATTATTGTTAATGGGAGCTATACATGCATAACACCCATCACTGCTAATGGGAGCTAAGTGCACACACAAGGGTAGAATACAGTGAAATCTGTCTTAGAAAATCACCCAAGAGACTAGCAAAAATCAGTTGCCTGGTAGAGAATGGTTTTAAGTTAAAAGCAGAACGGAACTGAACTTAAAACCACAGGGGGACTATTTAAACTTCAGGGAGCAGTGGGAATTGGCTTGCTCTATTCCAGCATCTTGTTTTCCACATACATGTTCTTGATGAGAGCCAATGACCTTGTGATCACCTAAAAAGATGATCTGGAAATGAATTTCACACCTGCATTGATTCAAATGATAGGCTTGGGGGTCCTTTGGTCAGGGAAAGAATACACACAGTTTCTGGATGATTACATCACAGCACATACAAAATACAAGTCTCATGGTATCTTTAACAACAGTTAATGAACCAGGATGAAAACAGTAAGGCAATATTATTATAGCAATTTATATCAATCATTCGTTAAACATCAAAAACATCTGTTCTATTATAATGTTATTGAAAAAGTCAATCAAAGATAAACCAGAAAGTGATTTCCACCTACCCGAGTGGCCTACCACATTTCCTTCAACATTTCAGGGCTTTGGACACACAGTTTATTCTATAATATCTTAAAATAATAGGATTTTGTTGTAGTGCAGTCTCTTCTCTTTGAGAATAAAGAAATTGCAGAGAAATCAAGTATCCCACCCCACCGCCACAGCAAGGTCAGAGTACTAAATATTTTGGACCCAAAATCCAGAATTTTCCTGACTCCAGATCCAGTGGTTTTAATGCGCAAAAGCCTAAAGACTCACAAGGACTTTCATCTTTTTTGGCTTTGCATTGGTCTTTGGGGACCAAATGCACAGATGGGTAGATGAGATGCAAACTCCAAAAGGGACAATTCTAAAGCTCTGGAGAGATGAGAACTAAATGTTCAGTATGTTACTCAAGTGATTGCACGCTCCAGTTATTTCCAAAAATAGTTTTGAATACAAATCTCAACGAGTGCTTTATTTTAAAGAGGCAGAAACAAAATAAGCAAAAAAAATGGAAAGTTCATGATTTTATGTTTAGAAAAGAATGGAAGTACTGTGCTTAGGATGACTTTTCTGTTCAATCTCTCATTTTCTAGTTATTCTTCTAAGACTAATTACCAAGTACCAGCAATAAAGTCATTCTCATATCATCTGTGTCACATATGTGACACAAGTAGTTTTCATTATATTTCATATACAGATGTTCCTTGTTGATCTTATTTTGATCTGACTTCCCCAGAAATGGGCAGGAGCAGACAGAAGACAACATTGGCACTGTTTGAAAAATCTGCCAGTTTACAAAAACCCATATTACTTCTCTCTTGCTCGTGGGAAGTATTCCTTGCTGCTTTAGCTGCCAGTTCCCTGCCCCTCATAGGCTTGCATATTAGGACTAAGTGAGATCAACTGTGCAGTGGAAGAAAAAGAAATGACTGAAGTTCCATTCCCACCCAGATATTCTACACATCTTGGTTTACGATTTCACAATAAATATAATCCTCCCTGTATATTTCATTGAAATTGATAGCCCTACTAATTGAAACCACTAAAGCAGGAACAATTTGACCAGGGAGGCCTTCCCTCAGCTAGCCAATATCAGTCTAGTTATAAATTTCAAGCAGAATTAAAAAAGAGGGCAAGAGTACTAATAGGAGAGAAAAAACGGAAAGGAAAGGGAAGGCAAAGAATGTAATATGGAAAATGGAGTGAGAAAGAAGAAGGGGCAGAAAGAGAAGGTATAAAAATGGGAAGAGAGTAGAAGAAAAAGAGAAAAAGGCAACGTAATATTTGAAATGGCACAACATGAAGTTGCTGTGCTGGGGTGAAAAGAGCAAAGATTTTGGAGCTTGAATAACTGGGTTTAACTTTCAGCTTGACCTTTATCTATATGTGATGTTGAACAAACTTGCTGCCTCTCAGCTTCCCATTTGTCAGTGAAGGATAAAAGGCTGCCCATGTTATTTTGAAGGGTTGTTGTATGATGAAGTGATGCATGAAAATGTTTTATAAACCGTAAAGAGTTGTGATATAGGACTCCTATGAATCTGCTGGTCAGAGAAAAAAGTCATACTGAAGGGATCGCCTTTTTCCAGATATCAGAATGCATTTTGACAGCCTCTGAACACTAGACTGACTTGCTATGTGCGTCTTCACCTCCTATTCCATCTTTATTCTATGAGAAAAGCAACCCAATAGGAACAAAAACAACAACAACAACAACAACAACAGCAACAACATCAGTCTATTCCATTGTGTCCATGCCATGTAATTTGCAGAACTTCAAAAGCCATATCAATGAGCAAGTCTCTGAACAAAGAGTAAGGGTGTGAGGTTAGAGTGAAAGTCATTTCTGCTGACTCTACAGGAAATCAGCCCCACCTCCATAAAGACATGACTTCAAGCAGGGAAAACCCCCAAAGGCCATGGCTGAGCCCAGTGCTTGACCCAGAGAGCCAAAAAGCTATTCTGAAGGTGCATAATTCTCAGATCTTTGCAGAAAAAGGAGAGCCCTAATTTAGTCTCTGGAATCCTGAAATGATGTGTTTTTGTTATTGTAGTGTCCTATATCACAAACTAATTTTCACTGAACTCCTTTTGTGTGTATTACATGATATATTTCATTGTTTACAATCCAATAAAGTGTAATTACTTTGAGGGCAATAACTGTGTCTTTTATTGTTGCTATTCATCTTAAGGGCCTAGCACAGTACCAAGCATATAGTAGGAGCTCAATAAACATTTATTTAATTTATTTACATATGTATTTATTTACCTATCTTCCAATAGATTAAAAGATCACATAGATGCAAGCCATTTATATAGGCAGAAGCCAGCACATAGTTTACATATTAAAATGATTATATAATTGATCATTTGCATAATTAATTAACTCAACTGAATATAAACAAGTGTCCACAAAGCAACTAGAAAGAATAATTTATTCTATAACAAGCATGAATTCCTGCCAAACAGTGTTAGAACATCTAATGATCATGTTCCTAAAACCAATCTGGTTGTAGCTCTTCAAAAGGACAAAGGAACAATGGTTTTTTTCCTTCAGACACATATTTGGAGATGAATCTTCTATGACAAAATGTTCAGATAATTGTTTTGTTTCTAAGAAACATTATTTCTTGCAATTTTTTTAATGGTTTGCTTTCTTTGATTTGGAGTTCACATTTTTTTCATTAATATTAGCATTGCATAAATTATGTGACTATTCATCTACTTTAGAGATATTAAAAATAAATGTCTTCTTTGTGTAGGAAAATGACACTTGCTTCACTCTTAGTTTAACATTGTTTAGTGGCAAGAATACTAGTTAAAATCAAAGACTTGGGTTTGCAAAGTTCCAGCTTTAATGTTTTATAAACTCATGACTTGGCAGGTTGCTAATCTTACTGACCTTCAGCTTCTTATCTGTAAAATGATTTTTATTTTTTGCAAGAATCGAATGAGAGAATATCTGATGTGAATTTTGTCTATATACTGAAAAGCACCATAAAAAGTCTCATTAGTGACTCTTCTACCATGTGAAGACAGAGTGAGAAGCCAGCCATCTGCAAACTTGGAAGCAGGCCCTTACCAGATACCAACTCTACTGGCATCTTGATCTTGGACTTCTCAGCTTCTGAATGTTGCTATACCTAGATATATCCTCTTCCCAAAGAAGCTCTCAGGTGAGGCTGATGCTACTGACCCACAGAGCACATTCAGAGTTGGAAGGTACAGAAAGCTTGATGTGCCATGGACAGCAACATGGGAGGTAATGCTCTACCTCACTCTTGTGATAAGAAGTGCGAACTGACACATCCAGTTGTGTCTGAGTCCTATAATGAAAATCTAACCATGCCAGGTTCATTGTTTTTGTTTTTCCCTGTTAAGGAGGTGGAGCTATCAGGAGATGACTGGAATTGGTACCCTTATAAAACTGACCTCAGAGAGCTCCTTCACCCCTTCTGCCTTATGAGGACACAGTGAGAAGACAGATGGCCATCTATGAACCAGGAAGCAGGCCTTCATTAGACACCAAAACTGCCTGCATCTTGATCGTAGACTTTCCAGGCTCTGGAACTGTGAAAAATAAATATTTGTTGTTTACATCACCTTCCCAAAAAAAGATTCATTAGTAATAATTATAACAGTAGATATCATTTGTTTAATGACTACCGAAAGTTAGGAATTGAGCATTCAATATTTCTAATCCTTATAAAAGTTATGCAAAATAGGTATTATTATCCTCATTTTATAGTTGAGGAAAATAAGGCTTAAGAAATTAAATTAACTTGTCCAGGATAAAATAGTAATAATGGGGAGGAGTCAGAATTTTAAACCCAAACTGTCTGATTCAAATGTTTAAAGAGAAATTTTCCATTGGAATTGGTATGAGCTATTCACAGAATCTTGCAGTCTATTTGCTCACATTTGTGACTCCCTCTTTTTATTTTCTTTTTCTTTATCGATATGATCTCCAAATTCCTTCCTTTTTCTAACTTTGGAGAGGACTATCTGGTGATCGTCTGCATTACATTATGTCTTATCTTTTAAGGTTTACCTTTACTCTACCCCCATTTAGTATATAAGATTTATGCTGATGTTTTTCTAGTCTTCTTTAGCTTTATGGGACTTTGGGAGGACACATGCAGATACAAGCAGTATCTTAGGTGACAAGAAGTTAGGGATGCTTGTATGCATGAGGGAAATTGCCCAAGTATTTTTGGGTAGACACTGTGTGTCATAAATGACAAAAGGCCACAATAAGAAGATAAGATTACTGGGTAGTACTTCTAAGGACAAACATTTTTGAGCTGAGAATGAATGTCACATTTACATGTTCACTTTCCCCAGATCTTTCGATATTGTTCTCATCATTTGTCATGGGATATGGATTAATATGGTTTTGGGAAATAAGCTATAGTGTAAAAATTAAAGAAATTGTTTAGATGGGAAAGGAGAGTTAGTCTATGCAAATCCTTATTAAAATTTTCTTCATAATGGACCTTTACAATGGAGAAATCTGGTGGACATAATATAACTTCTCATGTAATATGTCTTGAAGGCTACATAATCTATATAATATTAACTAATTGTCAAGAAACACTCAGGCACATCTAAATTGAAGATCATTCTACAGAACAACTGGCCTGGACTCTTCAAAAATAGTAATGCTATAAAAGATAAAAAAATAAAAGGCAGAAGAAAAAAATTAAAGAATACTAAAGAGACACGCAACTAAACTCAGTATATCATTTCCAGTTGGATTCCGAATCAATAAAAAGAACATTTGATATAATTGTCAAAATTTGAAGATGGATTTTGTATTAGAAATACTGTAACAATATTAAACGTTTGAAGTATAACTATTTGTGCTTTGTTTTTAGTGAAATTTCTTGTACTAGGAAATGTATACTGAAGTATTTAAAAGTAAACTATCTTGAGACTTACAACTCGTTCTCATATAACCAAATTAAAAAATATATATATTTATATACACACAGAGGAAGAGAGAAAATAGAGCAAGCTATGATTGATTAATTTGGATAGAGTATCTCACAACTTTCTGAAGGGTTAAAATATTTCAAATTTAAAAATTTGGGGGGAAAATTGAAACTGTCTATGTATTGTGAAATTATGTACTGACAATGATGAAAGACCACGATTTAGTCAAAACACATATACACAAATGAATATACATATATATAATGATCTAATTTCATAAAAATTGTGTATACACATTTGTGCATTAAAAACAAACAAGCAATAGAAATGCTTAGATACAGTGATGGGTCAAATGAACCAGGTTGTAAAGTTAGTTTTTATTATACATAAAAATATCTTATTCTTTTGCTTTTGATCATGATTTGTAATGATTTTAAAATGATGAATCAAATGAAACTGGATTACAATCCGTTTCGGGTTAGGTTCTTCTGGAAGCAGATTCTGAGATAGGGTATAGTGTGCAGGATACTTATTAGGATGTGCCATGGGATTAACATCCATGGAGCAGAGAAAAAGGAAGCAGGGCTGTTGACCCGTAGATAGCTTCAGCCAACCTCATGGGGAACTGTGGAGCTAAAATGACGTATAAGCACTGTCACTTGCAGTGTTAGAATAGCGATCTCTTAATACTCCTACTTTGATCAGTCTTTGGATATTGGCTGCACTGAGAAAGTTGTGACCTTGGGCAAAGGGCTCTCTAAGCTGTAGGGGCTGACTATTGAAATCTATCTGCAAACACACTCCCGGTAGCTTGACAACAAATCTTTCCTTGAAGGAGAGACAGACGGTATTTCTCCATTTTCATCACACAATTTATCTCCTTTAATTTCAGCAGTTATATATTTCTTTTTTTAAAAATCTGGTTTAGTTGCATTGAGGGTTCTAATTTCACCTGCTTAGTATCAAAATCAGTAGATTTATATATGCTCCACCCTCCTCATTCATAGCTCTGTTGCTGCATATGGGCTGTATATTTGTTCTTAAATTCTAATAATCCCTCTTAGTCTTTTTTTAAGGGGGACTGAATTTTGTCCCCCTGCCCCAAATCCATATGTTGAGGCCCTAAGCTTCAATGTGACTGTATTTGGAGATAGTGTCTTTGGGAAATAATAAAGGTTAAATGAGATCATAGGGTGGGCCCCAATTCTATAGGACTGGTAGCCTTATAGGAAGAGGAAAAGAGAGAAATCTCTCTTTCTCTAAGCACTCTCAAAGAAAAGGCCATGTGAACACAAAAGCAGCAGTCTGCAAGCTAGAAAAAGAGACCTCACTGGAAACCAAAGACTGCTAGAACTTTGATCTTGAATTTTCTAGCTTTTAGAACAATGAGAAAATAAAATTATGTGTAAGCCATGTTGTCTGTGGTATTTTTTTATGGCAGCCCAAATAGACTAATTCAGAGCCAAAATTAAAGGACAGATCCAAAACCTGCCAAATAATTAGACCATGTAATTTATAGTTCTTAGGTTCACATGATTTTATGCATTGCAAAGTTAAATCCCAATAATAAGAATCTGTGCTATAGAGAAGACATATTGTGTTCAGCACTCTCTTTCTGTGTCCCTAAATACTCCCACAATTGTTCTGTCTCTACTTTTATATTTAGTTATCATTATTTAATTTTACTTTTTTCTGTTTAAATAAATCATTGAAATATGTAATTGAAAATTTTTTTCACCTTATTATTGGGCTCAATCTGTTATATCATTTGTTTTTATAATTCTGGTGTCATCATAAAGACAGTCAAGTTCCCTAGGATTCTATGAGCTGTCTGGTTCCTTTTTCTTTACCTTACCCTGGGATTCTAAGAAAACCATAGTTACCAAGAAAGGGTTCCAGTAACAATAATATTTCGCTCTTGACTAGGCTGCTTTGATTTGTTTTTTCAGAAGAAAACTTATGTTCTTGAAAAAAGCCATCCAATCTCACTTTTGCTTTCTTTGACCACAATTGAAAAAGGGCTAGCCGAAGTGTGGACATGGTCAAGCCATGTCTTTTCTGTTCTTTTCAGTGAATACTATTTTTTATGGGATCAAATCCATAGGCTGGGTTTATTATCACTGGGCCTTGATGAGGAGAGCTAATCAGCCCAAGAGAGTAAATTGGGAGATGTCATTAATTGAAGGGTATAAAGCAAAAGCATCTCCAAATATAAGTTAATGTATTACATCCCTAGGCAGAAATCAGAATATGTGCTTTTTCAGATGTAACATTTTAATTGGTCTACCTTATGGAAGGTTAAATAAAATGTACACCAAACCTCATTACTACTCAGTTGTCAAATACCCTCCCTGATACATGCATGACTAAAATCAGCAGTAAATGGGTGCAACTCAGAATTATGAGAGACCTAAAAGATGTCTTTAGCAACACTATTTGCAACACAGAATTTAAACTGGTCTCACTAGACCGACTACACTCTCGATATTTCATCTAAGAGTTTTAAGTTTTAAGCTTAAAAATTTCAAATTCAAAAATTCCTTTCCATATGACAATCCATTTCAAATGTCTTCCTGGAAGTTGATTTGTGGTAATACATTTCCAATAAAATGCCAGTAATGAATGAAGCCTAACCACCTGGCACAAAAACAAAATACTACATTTCAGTATGATGTATGAAGATTTTTCTGCCATGAAATGGCTCCAAAATCGAGACTGTCTTCCACTTCCTACCTACCCCCCAAAAAAGGGGGAGCTCTGTAAAGGATAATCTCATTTATAATAAAGACAGAAGTATGAAGAGGAATGTCGTGGAGTATCAAGAGCCCTTGAAACTCTCTAAAATAAAAATATTCCAATGAAGATGAGTTCAAAATTCACTATGATTATATTTCTTGATTTTTTTCATACTTTGGTAAATGAGCTGCCCACATTTCCTTTTTATTTTTGCAAATCAACTACGTGGCTATTAGTGTTTCTACAGATCTATGCCTCTTACAGTCAGTAAGGAGAAATACCGTAGCATGTGTCACTATACTACTGGAATTCCTTCTGTTAACAAACATTTATTGAACCTCTACTTAATGCCAAGTCCAAACATTTATTGAGCCTCTACTTAGTGCCATTGGGGATAGCCCAATGGAAAAGACAACTCCTGCCCTTTAGGAACTCATTGTCCAGTGTGGGAGAACACTGAAAAACAAATGACTGCAATACAGTATAATAAGAACTGAAATGGTAAAAATACAAGGTGCAATAGAAAAACATAAGAGAAATATCTAACTCAGTCTTGAGGGAGGGTCAAGTTAAAAGTTCATTGAGGAAGTACTAAATTGAAACTTAAAGTGGAATATAAAACAGACTTAGAAAAAGGTAAAAGCTATGGTGAGTCAAATCTGTGGAAATCCAATTGATTTACAGTTTAGTTTTTAAGGTGAGGTGAGAGGCATTGGTGAGAAATAAAACAGAAGAGGTAAGTTTACAGGGTAATGAAAGACTTGCAAGCTGCCTTACAGACTTCGAATTTTATTATGAAGGCAATGTGGAACATGGAAAGATCTTAAGCTGAAGAATCATAGGATCATGTTGGTATTTGAAACAAACACTCTGGCTGAAATACAAAGAACAGGTTAGATTAAAATAAAACTGATGGCCAAATGGCTCATTATAAAAAGACTACTGTGTCAACCCATTTGCAGAAGGATGAAGAAAAAGAGATGAATTTGAGAAATATTTAGGAGGTAGTTTTGATAAGTCTTAGTGATTGTCTAATATGGAAAATGAGGAAGAATAAAGAATCAAAGGTAAGAATCAACTTTCTAGCATAAGAAATTGGATAAGCAAACAATGATGGGAGAGAAAGAGTATGGAATCATGGAGGACTAACTTTAAAACGAAATTTGCAGTTCCATTTTTACTATGAGATGTAAAAACACAGAAGAACTTGTGAATGCAATAAGTTTGTAGATGAAGTGGCAGAACTTTAAAGTCGTTTCAGTCTGAGTTCTCTTTTCTTTGTGAGGTCAGGGCAAAGTCATCTGCTGAGAGAAAGAGAGACAGGAAGTATGAATATTCGAAGAGAGTGGAGAAATTTTAAAAGGCTAATGGTTCAAAATGGGCAAAAAAGTGGTCAGGGATCCATAGAAGGAATTTTAGGTGGTATTGATCCATTTGAGATTGAAGACAATGAAATTAATTGGAATTAATAGCAATTAAATAGCATTAATTTTCAGAGTTGTGTGATTAGTATTTTTTTAAGAAAGATAAAGAAAAGAGGCATGAAAAAAAAAAGTCAGATTGATCTAAAGTTTAGAATTTTTCCAGATGGCTGAGACATAAAAAAAAAAAAAAAAATAGGACAAGAGATGAGTATAACAGTAGAAAAAATCATTTGAAGTAATAGATGTAGGGTTTAGGCTGGGTAAGGAAATGACAATGAGAGCGAATTGACAGAGGAAAAGTAAAAGGATCAAGGGATTAGAAAACCTAAGAACTTGAGGTACAAATCCAGTAACAATAACAGAGGAAGAGGCAAAGATAGGAAAAGAAAAGATGGAAAGATGTGGTCAGAGATTAAATTAATATTTCAAAATCGAGGCAGTTTCACATGATGACATGATGACAGCAGGTGCTGACATGCTCTAGGGAGTTAGTAAATAAAGGTAAAGATCCCTGAAGTTAAGAAGTTGAAAGCACAGACTGGGATGAATGTGCTATCCTTGAAGTACTCAGGAAGGTGGAGAGAACTGGGATGAAGAAAAAGACTGAAAGGCCAGTGCTAGTTTCTTTAAGAAATGGGAGGAAGTAACCTGCTAGTCAAGTGATAACAGTGACAATTTGAGGTGGAGGATGAAGTGAGCCTTAATGAAGAGATTTTATATGAAAGTGAAAGAGTAGTGATCTGGAATAAAATTGAGAAATGAAAACCACCAATACACCACTAACTTGAGGCATGCTGGGGACAAAATGCTGAGGGTGGTGGCCTTTTCTTCTCTGAGTACATCTCAGTCTCCTCAGCAATTCTGAAGAAAAGGACCACCCTCAGTGGGTTTATTCAAATTTAATCACCATTTTGAATTGGGCTTATTGTATTTATATTCATGGATAATGAATCCTTTTCTTTCTCTCTTTTCAAAACTAGTCGGATTTTCATGGCATGAATATTTGGGACCTTACACTACAGCTGCTGCACATCAATCTTACATGAACCCTAACAAAAAAAGTGCATGTGCCAGCAGAAGGTAAGGACCACACTGGGTTTTCTCATCCAGGAGTGGTCACCCTGATGTGTAATCAATCAACAGGAAAGGTGTGCCTTTTGCAAAGAAACTCCAAGAGGTCACTTTCCTAGGTGTGATCAATCTCCCCCATGCTGATCATGTTACAGCGATTACTGTTCTAGTGTAACAGCTTCTTCTCGAGGGAGAAACAAAACTGTGTCTGTGAATGTTTAGTATGGTGTGTCTTGTCAAGTTAAATTACTTGGTAACATAACTCACTGTAAATTCACCTCATAAGTAAAAAGCAGTTGGAGATTTTGAAACACCATCAAAAAGCATTCTGTTTGGAGGTGGAATTATGTCGTGCAATTATGAATGAACCATGCCAGTGACCCTCATCATCAGTAAGAGAGTCAGCATTACTTTAGTTCAGCACATAAGAAGAAAAAAAAAAAGAACTCCCATGCTTTATAGCCTGACAAGTTCTTGCTGTACCAAGAAAGTAATATTTGTTCTTATGACCTTTGAAGGGGATAGAAAGACAACTGGCATTTAATGAGCATCTAATATATGTTAGGCCAATGCCGTATACACACTCTCTTATATAAGATTCAGGATAAGCACCACCATCTCTGGAAAGACTTCTTTGATCACTTCCTGACTCGTGTTAACTTAATTGGGCTATGGGGTTCCCAGATATTTGGTTAAACATTATTCTGGGTGTGTCTGTGAGGGTATTTCTATATGAGATTAACATTTTAATAGATAGACTGAGTAAAGCAGATTGTCCTCCCCAATGTAGGCCTCATCCAATTCGTGGAAGGCATGAATAGAATAAAAAAGCCCACTAAGGGAGAATGCATTCTCTCAGCCTGTTTTTCAGCTGGGACATCAGTTCTCTTACCTTCAGACTCAGACTCAGAGTAGATTTTACATTCTTGTAAAAAAAATTTTTTTTAATTTATCTTTGTCGGTTTTTATTTGGGGGCTGGCTGAGCCAAAGGGTCAGAAATCTGCCTTTTGTCCCCACCACTTAGCATTCTGTTTTTGGTATATGTGTATTGTTCAGTTTTTCTATGCTGGTTGTATTTATATTAAACTCCTGGTTAGTGTATACCTGTGTCTGTGCTATCTTGCCCCAGCTGGGGGCTTCCACGAGGAGAGTGAGCAGCTCCACTTCCCCACATTGGTGCCCTGAGTCCTGAGCCTCTGTCTCCCAGTCTCCTTGGCTCTCCTCTTGGCTCTCTTGATTCTCGGGCTTATAAATACAGACTGGAACTATACCACCGGCTCTCCTGGGTCTCCATCTTACTGACTGCAAGTCTTAGACTTCTCAGCCACCATAATCATGTGAGCCATTCCTTATAATAAATCTTATAATATATAGGATAACATATCCTACTGGTTCTGTTTCTATGGAGAACCCTAACTGGTACACAAGGTTAGGACCTCATTATCTGTGCCACATAGTTACCATCCCCTTTATTTTGCCTTGCATGATCTGTTTTCGCTTCTGCACTGTGGCTATTTGAGTGAGTCTTAATTCAATATTGTGAGTGCCTAAAACACTATCTAACATGTAACAGGTGCTCAATGAATGGAATTAATCAAGTAATGAATACTCATATTACAGCCAATATTATTATCATTTTTCTGAGGAAACTAAAATTCAGAGTCATCAGATAATTTACACAAAGCTACATAGCTAGTAAGTAGTGGAGTTGAGATTTGAACCTGGGAACACTTAACTTCAAAATCCTTGAAGATTCTTCTGTACCACACTGCTTTCTACTTCCCTTTTTGAAACAGAATTCCTAAACAATTGAATTTACTTTGAGAATTACTTTCATTAGAATATTAGAGAGGCGGGTATGGCATTCAAGAGCTTTAGCTGTGGATACAGACTCCCTGAGTTTGAATTCCAGATCCTCTCTGATAACTGAACAACTTTAAGCAAATTATCTAGCCTCTCTGTGCCTCAATTACCTTATCCATAAAATAGGAACTACAAAAAATATTACCTATGCATATCAGTAACCTATTGACACAATAATGCTGCCTAATAAACTACTCTTAAACACAGTGGCTTAAACAAAAACCATTCTCACAGATTTGCAAATAGACTAGGATCCAGCTGATCCACACTGGGTTTGGCTTGGGGGTAGAAGTGGTTCTCTGTTTCCGGTTGCAGCATCTGGGGCAGTTCTGCTTCTTTCTGCAGATCTATAAGTCCACCAGGGCAGCTCTGCATGGACCATCCTTTCTCCTTGCCAGCAGGTTTCTCTAGTGATGGTGGAAGTGCAGGAGGAAGAGTGAAAACACACAAGGTCTCCTGAAGCCTGTGCTTGGGGCTGGCATGCTGGCCTACGTATAACTGGGCAAAGTAGGTCATGCGGCCAAGTCAAGGGGTGGAGAAATATGTTTTTCCCACAATGAGGCCATGGTAAGGATGTGAAGACTCAGACAGAAAGGAATTAAGAATCAGGCCAAAATTTTAGCCTACCACCCCATCTCTGAGGGCTGTTATGAGGATGTAATAAGTTACACGTATCACACAGAGAACAGAGCCTGGAGCATGTTGAGAGCTGAAAAAATGTTCTGAATGTTCTATCTATATATTAAAAATCAGGTGGCTCTGTCATTCACCAGCTATAATATTAAAATATTAAAATAAGTCACAGGGCTTTCCTGTGTATTTTTTTTTTAACCTACTACTTGAGTTTAAAATAGCTACTTCACTTTCTTCATTATGTTGCTAAAAGGATCTAATAACATATGGTGGCTGATCATCTTTCAAAAAGAATATAACATCCTAGGAATGCAAAGTATAATACAAGACTAATTCTAGATAACCATTTGGTTAAGGTCAGTAAATCCCTTCAATTTTAAGCAATGGAAAGCCATAGTTCTTATTTTATAGATGAAGTAAATGCTTCAAGGAACGGAAGTATTTTTCTGGCCATAAATCCAAATATTCACTGAGAAGGGATAGAATTAATGTTTCCTATCTTCCTATAGATGTTAGCTGGGTCAGAAACTGAACACTGATATACTAAGGTTTATCGTCCTTCAGCACGAGGTGGTTCACATTCAAATTCTAGAAGGTCAGGGTAGCAAGGAAATCTCCATGCAACTTCATAGTCTCATCTACTCATTTAGCTGATAAATCCCTAGGAGCTAGGGATATAAAGATAAACTCCCCAGTGCCTGTCCTCAGGAACTTAAAGCTGTGGAGTTAGACACTGTGAAAGCCACCATGTATCTCTGAGAACAAACTAATTATCCTAGCTTCGTGGGATTCCAGATACATGCGGGACATATTCTATCCACTGCCTATCCCCACTGATGGAACAGAAGAAGAGGAAAAAGACAGTCGTCATGGAAATTATGTCCAGAGAAAATGGAGTGATTGAAGGTAGCAGGAGCAGTGGTATCTGAGCAGGAACTGAAGACAAGTTCTGGAAGGACTCTCTCTCTTTTCTATACTCTTGTAAGACACAGGCAACTGATTGCACAGGCATCTTCTAGGCAGTAGTTTTTAGGTAAGCCTTGGAGTCATGGAAGAATCTGCAGGTGTGGTGAAGACTGATGGGGCGATGCTGAAAGGGCTCCCATCAACAGCCCAGAGGGCCAAAAGGCGCAAAGCATGGTGTTACAATACAAGGCAGTAAGTGCTATGCAGTGTGAACATAGGAAGAGAGTCCCCTAGTCAGAGGCTTCACAGAGGACGCAGCACGTCTGCTGAGATTTAAAGATGAATAGAAGTTGGCCAGGCAGACTAACAGATCTAAGGCATCTCAAGCAGAAGTAACAGGTGCAAAGGCATAGCGCATGAGAAAAGAGAATCTGTTTAAGAAAAGTATTGCCATAGCCTGTTCATGGACAGTGTTTATGTACTATCTAGAAAGCAGTTGAAGGCTCATGTTACCTCTCTCCCTAGAGCCTAGCATCTAGAGTCTGATTATCTTAGAGCCTAAGAATAGAGAGCTAGACCTACAAAAAATAATGACAATATAATGACATATTTTTAAATAAAAATATATGCAAAAGGTGGTAGCATAGAGAAAAGAGGCCTTTAAGTCAGCTTGGAAAATCAGGAATGCCTTCAAGTATTGTCTCAGACTCACAGAACCACTGCCCCTTCCCTCGCTCAGTGCCGTTACTAAATTTGGCTCATCGCGGCACATCCCTTTTCACTCATGAAAACTATTCTCTTCACAACCCTGCATCTAGCTTCCCTTAGGCCTTCCCTCCTTGTTTTCCTACCCTGTTAAATATCTCTGAACCTCATTTCCTATAAACAAGTTTCAAGGTCCTTCTCAATGGGGCTCCTAGAACTTAGAAATCAGGGAACTTGGCTAGATATCAGGAAGGAAATCACCTTAATCCACTCACCATTCATTCTTTCAATAGTTATTTATTGATCACATGCTATGTGCCAGACATTGCTCTAGGGATTGGGGAGATAGCAGTGAGCATAACAAACATCTCAAGCTCTATTGGCTTCCTTTCATTCCTTGTCCCTCTTCTCACTCGCCTACGAATGCTTCCTGGAATCCGTCCCGGGAAACTAATTGATCTTGAATTCTTATCTCAGGGTCGGCTTCTGGAGGAAACCAAACCACAACACCCAGCATCTTTGCCTTCAGCATCAGACTCAAAAATCATCAAAGTGCACACTGTGTGAAGTGTGTCTAGTCCCTAAAGACACACCTCATGCCATGTCATGCATGCAGCTTGAGCTGGGCTCTGTTCCAGTGAATGCAGCCTGAAATGTGTTTTCTATTCACTCCCAACCATCATCAGCAATTTGGGAAGAAGATTCTTGTTTTACATAATCTTAGTAACATCTCCCAACCCCTATGCCTAGAAAAATAGCAAACATGTGATAGTGGTGCAAAATTTGATCTGAATAAAATGAAACCGATTCTAATGTGATATCTGATATCATTTACCCATAAGGAGAGAAAATTCTGGAGCTTATTTGGCTATGTTTTCTGCACTTAGGGAGGAGATACTTGGACCTTTCAGCAAAGTATTGCTACCTATTCTGACTTCATATTCACATTTCAAGTGTGTCAATCCACAAGTATTGAGTTTGAATAACTGTTGGTAGAATTTACTTGCATGAACTAAATTATTTTAAGTTATATACATAGGACTTTATTTGGGGTTGGGAAACTTCAGATTTGATGCATATACTTAAATAAACCAAAAAGGTAAATTAATAAAACTCCACATTAAATGAAAAAAAAATATTTTTGTTATTCCTAGATAAGAGAAATCCAGGATTCCATAAAATTTCACTCAAAAAACCAGTTATGTTCAGAGCTGCCTTCCTGGAATAAAGCTTGAGGCTGAAAGGTTGAGGCAGAAATACACAGGAAATACATTACATTTTAGGGCAAACAGAAATAGAATACTCTCCTATATTGTTGTTAAATGTCTGAGAGACTGGATTTTTATTGTAAAGGGAAAAGATTCAAGAAGAGATTTCTTAAGAGAAATCACTTTGGGCCATGTTTCCTCTTAAGTTATATTTTAAGGCAAATTTTCCTGTGGAAGTTTAAGATTTAAGATGTTGTACAGATGTTCACTTCAAAGGTTATAGTGATTTGAGGTGAAGTAGTATTATTTGCCTCTCATTATGGTTCTTAACAAATATGTATTTAACTGGGCACCCTAGTCATAGTCTTTAAAATCTGTATATTATATTTTAATAAGAGCCATTTCCTTTTATTCCTGGTGGGGTGAGAGTGCTCTTCTCTCGTCCCTCCTCTGAGCTGAAATGTTCTCTATGCCAACCTATGTGGCGTGTTCTTGGCAGCCTCAGGACCCCAAATGACTGACTCTGGAATATATTGTATTTTTCCAGCAGTGACATTTGGGCCTCTAGCTTGTTCCCTGGCTGAGGTCTGAGAGCAAGCCACACACAGGGCCGCCTTAGGCTTGAAACAGAGTCAGCATGTTGAGTTTTTACTTCTAAACATTATTTATCACTGATTCTCTTTGGATGACCAACAATTGTTAATTTCAATTTAAAAATAAAATAAAATCATTTGTTCTATGTGTTTCAGGAAAATAATGAAAATACAACCTGACTACACTGATTTTATGTGGACTCTAAATCTTTTTTGTTTTTGTTTTTTTAGAGAATAATTATTTCATCCTCGGATTAATATAATGCAAAAAAATCTTCAGTATTCATATTCAGTGGAGATATGACCTGTCTCATTCAAATTACAGAAAATAATTTCTAAATCACCGTATATCATAAGAGTATATGCATGAAGACATTAAAAAGGCCTTTTTCTTTGCTCTAATGTTTCATCCATGAAGGATTGCATCTCTTTTCTTTAAGAACAACCCTTTGGTGCTTATTGCTATGCCATCTTTGAGAGCCAGATCTGCTGACTTCTGTTATAATGAGCCCTAAAGAGAGACAGGAAGAGAGAGAGAGAGAGAAAGACAAAGGATTTTTAATGTGAGGATATCTTGTTGTTAGAACCAATAAAGCTAAAGCAGCCCTAGAATGATAAATTATTTTGTTTCATCATTTTCAGAACAACATTTGAAGAATATGCAGCATCCTCTTAAAATTGCTGTTCTTTCTTTCTGCTTATAATCCCAAGCAGAAGTCTTCAGATATTGTGAAAGCACATTCACATTTCATTACCACAGCTGCCTGGGCAGCTGTATAGAAATCTATCAGTTGTTGATGTTTTTGAAGCACTGACAGGCAGTCTGCAGGGAAAATCAAGTAGGAAAGCTAACCCTAAATTAAAAGGTATACAGATCACTCTCATTTTTACAATGAGTAAAATTTAAATAACACACACACACATACACGCGCGCACACGCGCACACACACACACACACACCAGCAAGAGAACACAACACAAAAATCCTCTGAGATTAGTTTGGTACACCGGCAAACACAAATAGACTGGCCCTAGAGATTATACAATGGCATGGCACCAGGATATTTATTTCTCTGAATGGCAGAGTCAACTGTACCCTAAATCTGCATTTTCCTCATGAGATTATGGTTCACTAGAACCAATCATTTTAATCCACTTCATAATCAATGTCTATCGGGGAGCTGGTGTTTTGTACAGTGATCAAAGTTTAACCATTGAAGACAAAATCCATGGCCTCAAGTAAGAAAGACTAAATTTCTAGGATACTCATGAGAAAAAAATAATAATAATTCTCTAATATCCCATCCCACTTCTTGCATTTCCAGCCCAAAAGAAATTTTACTTATATGGCAAAAAGAAGTGTGGACAAATGACAACTGACTGATAAAACAAGTTAAAGTGTCAAGAGTAATCAAACAACAGTGATAAGCTTGCTGAAATAATTCATCTTAGAAAGGGGTAAATGGAGATCTTGATAGAGAAAACCTAGGCTTTAAATGTTTAAACCTATTAATGAAATCTGAAAAAATAAATCTACTTAAGAAGAGTGAATTCAGATGCATACTTGACTTTTATTCCTAAAAACCATTGTACAAATGAAGAGTTTTAACTGCTTTGTCCAATCCCTGAAGAACTGCACCATCATAACCATCTCCCCATTCCTTGCCTTCAACCCTCTTTCTTCCTCTGAATATAGAAACAGAGAATATGTACCAAAGGTATTATTTAGAGTGTTTGGTACTTAATCCAAATGAAAAGCTACTTAAATATTAAAGGATGTTTTCTTCCCACTGGTGTGAATAATTCCAGCTCACAGAAATCCAGGGGAATGCACAATAATTTTTGTCACTGATCATGATACAAGTAGTCTGTGAATTGAGAAACTAGGTAATTGTATTCCCTGAAATCTGTCCATATCCCTAGCACCACACTTGTTATCTGGAAAAGAATATCTCTCTAATGATTTGGATGAAGTATAAGATAAGGTTTTGTGTTCTGGTACACAGAACTGAAATACGATCTTCAATCTCACACAGAGTGATTGCATATGGCAGATTAATGTCAAAGAGGCTTTGAACAAGCTAGGTTCATCATCAGATTTTTCCTCTAGTACTGAGTTATGACCTAATGTGTTTCCCTGCACTGTCCCAAAGAGATGAGAAAAGATGTCTTGAAATATTATGTAGTGCTCATAAAAGAGGTGTTCTTTCCCATCATTCATTAAAAAAGCAAGGAAAAGATTTGCTAAACTCTCATTTCCAGACAGCGGTCTATTGTGTGACCACTGAAATTTATCTGAAGTATTCTGAAGTAGCTCATACTTTGACTGTCATTTAAACATGTTGATATGATCAGGTACACATATTATCAAAGCCTCAAACTGCTCACTCAGTTTGGATGTAGTCATCGCACATAGTGACCTAAGAGTTCTGTGAGTGAGAACAGAGCATAAATGAAGTTACAGTTATGGTTTTGATTTCTATATGAACCATCTAATTTGGTTCTCTTATAGGACCAAAGACTATTCCTTATAGTGACAGATGTCTTGCTGTAGGTCTCAAGATGAACCTATGGGTGGCTCAGTGTAGGCTAGATCAATGGTTCTTTCATTTGGATGTGCCTCAAAATTACTGTTATCTTTATTTTTGTTTTTCTGTTCTTTAGGTTGTCTAATCTTGAATCCTAAACTCTGAGATGATTATGGCATAAGTATTCAGGAGTACTTGGGAAGTATTGGACTAGACTAGTCCTCAAATGAGGGAGAAAAAATACCCTAACATCAAAAATGTAGTGGGTTCATCAAGCTATCTTCAGATACCATGTGCTGCCCCATAAAATAATGATGCTCTTTATTCCTAGTTTGGTAACATAACTCCTGAAGGAGTGTCAAGCAAGAAATAGCTCACAGTCTAGAAATCATGAAGACCCACCCTAACTGAGCTAAGCAGCCCTTATTTGCACCCTGAGCATATCTCCACCTGTAAAGTTGTTAAAATGTATTTTGATGTTCTATTAATGTATCTGACTCCTCAATTATCTTTCAGAGTTCTTGAGAGTAAGGACAATTTTTGATTCCTCTTGATGTCTACTATAGAATTTTGCATGTGTTCTTGAGATATCTATATTCATTGTTATTATTGTTGTTGTGAAATGAACTAGAATACTGAAATGAGACTTATGCTTACATACAAGCTCTATATCTCAAATAAGATCTCTTTGGTCTTCAGTTTCCTCAAGAAGATGGTATACTCTTGTTTTTTGTTTTGGGTTTTTTTTTTCATCTTTCATTCCTCTGCTACTGAATATTACATATAATGAATTGACAAAGACTGGACAAATAAGACTATACCCTCTAGGAAATAAAAGATGTCTTGATTTCTTCTTAATCAATTTCTGTTTGACACAAGGCCTGATCTACTTAGCCCAGCCACAGAACTCAGCAATTTCCCAGGAAATTTGTGTTCTATATGCCAAAAATCTAAAATACTCGTGTCAACTTTAGAATCTGGTGGAGGCATGAATTATACATATCTTTCATTTAATGGTGATCAACCATCCATTTGGCTTCATTGGGGTGCAGATTACCAGAAGTGGTTTTAATGTGCTCCAAAGAAGCTGGGATCTTAATATTGAAAAGACAAGAAGAGTAACTCAAAAACCACTTTGCCAAAAACTTTATGGTTGAAATTATATCCTAATGAGATTTTTTTAAAACCCCTTAGTGTCCCTTTCTGATTTTAAGCAGATGCAACCTAAAATTACTCAAATATTTACATTTATGTCAATGACTCTAATCCATTTTGTCACTTAATTGTATAAAACTATCTTTACAAAATAGTATACTGGTATTTTGAAATAAATTGATTTTTTAAAATGGACATGGATAAAGAAGCTACAGATGGGGTTTTATATACCGTTGTTTGCTCGGTAGATGGAATATTGAATCCTTCACCCATTAAATGTATCCTCACCACAAATTTGCTGCACCTGCTATTTTACATCTCAGTATATTTCATACTGAATATTTATGGTCCTTTCAGATTAATGTGAAGACAGATTAAATGGCCAGAAATAGCCCAATGCTGACATCTACTGGAAGCAAAAATGAATACAATCGACTATCAAAAGAATTTCATAGTCCACTTTAAAGCATAAAGTAAAGGTATAAGCAATATAAAGCAAAACTTACTTTGCTTTACTTAATAAACATATCTACTGGTTCTATATAAATTCTTATTCACATATAAACAAAGGATGTCACTATATTTTAAAATGACTAATATGGGGAAGTTAGACACTATTGGACTCAGAGACCTAATAGGAAGGGGAAAGAAACTATGAAATTCGAATGGAGATGAGCTCAGGAATAATGTACTTCAGCCACTAATACAGCGTCGTCAGTGAATGGTGCTCTCTCTGTGTGTAAATAGAAAAGGTAGCTCCAACTCCGTCCCCCTTTGGTCTTGGAAAATCGTGTGAGCCCTGCTTTAACTGTTCTTTTCAACACCAAAATAGTTTCTTTGGCAGATTTTTCTTGGCTTCTTATGAGCCTATCACAAATTATATCTTTAATTTGCCAAGGTATATTTAATTGCAAGATAAGTTGTTACAATGGAAAGTCAGACAGCCTTGGGTTCAATTTCTAGCTCAGCCTCTTATATATGTGTCTGAGTGAAGTAGGGAAGTTATTTAATTCGAATGCAAATAAGCTGCATTTTATTGCAGTATTATCAAAAGAATTGACAGCAATTCTTATGTAAAACATATATCGTCTAAAAAGTACATGCTGACTAAATAGTGGTTATTATTATCATCATCATCATTATTATCACTATCATCATTATTTTCACCTAACTATAGAATACCCCAAACTTAGATTCTGTTACTACATGAAGTCCTCAAAGGCAGGGGTCATGGCTTACTTATGTTTGTATTCTTTGCACCTAATATAGTATCAGACGCAGATAGGTGTTCAATAAATGTTTGCTAATCTGAACTCTATTTCTTAAATGGGTGGTGTCACGGATTCATCTTACATTCTGTAGAGATTGCACAATGCTGAAACATATGGCTATACTCTTAGTTAAAAATACCACAAACAAGGAACAATAATACATGGGGAAAGAAGGTGACCAGCTGACTGCTGTCAATTTTTAGAGTCAATACCATTACAGCACCCTATCTTTATCATACTACCAGAGGGTTTGGACTTATGATATTCTGATATATCATTAGCCTGGCCAATTGCATGGCAGGAAGGTTGGTGTAGGAAAAGATTATCCTGTGCTGGAGCAGAAAAACTAACCCAGATACAGAACTCCTCCCTCATTCACAAAGCACATTCACAGTTCTATGATCTTTGCCCTGCATGAGTTTCTGTTCAAGGTTGTTCATGCCACTGATCATAGATTCTCTCTCATTTCAGTCCTGATAAATGTCTAGCCAGTAGAATTTGTAAATTTCACACCTGACAAAACCTGTAAAACTGAGCCTTACATATGAAGTCGAGAGCCACAGAATTAGGGTTATTTCCCCAGATCCCATGTTCAAAGCCCATATAGTAAGACCCAGATATACTATGTGGAATTTAATGAAGAAAGGATCTTCAGGAGAGGCACCTGTCACATGTCATGTATTACACGCTTTCTGTTTAATTGCATCATAGGATCTAATAATTTAACATTACAAACTCAGTTGCATTAAAAATATGGGTTCCTTATTTTCTATGACTGATCTTATCTTGTTCTCAAGTCCTCCATTTTCCAGGACAGTGAAAAAATTTAAGTTTACCAGTAACTCAGTGATGTTCACTTTAAATGATCAGATTAACATAATCACTTGTGATACTTGCAGACTCTTTCAAAGTTTCTCCCATCTCCCCTTCTCCAAGTCTCCAATATTCTATTCTATTCTATTCTATTGAATAGAATATTGTAAGTGTCTTAATGTCAGAGAGAAGAAAAATTTCTAAATCAGAGTGTTGTTCTTTGCTCTTTCCTCTAGAACTTTGTTGGCCTCTTTAAAAATATTCCTTGATCTTTATAATTCTTTATATTCCTCTGGTATTACTACTGAAACTTGCGGCTGGTGAAACTTGGCTATTTTCTTAGCATGAGTGGTAATATCCATGCACACTCTGATGAGTTGGCCCATCCTGGCTTCCACTCATATTACAGATTATCTAAAATCTCAGCAAGACGTCTGGTATACAGCCTTCTCTCTGCATAAACATATCACACCATTATCCTGCTCAGCTCAGCTCCCGTACAATGCTAAGGTGGGTGATTCTGTTAGGTAGTATCCTCTCAGAAACCCTGTTTGGTGGGACACAAGCTCTTCTAATTTCAACTCCCTCCACAAATTCTACATTTTATGTTTATACACACTGTTCCCACCTTTCAAGGATGACCTGGGTGGTGCAGGAGGGTCACGTGGATAAAAAAATAATTAACATCTGATCTTTTCCTTCTCATCTTCCATCTATCCCTCTCCTCTGAGAAGTGAAAGACCTTTATTTTTTCCCTATTCCTGTCTAACAGAGATTTCCTCTAGATCATAGCGATCCTTTATATTCCCTTTCCAAAGGGTCTTAAAACTGAAAGTCGGTAGTCAAAGAAGTCCTTGTACCAAGAGGAAGAACACTTATGGCAGCGGTTTCAAATGATGTGCCCATTACCTGAGGAAAATATTTTCTCTCTGAAGAGATCGAGATAGGTACTTTTAGTCATTAAATGAAACTTTTGTCTACATAGTCCTGGAAAGAATAGTGTAACTTAAACTTAAACAGGAGATAGGATTAAAACTTAATTTCTTGAAAGCCCTACCGCACTTGTACTCTATTAAGAAAGGGCTGAGTGAATCTAGCAATTCTTCAGGAGAGAGATCCCTTAATAAGTAAGATCCCTTCTCTGTTAAGAGCTTAAACTGGCCACACCCATATTCAGACTCCTCTTTCCAAAAACTCTAATTTGAAGTTGTTAGAGGTCCTAGAGTTCCTAGAGCCCGTACCTTCTCAAATGGACCAAGACAATGATTAATCCTTGATCTTACCTCTCAGTAAGATTAAGGTTGTTAATATTCTACTACCCACTCAGAATGGGATTGAAAATTCAGTGGGGCTGATCTTCAAGTGAAGGCTGTACAAGTGAATGACATTAGGTAGAGAAGGCAAAAGCTTGCATTACTGTGAAAACCTCTAGTCAAAGGAAAAAGAAGAGGCTCTGTTTATGACTGTTGGCCTTTTTTTCAAGTGCTCTTCCTTCTCATGGTCAGAACATGGCTATCACTTGTGGGCAACATAGTCAATGCTGAGCCAAGAGAAAAAGGGGACTTCCACAAGTCACAGTCAAAGGATGGGTTGATGTCACATTAATCCATTATTTTAGGAACTCTCAGATAATGCGTATTGTCAAGCCATGAAATTATGGCCTAGTTTGAATGCACATGATGCACTAAATGTTAGCATTCATCCTTTTAAGAGATTTAAGAAATCATTTTTAGCTAACAAAGAGATCATGTCTACTCCAACAGCTTTTAAATAGGCATCTAAAGGCTGAGATATAAAATAGTCTAGAGTAGGAAACATTTTCCCAGAATATCACCACATCCAACTACTACCTTTCAGGACTGTAAAAAGTTTGTTCAGAAGTTTACATGGCATTGTTAAAAGAACATGAGGAGAGGGTTATTTCAGCAAGATGGTGGTATAAGGTTTCCAATGCTCATCCCCTCACAGAAACATCAGTTTGAACAACTATTCATGAATAAAAAATACCTTCACAAAAGCTAAAGATTTCAGGTGAGGAATTACAGCACCTTGGTGAAACACAGAAATAAGAAAAGATGTATCGAAAAGGGTAGGAAATACAGTTTCACATTACTCCTGTCACACCCTCCTCAAACTCAGATAGCCCAATTCAGAGAAAAATGCCCTTCCTGTGAGAGAAGGAGAGTGAAACGAGTATCTCACTTCACCCAGACCCCGGTAGCAGGCCCACCCCAGCGCCAGGCCAGTCCCACAGCCCCAGTTTCCAGGCTCGCCCCAAAGGTGGCAACACCTGGTCAGCCCCCACAGACTCAGGATCAGGGACCACCCACAAGACGCAGGTCTCAGACCCACCACTGCAGATTCAAACTCCAGGCCCACCCTGGAGACCCAAGCATCAGGCTTTCCTTGGTGGACCCAAGTACCAGGCCTGCCCACCTGCTGACATAGGTGCCGGACCTGCCTGCCCAAGGACTTCAGCAGCAAGTCTGTCCATGGACACCATGAGACAGCCCACCCAGAATCTCTGGATGGGGTGCTTTGTAAAGGGCTTTCCCTTTACAAGACGTTGTTATTGTTGCATTAGAGGAATTACAAGTAGTTTGTGGAGCCATATAAGCAAGGAGGAAATGAGGAAGAGTTAAGACTAGAAAAGAAGCAGAGTTCCAGACTCAAAAGTTGCTTTGTAAGGAATTTTAAGACTCTGGGTTTTACTCTAAGGGAAACCATTTCATTTAGAGTAGAGAAATAATGTGATTCTGACTTGTTTTTAAAGGGTCACTCTGCCTACTTTGTTGAGAACAGAAAATGGGGGAAAGAAAGAAGTAGAAGCAAGAAAAATAGTTTAAAAGCTATTGAAATAATCTAGGCATGTGGATATATTTTAAAAGAAGAGCTAATAAAATTTGCTCATGTGAAGTGCGAGACAGAGAGGAATCAAGGATGAGTCTAAGGTTTTTGACCTATACAACTGGAAGTTTAGAGTTGCCATTCACTGAGACGAGTTAGATTACACCTGAAAATGATTTGAGAAACTGATTATGGTGTGATATTTTAGGGATGTTTGATTTGAGATAGGTATCAGATATTCAAGTAAAAATGTTGTGTAGGCAGTTAGACACAGTTGGTCTGGATTAAAGAAAGAGGGCAAGTTAGCGATATTAACTAGGGAGTTATCAGCTTAGAGGCTGTTTAAGGCAAGGAGACAAGATGAGATCACAGAGTAAAAATGAAGAAGAAGACCAAGAAGGGAGCCCTGGAGCATTAAAAACAATCCTATAAATTGATTAGTAGCCTCATCTTACTGATGAGGAAACAGAGGCTCAGACATGGTAAATAACCTAACAAAAGCATACAGTTAGTAAGATGCAAATCCAAATATTGAACAAGGACTGTCCAAGGCGATTTTACCACAATGTATACAGTGGCAAACAGATCTGAAATCTGGCAGTGAAAGTACCAACCCTAGCAATACATTCCCAAATGATTCTCTAGGTCACTGCATCCCAAATGCCTTTCCACACAGCAAGTGCTTCCTGGGGAGTTTGTAAAAATAGAGTTTGAGGTCCTGCTCCCTAAGCTTCTGATTTGGTAGATCTGGAGAGAAATTCGTGAAAGATTTATTTTAGTATTACCTAGAATGATTTCATAGCCAGTTTAAGACACTTCATCTGAAAGACATCAGACAAAAACGTGTAAACCAGAGGGGAAAATGAAACCTGTACACCCTTTCTGGAGCCTACTGTAAAATCGGCACCAATTCTAGGCTGAGCAAGTGGATAGAGATGACGGGAAGGCAGGACTAGCTTTAGACACCATACCAGTCTAACAAGAGAAGAAACATAGTTTCTCAAGAAACAACTTATGGCTCGTTCACACAGAGAAAGATCCTTCTGCTAAGGCCTCTTAAAATCACCTTGCCTTTTGATTGCCACAAGCGCCTCTGATTCAGCCTATTGGCAGGTAGTCTCCAACCTGAGATGCACCTAGGAACAATAAGAGTTCTTTTATAAAACATAGATTTCTGTGCTCTGCCCAGAATGGATGATTCAGAACCTCAGAGATCTAAGAGTCTCTAAATTCTAAAGATATAGTTAAGAAAGAATGTAAACTATCTCATTAATAGCTTTATATTTATTATATGTTGAAATAAAATTTTGGATATATTGGATTAAATAAAATATATTATTAAAGTTAATTTCACTTGTTTCTTTTTACTCTCTACTAAGTACTTCCTAGAAATACTAAAATTATATGTTTTAATTATTACTTGCATTATTTACTATTGGGCAGCACTGTGAGGGGCTCCAGAACATGGCTCCAGCCTTATTCACCTGTCTTGTCTGGACCTAGCACAGTGCGTATAGCACCAGACAGATGTTCATGAACAGCTAATTTCCTTGCCTTCCTTACCCAGGGCCGTACAGATTGTTAGCTGCAGTGTAGACCCTAACCCAGGTCGTTTAACTTCTACTCTGACATGTTATTCATGACATCCCACTGCCTTCTTTCCTTTCTCTAAAGATTAGCACAAGAAGCAAATTGAAGTAAAACTCAAATCAGTCCAATTTACTACTCATTAGCAGTTTTTATGAAGACTGGTTATAGAAGAGATTGAAACTCAAAGCTAATGTGACATTTTGAATTATCTCAAGTTGTCACTTTTCCATGCTGTGCTTCACTCTCATTAGGAAAAGTAATCAAGATGTAGGCCTATTATTATGCTGTGTCCCTCCCTGTTATTAAAGCTTAGCATTTGGAGGTATCTAATGTTCATGTTGATGTTACACTTTCTTATTGGCACAAAAAGTGGACTATCCATGTTTTCCCTGATTAATGTTTTGGGGAATTACCCCTTTTTTAGAATTCTTCCTCAGCCTGCCAATTAGATACACCTATTGATTTTCTCTGAAAGGATTTGCTTCATAACTTGATGGATACATTCAAGTTCTTTATAGTGAAGGCACCTTGTGATGCCTTAGTTTTCTCTGCTAACACCACAGAATCCGTAGGTTATGCAGGACCCTAAGAAAATACTTTTTATACATGCTATAAACAATTTGACCTTAAAATGTATTTTCAAATTCACAAGCCCATGGTAAGTGTAGTGAGTTAACTGGATAAAGATTTAGGATAGTGGATAGAAAAGAAATACACATCTTATTGTCCAATCAGTGCATGTGAAGAGTCTCTACAGTGTTCAACTACCACCTCATTCTGTTCAGGCTCAGAAACTACCTCTTTGTGTTCTTTATGGTCAAATGCTCTATTCCTGGCTAATTTCACATATCTTGCTAAGAGAAAAATGTAGCAATGCTGTTATTATTCACAATGCCATCGCTTTTTGAAGTCTTTTGTATTGAAACATGATAGATCTCCTTGCCCCTGTAGATCCCAAATGCCATTTATTTAATGCTGGTTACATCATTATTTATATAATGTAATCATTCATTTTGCCACTTGTGAATATTGGTTTCCGATAACAGTTTCAAAAGTTGTTGATGTGTTTCATTGATGACCCAAATTTAGGTCTGATCCAGAGTATTAAGGAAAATATGAATGATAATTCATTTTCTGATTGTTAAATTTGCCATTTAGGATTTTATAACATAAACATAGGAAAATATGTCTTTCAACCATATCTTCTCTTGAATTCTGTCTTAGTCTGTTTGGGTTGCTATAGCAGAATGCACAGACTGGGTGGTTTGTAAACACCAGAAGTTTATTTCTCACATTGCTGGAGGCTGGAAAGTCCTAAATCAGACCGCTGGCCTCCTAGTTCATAGATGGGCTTCTTACTCTGTCCTCACATAGTGAAGAGGCTAAGAAGCTGTCCTGGATCTCCTTTATAAGGCAACGAATTCCTTTCAGGAGGGCTCCACCCTTGTGACCTAATCACTTCCCAAAGGCCCCACTTTCAAATACTATCATATTGGGGATTAGTTTTCAACGTGAATGGCGGGGAAGGGACAGGGTGGGAAATTCAGTCCTTAGCAAATTCTTTAAGCAATTTTAATTGCATTCCTAAAATGTAATCTCTTCTGATGTTGACAATCTCTGCCTTCACATACTACCACCCACCAGGAGAATAAAAGAAGGGTCCAGAGGCATGGTGAGAAGAGTGGTTCCATTCATTGAAGAAATTGCCATCCTTAGGCAAGAGCAATTTAAGATTATCCAGGGAGAGCATGGCATTCTATCCATCAAAGGCAGGAGAAGATGTTGATCAGAAGGAACCATTATTGTTGCAGAACGATGGTTTCCAAAGCCCTCAGAGGGGACTGGTGAGGTCACTCTAGGAAGACTACCTGCTACCTGGTGTGGAGCCTGCAGAGGGTTTGGGATGGTGCCCTGATTGTCAGTGGTAAGGTCTGTACAGAGTTAAAGATACCTGTTGTCATCAGTATAGCTCTCCAGTGCTGTGGACCAGAGGTAGCACCATAACTAGAACACAGTTTGGCAAGAGCTGACACTTGGGCCTATATATGCAGCACAAGGTCAAGGCTGGAGTTGATCTGTCCATAGCCAGAATCCTGAACTCACCCTGTATCCTATGTGAGAATCATCCAAAATCTCATGTGATCCTGTGGGAAAAAAACCCATGCTAGCCAGCATAAACAAGCTTCTCACCATGTCACCCTCCTGGCTCTGAGTCCCAGTCAAGAATCTTGGGAGGATCTCATGGGCATAGGTCCCAGAACTTCTCAAGTTATCTGGTTGATGACACAAGGGGGTCAGAGAAGAGTACCGTAAAGGGGATAAAATGGGACCAGGTTCGATGTAGGCACTTATCTGGTCTTGGGGCACTCCTCCCTGATGACTGCCAGCCCTGGCCAGTCCTAATCGTGGAAGAGAAAATTAAAGTTTCAGGGGAGGCATTCCAAAGTATGACAGTTTCCCTGAGGGATTTTGGTGGCGCTGGCTACAACGTATTGAATTTAGAAGTAAAGGGCTTCGAAATGCCCCAAAAGTAGACTAGAGAAGAAACAATATTCTCAGGGAAACTATAACATTTTAGAGGGGAAAGGGAAATCCATAGGCCATTCCAAGCGATGACATATTTTGTAGCTATTCTCCACTTACCACCTTATAAGTACATTTTAATATTCATATGAACATAACTCTGAACCTCCAACTCCCCAACACAAGGATGTCGTAAAACTCTCCCTCGGTCACTTGTCCGGGATTTGTATTTCAGGTTTGGTCCCTCTTGTTTTACCAGTGTAATAAATATACTTTGCATCTACTTGAGTCTGGTGCTGAAAGCTGGTTTGGGGATTTGTAATGTTTTCTCTCACAAAAAGCACTTTAGGCTCTTACTAAAATTTGCATACTTCTACTCCAATGACCTTCAGTGTTCAGAGAGTGAGGCTGTCTTCATGAAATCAAAAATATATCTTATTTTACATTATATTCCACTATTACTCTTTGTACTCAGCCTAATAAAAGAGTATGGCAGAGGGATAGTATTAATGACACAAAATTGTGATGGTGTCAAAGTTTATCTGTCTGTATCATCTCTTTCCCTTCTAGGCAAACTGGTATAGCAGTAAAAGCATGGATTTTGAGTCTTTTAGAAACACAGTTCAAATCCTGCCTTTATGATTTATTAACTCTGAAACAGTAGCAAGTTATTTCATCTCTCTGAACTTTTTCTTTTCTGTAAAATAAGATCAATAACATCTGCCTAGTAGGGCAATTGTGAAGACTAAATAGGATAATGCATGTAAAGCCCTTGGCAAATAAGAGGCAAGCAATATACACTAGTTAACTTCCCTCTTACTTTACTCTGTCAATGGCCTCCAGCCCCCAGATCAAAGCACAGAGTGTTCCTAATTGCCTAGCACTCACTGATGTGATATCTTGGCTCCAGACAAGTCCATGGTTACATTTCTGACTGCATAGTCTTCCTTCCAAAGAAATTTACTGCATTCAATTCTCTTGGAAAACCTCTGTTCATGACAATGACAGGTATAAATGATTAATTCAGAGGTTAGGCAGATTCTAACCTAGGCCGGGAGCAAAGTCTGGCTTCACCACTAATAGGTGTAAAAAGGGGCATATAAAAAAATCAAATCTAAATCATATCATCCTGCTTTTACACAGCTTTTTCCTAATATCTTCGCATCACAGTTTTAAGTATAAAGTCACCATTTTATCTTTTAAATACTATTAATCATTTTCTGAAAGTTTACAGGGCAAAACTTTTCTTATCCCACGAAAAGTTTTTTCCATACTTTTAAAATGTATATTTTCATCCAATAACATTAGCTAAATTTTGTTATAGATTGACATTGTATGTATATAGTCAAATATTTTGACTAAAAGTAAGGATATGAGCATATAGCCTACTTAGTTCAGTCATAGTATTTGGAGATAAATGAACATTTGCATGGGTTGAAAAAAAAAAACAGTAAGATAAGAAGTGCAATGTTTATGTATAAAAATATCCTCAAAAAGAAAGAACTAAGTTTTTGTGATGAAATTGCTTCTTCTTGTTAAAGAGAAAATCACAGGCACAAAATGGCATCTCTCGTGCTCAAAGCCTGTGATGCTAAACCTAGATTTAATATCTGATCTAGTTGCACTTTCAGCCTCTCCCAGAAATTCAGTCTTAATCAACCAGTCTGGAATTTTCTGGTCAAGCACCAATAAGGCGATCTGTCATTTGGGCCTTCTTTATCTCCCATAGAGAGAAGAGGAACTCTGCATGATAAAACCCTCCCCATTCCTTTTTCCCAAAAAGAAGATATCCTGGTCTAAAAATAATCTTTCCTTTTTCTTTTGGTAATAGCTCCCTTGCCTTATCCTTCTTCCTATAAAAACCCTCCATTTTGTACAACCCCTTGGAGGGAACACCCTTCTAGTTGCTAGATGAAAAGCTGCCAGATTCATGAATTGCTTAATAAAGCTAATTAGATCTTCACATTTACTTGGTTGAATTTTGTTCTTTCACACTCCTAACTGGATAAAATTTTAACATATCAATTTGCTTGTCAGTAGTTAAACACCCATGTGCCTGCTTGTGTTTGGGGAGGGAGGTGCACATACATATAATTTTAAATTAAAAGCAGACTTCAGTCCATGTAAGAGTTCAAAAACAACATAAATCACTGTAGAGGATAATAAAACAAAGAATTTTAGGTTGCCTTCTAAAGATGTCAATTCTCCTTAATATCTTGCATTTCTCACTTCGTAACATATTTTCATTAATTCAAATAATATTGTGCCCTTACTACATATTAGTTAAACAGCTGTTACAATGTTTATATGTTATGGCGAGGGGGGAAATTTAAACAAAATATCTAATATAATGTCAAGTAGTAATAAATTCTAGGAAGAAAAATAAAGCAGGGTATGGATATAAAGAGAGATGGGAGGAAGGTCTAATTTAGATGGAATAATAAGGAAAGGTTTTCCTGAGGAAGTGGCATATGAGCAGACTTGAAAGAAGTGAGGAAGTTCAAGTGGTCATGTGGAGGAAGCCATTATAGTCAGAGGTAATCGAAGAAATCAAAGATCTGAAGAAGGAGTATGGGGTTTGAGAAACATTCAAGAGCTGTCAGTGCTGAAGCAGGATCAGCAAGGGAGAGAGCAGTGGAAGAGTGGGTCAAAGAGGAGGTCAGGGAACTACTTCCAATGAACACTCATTCTAAACGGGAAGGAAAAAGGGACTTTGTCTCACTGTCACCCCCAGGGACATTCGATGGTATGTGGAGACAACAAATTATACTTCCCAAAATGTCGATATTGCTGAGGCTGAGAAACCCCGATATAGGACAATGATTACCAATCCTGCATGCACAATAGAATCCCCTGGAGAGTTTTTAGAAATTCTATGCCTGTGGCCTTACCCAGAGATTCTTATTGGCTTTAGGGCCTATGCATCAGTAACTTTTCAGAAGTAAAGAAACATTTAGAACGACTGATGTTGGACATGATAAGCACTCATCATATTGACAGTCAATGAATTGCCTAATTGCTCTCGTTCCTTCTAGACTCCAAGTTCCATAAGGCCTGAGACCTTGACTATCTCATTCTCAGTGATTTCTCAGTCTAGCATAGTAACTGACACACAGTAAGAAGTTAAAAAAAAAAAGAAAGAAAGAAAGAAAAGAAATCAAAATTGAAATGTGAAATTGAAGCATCACAAACAATAGTTTCATGATCCTCATCAGCAGCCTTGGGTGTAACTTTAATCAGAAATAGTCAATAGAAGAGTTATTGAGAACTTCTTAAGACACAGGGTTTTGATATGCAAGTTATTCGAGTTAAAACTTCTGATTACCTATTTTTTTCCAGGACTAAGCAATGTCACAACTCTCTATCATCTCCCATTATTTTATATGTATTAAATGTGGTCACTTGGCCATGCCAGAACTCCCTCTATCTTAAAATATGTTTTCTACATTGTTCCCTTAGTGCAAGGGTCCCCAACCCCCAGGCCATGGACCACACCTGTTGGTGGCCTGTTAGGAACGGGGCTGCACAGCAGGAGGTGAGCGGCAGGCAAGGAGCAAAGCTTCATCTGTATTTGCAGCCGCTTCCCAGTGCTAGCATCCTCACCTCAGCTCCAGCTCAGATCACCGGGTATTAGATTCTCAAAGGAGCACCGGTCCCTGGTGCCAAAAAGGTTGTGGATGACTGAAGCTGATATAAAGGATATAAAATTTTGGCATTTGTTGAATGTGTTGATGCTGGAAACCAAGCAATATCTTTGAGGCAATATTTCAAGTAAAGCTTCAGTGGTCATAAGAGGGTTTAAAAGTCAAAAGACCCTAAGAACTCACAAGAAGAGAAAAAAAAAATAGCCTGCCAAGGGGAAGCATCAGCTAATTAGCCAGCCTTCTTCCTCTGTCTTCTTCTTGTGAGTTTTTATCATCTTTTGACCTTCCATAAGCAGCCATTGTGATTATTTTAAAATAGCACTACCCTAAATAAAAGCTCCAATGACTTCCCATAGATTTACAATAAAATCCAAACTCCTCAACATGCCCTACAAAGCCCTAGATGATATGACATCCGCCTACTTCATTCATATCATCTCCTACCTTTCTTCCCTCTTGCCTAGAACTCTTCAGCCACCCTAGCTATCTTAGATCCTCTAGTCTAACAACACATTTTCATTCTAGCCTTAGGGCCTTTTCCCTGCCAGGACTCTTGTCCCTATAAACCACACATTGCTCACTTCTGTTTGTCATGCAGCTAGCACTTAAATATTACCTCCTCAAAGAAGCCTTCCCTGATAATCTAAAGAAGCTCCCATCAGTCTATCACATCGCTCCATTTTAACACTGTGCGTAACACTTAACCTGATATGTTTCTTCTTTGTTTATCAAGTTTTTGCTTGTCTCCCCACAGCCATCAGAACATATGCCTCATGAGAGTTTGGACTTTGTCTGCCTTGTTCATCATTGTCGCCCCAGTGCCTCAACAATTCCTATCATCTAGTGGGCACTCAGTTAAATTTATTAGATGAGTAAATCAAAATTGGTTTCTGAATTGAGGACTCTGAATCTGGTTCCCAAAGTCATTCTCCAAGCAACAACGAGAATAGTCTATAAAAACTAAAATGGAATTTATCAAGTTATCAAGCAAGAAAAAACTTACTAGTCTTCAGGCCAGTTATGGATATCCATTGTTTCTAAAAAGACAAGACCAGAGACATGCTAATAAAGCAACAATTTTTCCTTCAATATGAGTTTAAATTACATTGTGTCAGAGAAAAGTAATGGTTTTTGGAGGGTCCACCATTAGCCTAAAGTTCTCATGAGTGAGAAGGCAGAGCTAGAACTGAAGGGCCCAGAAATATCCTTGCTCTCAGCCCCTCCTGGACTCCAGCAAGAAGGAGTCTTCATCCTTTTACTAAGAAGGAGTCATCATGGCTTTTGATGATGCAGAAGAGATCCACACTCTTGGAGGCACAGAAAATGACATATGCAACAGAGGCAAAGTAAAAGGTCATCCTGAGGACAGTGGACACCAAATGGAGGAGACAAACACAGTAGGAAGCATTAGCTGAGGTCAAATTTCTTTAAGCTTGATATTTTATTTGGAGGTAGTCCTAAGTGTACCAATCATTATTTAGTTTTTTAATATATCTCCTAATATAGGCATCTCTTCATTCCCAATATATCTCTAAGGATAAAAAATAGTCCCCAAATTACTATTCAGGGTTTTAAGTAAAAAGATTAAAATACCATAAATGTGCAAGCTGGAGAGAGTACTATGCCAATTTTTGCTTGGAATTTATTTACAAAAAGTAAATGTCAACTTCAAGATCTTAAAATGGAATATAAGATGATACTACTGTATTTAATTCACAATGGCATTCAAAAATGCTACAATGAGCCACATTACCAAATTGCAAATGATTTCAGGTTCCGTACATATAGATGGATCTTGCCTAAGGTGTTTAAGTGCTAAGAGTCAATAGGTTAAAACAAATACACTCTACATGACATTAATTCAAGTTAAAAGTTTTAAAACAAAAAGTGCTCTTCCACTAAATGGTAATGTTGTTCCCTAATAAACTGCCAAATTATGCCCTTGTCAGGAGAAATAAGCAGAATAACAAAAGATGTGCTCCCAAGTGCCTGAGAGGCAGAGTATAGCATATAAACTAAACCACGTCTTTCAAACTGCACTGTTCCTCCCTCCTGCTAGGCAGCATATGTTAACAATGTTGCTTCACACAGCTCCTGAACTCAGACAGCTCCGCACAGGTATGGTGCTAAAACTGGAGAGCCCAGAGGCCTGCACACATGCATAGGAACAAGAGGTCATGTCACCTCTGCTCCTCTGAAGACATCAGAGCTGACTTTTAAATCCTTCATGATACAACCTGATCTAAAGCCTTGAGAATAGATGGGATGAAAAAAGAGGGCAGTGCTGAGACTACTTGCTCACTGTTATAGCAATCATTTAAAACCATTGTCCTTACATCAAATGTTCCTAGAGTACATTTTTTCCCATTGCCATCAAGGGATATTTCACTAATACGTGGTGTTCTTTCTGATTCAAGCTACAAAATACACACCTCCCCTAAAGACCCAACACTACCCCTCTGGCATGGTAGAATCTCTCTCCTTCCCCCACAGAAGGCTTACCAAACAGATAAAAATAATATCAAATTGATGTTTGATCTTATTACATACAGATGGGATCCCAATGAAAGTTTCAAGGTATGAAGAGTTTCTTTAAGGAGAGAAGAAAAAAGTTAAGTAATATTCATATTCAAGGACAAAGCCCAGTCAGGAACATTCTAGTTTTTGTTTCTAGTAGTGACAGTGGCTTTAAAATGACCCTTCTCCTCTCTAACAGGCCTATAGGAAGATGTTGGTGATTTGCTTTTCTGGTGTCTGAGATCACCATAAGCAGGACCTTCCTGTGAGCACCAGCATACTGATAGAGCTGTGAGGTCTTTAACGAGGCATAGAGGAAGGCAAGGAGCAGTGTGGAAATATTTATATTAAGTCAGAACACCTGCATTCTAGTTCTGGAATAATCAATTCTCTTTTTTTTGCCTCAACTATTTAATATCTATGAGCCTCATTTACATCATCTGTAAAGCTAGGATGATAATGTCTAGCTTACAAAGGTATATTATTATTTTTTTTTCACTCAACAGTTAGTGGCTCTGTTCTAAGTGTTAGGAATAAAATAAAAAAAAAAAACGATAGGGAATTAGGCACTGTAAAGATTTAACCATAGTAATGAGAACAAACATGGAAACAGATAATTGGGTAGCAAGATAATCTGTCACTCTGACAGCTTCTGACAAGTGGGACCAGATGGATACAATCCCTCATGACACCTCATCAACACCATCACAACTACTCAACCAGAACTTGTAGAAAAGAGAGAAGAGATTTGATGGCAAAAATTCTGAATTAAATCTGAAGTGACTAAGTTTACTCAGAATTCATTTAGATAACTTTTTCTATAATCAAACAAAATGAACTTGAAAAGGAGATTAAATTCAGCCAAGACACTCAGAAGTGGATCCTGAGGCAAGGAGTCCTACTCAAGTGAATTATTGGGGAAGTATTCTTGAGAGAAATAAGTAAGGGAAAAAAGGAAGCAGAGCATGAAGGAGAAAAGTTAAGTAAGGGTCTCACAGAAATGGCTTCAGCCTATCCCTCAGGGTGGAGAGTGCTCTAGTCCCTTGGATGGGACACCCTCAACATTCAGTCATTGGCTAACAGCGGCCCTGGAGGGATATAATTCTCAGGCATCTCCAGGTCTCTGGATTTCTGGAAGAAGCAGCCCCAGTAGTCCGAAGGCAGTCCTCCAAAGAAGAGTTACAGCTGCAGGCTGGGAGAACTGAACGCACACTAACATCAGGAGAAGGGTACATAGTAGTGGTAAAAGGGATCTAAGGGGCTCTTGGAGTAACATTGACAGTGTTCTATAGAAGTGAAGTGAGAAATGCCAAGTTATACTCTTCACACCTGAGAATGTGGTCTAAAACATTATTATAGCTATAATTGCAATACAGAAATACTATAGTAGATGTATGAATAGAGGATGATTATTGAAGCCCCAAGAAGGCAGTGACCAATTCTGTGTAAGAATAATGAAAATATTTTTAACACACTGTATAATCCCTCCTTTGAGGGGTCATTAGATTTATAGGAGCTTCCCGAAAGCTGACTCAGTCCAGGCTGAAGGCTTCATCCTGTGGGGTGGTTGCCTCACATGCCTGGGGACAAAGTCAGAAGTAAAACCCTGTCTAAAAATTAGTGGTAAGAATCAAGTCATAGAATCTAAGTCAATTTTTAGAAATGAAAGGTTGGGATTTCGACAACTACAAGAAAAGTGTCAGTAGCCAGCAGCCAGGTGAAAATTAGGCACAAGCATCCTGGCCTTTAAACATGGGCAGTGCAGGGTTGTCCTGGGTAACATGATGGGTGGGCGGTTAGAGACACTGCCTCTATTGAGAAGTCATGCCAGGGTCAGATCTTGATGAAATATATGAGTTTTTAGACATGGGAGGAGTAGATGGCATTAGGGAAAGAGAGAAAACTTGTACCAAGGCATGGTGGCCAAAAGTTGCTGTGACTTGAATTTAGAGGACATGGTGAGAAGAGAGAAAAGAGGCTGGCAGGGTCATTTTTAGCTAACTTGTCAAAGGCCCTATGGGCCATTCTGAAAAAAGATTTTACTTAATCCGGTGGCCAATATATCTTTTTCCCTTTTTATGGAAAATTATATGGAGGATAAATCAGAGTGGAGAAAGAGAGAGAGAGACAAGTTTGAAGGCTGCAAAAGTCCAGGTAAAAGATAATATGCAGTGTATTTAATATTCTCCCCCCAAAGAGATTCTATGGATCAGGGAACTAGCCCCTCCAAAAAATATACCAGATTTTTCTTAAAAGACTATTTCTTTGCATTCCGTTTATGCATTGGTAACAGCAAAGTGAGAGGCGGGGGGTAGGGGAGTGGGGGTGGGAAACTCATCTATTTTTAAAAACTCTGGAAAAGGCTTGATCCTGAAAGTATCCTGTTCTGCAGAAGGACATTACTGAGATGAAATAGAAACTGGATTCCTTTCTAGCAAATAGAAGGCAGAAAGCTTGCTGAAGAAATAAAAACCTGGCCAGACCAAGGATATTGGGGAAATAATGCTAATGAAAGGATAGAAACATCTCGAGCTGCAGAGAATGTGAGTATAAGCTAACTGCACAACGTTGAAACCTTAGGTGAGTGAAAAATCATTAACGGATGATAAGATAATAGAAAATTAACACCTACCTACAAATGCTAAATTAAAGCAATGTTAGTAAGATTAGACATCAAGAATAAGAGAAGAGAGCCACATGGGGCTAAAATCAGTAGAACTTAGTGCCAGATTATACACTTGAAATAAGGGAAACTGTAGTGTCTACTACTAGGTGTAGAGATTGGAACTGAAGAAGGAGCAATTTGGAGATAGTGAGGCAAAGGGAGAGTTCAATGCTGTGTGTGCTCAGCATCCAAGTTAGAGGTACGTGGTGGATGGTTATAAACATGTATTCAATTCCAGGAAAAGGTGGCTCTGGAGATATAGAGGTAAGATTCATTTCTATTTTAATTATAGATGAGTCCTAAAAATGGGTGAGAGAGTTTAAAGGGAGAAAATAGAACCCTGGGAAATGCCAATGTTCAAGAACCATCCCATCTAAGAAGGAAGATCTAATAAAGGATATTAAAAACAAGTGGCCAAAAAGATGGGAAACAAGAAGCATGGTCTAAGTCAAAAGAGGACAAAGTGTCCAGAATGAAAATCCAGCCATGACCACCTGGCCTGATCGACGGCTCCACAACTTACTCACTGTGTGAAGAGTGAATAACTTAATCTTCTCGTACCTTAGTTTCCCAATCTGCAAAATGAAGATAAAGCATCCATTTTATAGAGCTGTAGTAAGAACTAAATGATGTCATATGTGGAAAGTGATTAGAGTAGGGCCAGGCAGAGAGCAAATGCTAGGCGGTATTAATAAAAAGGACAAAGTGCTGCAGAGACATCACTTTGATTAAGTTGGTCGATAACTGAAAACAGTTCATTTGATTTGACTATTAGAAGGTCATCGTTATTGGTGAAAAGTGCTGTCTATAAAAGCACAACACATAATAATTATTATTTTTAAAAAGTTTTCCTAGTTGCTTATGATGTAGAATTTGTGAACACAGCAAGGAAATGATGGTAATATCTTTATAAAGAACAAATAAAAGCGCTAACACATACACCAGAAATATGCCCAAGACTAGATAAAAGATAAATTTAGCACAGCAAACAAACTAAAATGTGAATTATCACCCACACAAATGAAAAAGAGACATGGATTTTTTTTTTGTTATTAACAATATTATGTATCTGAAATTTCACGGGGATTATTTTAGACACACAGATAAACAGACAGATGTATGCCATATGTGAATATGTGAATAGTAAGTGACATAATTGTTGCTGGGAAAGTTACCTTAAACTTATACATCTTTCTTTCTGATTACGACATTTCATGAAAAATAGGATACATTCCAAAAAACACAAATCTTTATTTATGAGCATTAGTATCTATAAATATCATATTGTACAATTGTATGCCCAGAAATTATTACTATCCTTTATACATTGCATTATTGAGTGTTTATTATATGCCAGGCACTACTCAGTTATGTTATATATATATCCATTTAAACTTCACAGCAACCCAGTAGGTAGTTATTAACATCTCTATAACAAGGAAGCTAAGATGGAGAGAAGTCAAGCAACTTGCCTTCAGTTACGCACCTAGTAAATGGCACAGTGGAGACTGAATTCAAGTGGACTGGCTTCATTGCTTCTCAATTAAAAATAAAAAAAAATAAGATGGAAAGGAAAAGCCTATGCTCTCTTTCGGAGATCTGTAACATTTTGTTATAGACTGAACTGTGTTCCCTCAAAATTCCTATGTCAATACTCTAACCCTCAGTACCCCAGAATGTGACCATTCTTGGAAAGAGTCTTTAAGAGGTAATTAAGGTTAAGTGAGGTCATATGGGCAGACCATAATTCAATCTGATTAGTAGCCTTATAAGAAGAGGGAATTTGGACACATAGAAACACGAGGGATGAGAGCACATTGAGGAAAACCCATGTGAGGACACGGCAAGTAGCCAGCCAACTCCAAGTCAAGGAAGGAGGCCTCTAAAGAAAACCAAACCTGACATACCTTGATCTTGGAAATCTAGGCTCCAGAAGTATGCAAAATTTCTGTTGTTTAAGCTACTCAGTCTGTGGTATTTTGTTACGGCAGTCCTAGCAAACTAATATACATTTTAAATATCAGAAGCGAGTTATTAAAAATATGCTCAGATATTATATTCTCTAGGATGTTCTTCTTAGCTTAACTGAATCCTGTTTCTATACTTAGCTGTTCTTATAGTGGCCTGTTTGTATAATTGTATTCCCCTTTGGGCTAGATCCAGGCAGGGACTCTTTCTTCATTACCTTTATATCCCTACAAGGCACCTGGGTGCCTGGATCAACACAGACACTTTGTTTACTTTTTCTTACTTGGTGCCTAGTATTACTATCCTTTCTGTGGCTTTATTTTCAAGACCAATTCTTTTCTATCCCCTATTCCTACATCTACCATCTAAATCCTTTCATCCAGAGATTATCTCTGATTCATATATATATATATAGTCCAAGAATTTTATCTATCTTCTCTAAATAAACAGTAAAAATGTTTTAAAACAAAAGTCGTTCATGCAATGCTGAGCAAAAAGCCTGAGGAAAAATTGACCTTCTCCTTTAAAATACTAGCTGTCAAGCTTTTGAGATTTCAGGAGTTCTGCAATTAGTCATATGATCATGTCCTAATTAAGTTCTGGGTAAAGAGGCCACCATGGGCTTTTAGCTGGGAGCAGTTACTCAGGATTCTTAGGAACTTCTCTTTCTAGGTGAGTAAATTCACTTCTTGCTCCCTGAAAGCTCTTTCTAAATCACCCCTCACAAAGCTTCAGAAACTTCTTTAAAGTGAGATTTATTAACTCTTCATGCTTTCTGAGGGAAGTGGGAATGATCGAGCCCTCAGTAGACCTTACTAACAGTCTATTTGATCAGGTTTGGACTTCGAAGAAACAAATCAAGGAGGCAGCTTTACAGTAAATATGAGTCTAATGAATGAAGAAAGGAGATATAAAACAAAAGGAAGTGGAATCCATTGAAAGACAAACCATTTCAATTTATGACATTTTTGAAGACAAATTGCCAAGATGGAGATAGATAGAAAGTTATAATTCAAGGATGTCCTGCCTAAATTGAGTTTACATAAGGAGCACTATATTTACAGTATAGCTTATGATTTGTTAGCTGTCCTGGGTGCTACAAAACAGCATTAGTTTACCCATCTTCCTTTTGAAGCATACAGTGTGTGGTTGGCTACATAGATCTTACCTATAAGAAAAGCTCAATTTTGAAAACTATTTGAATTTTTTCTATTACCATGAGCCTTTATATTGTAAGACTCAGTGTATTTTAAGAATTCTCCAACTTCTATATCTTATATCATTTTAAAAATATATATTTTACAGTATTTTTGCCTTACTCTAAAAATGCTGTAACACTGCAAAGTTGGCCAGGCAGAAAAGTAATTTAGGTATGAACTACAGAAATAATATTAGCACATATGATAGACTCTGACAAATAAGAGGAACACAAGGTCAGTAGCTTGTTGATGGCAGACAGAATGACAGCAGAGCACATCTGGTGCATGGAGCATGGGCCTGAGAGTCAAGAGACTTGGGTAATATCTCATCCAGGCTATTGGTTCACATAGTAACTTTGAGCAAGTCAATTAGCCTCTGTCCCAAGTTCCCCACCTGTAGAGCTGAGATAAGAATATTCTTAATTCATAGGAATGTGTGAGAATTAATGGTTTGTTATAGTGGGAATTGATTGAATAAGGATCTGGCCAGATAGAGGCAGGCAATGAGGCCCAAAGAAAAATTCTGTGTGTCTTTTCTATCTAGTTTAATTTTTTAGGAGAATTCAGTGTTTTAAGGATTACAGGAGATTCTAATCATTATACTTGCCTCAGACATGCTAATACTACAAGGAGTCCAAGATCATCAGAATAACTTGTAGATCAAGCAAAGTTGATTAACTTAACTTCCGCAACAAGGGACAGACTAATCCCAAAAATCTTAATAGTTCTCAGAAGGGAGAGGTCAGAAGATAGAGAGATGAGAAAGATAGATGATTGATAGATGATAGATAGATAGATAGACAGACAGACAGACAGACAGACTGACAGACAGACAGTAAATAGATAGAAGATTTTAAGGTCTAGGTTCAAATGGGAAAATCTTTTAAGGTGAGGAACTGATTAGGATTGGGCAAATTAATAATAGTCTATGATTGACAGACAGCGAGATAAGAGTTCTGAAGCAAATCTTCATAAGTATGTTCTTGTATAAGTTTCTGCCCAGGTGAAAGGATGACTTTCTTGGACAAGTTAGGAATTACCTTATGAAAACAGTGAAGTTACCTACTAGTTTACCAGTTATATCTTCCTATATAAGAATGTCCTGAAACAAATAGATAAGTCATGTTAAGATGGGTATTCTCAAATCTTGGACCTAATAGTTAAGCTAATAGCCACATAGGGTTGTAATTGTCAGAGAAATTGATACCAAGAAGTGAGAATGCTGCTGTAACAAATATCTAAAAATGTGGAAGTGGCTTTGGAACTGAGTAATAAGCAAAGGCTAGAAGAATTTGGAGGTATGTGCTAGAAAAAAGCCTACATTATCATGAATGGTGATTCTGGTGAAGGTTCAGAAAGAAAAGAGGAGAACTGTAAAGAAAGTCTTGATTGTCTTAGAGAACACCCAAGTCACCATGAACAGAATATTGGTAGAAATACAGATGGCAAAGGCCATTCTGAGGTCTCAGATGGAAATGGGAACACGTGATTGGTCAGTGGAGGGAAAATGATACTTTTTATACAGTGGCAAAGAATTTCGCTGAATTGTGTTCATGTTCTAGTGTTTTGTGGAAGGTTAAACTTACATGTTATTAAATTGGACATTTAGCTGAAGAAATTTCTAAGCAAAAAGTTAAAGGAGTGGTGCAGTTTCTTCCTGAATGCTCATAGTGAAATGTGAAAAGTGAGAAATGATCTGAAGATGGGACAATTGACCGAAAAGGAACTAGAAATTAAAGATTTGAACATTTATCAGCCTATCCATATCACAAAAAAATCAGAAAGTATTGGAAAAACACTAAATGACCATGAGCATTTAATAAGATTAGTATGCATGTGAACCATGAACTTAATCAGCCACTCCAATAGGAAAACTGGCTGGGGAATGAGACGGGAAGGAACGAGGAAAGTGTTTGGACTTAGATTTTATAGGACAGAACCATAAAGTTATTCTGCTGTGAACACACACTATTCTTAAAGACATGGGAAGAATGAACCTGAAGGAGATTCAGAGATCATCAGGGCTACCTCTTTGGTTTCAAAAGGGAGGAGCATCACTTTTGAAGATGGGGCCTTTGGGAGGTGATTAGGTCATGAGCAAAGCCTTCGTAAATGGTATTTGTGCCTTTATCAAAGAGACTCCAGAGAGCTCCCTTGGCCTTTCCACCACGGGGTTTCAAGGGGTTTCCATGACCCCTTCCTCGGGTTCAATAATTTCCTAGAATGGTTCACAGAATTCAGGAAAACACTTACCTATGTTTACCAGTTTACTCTATATAATAAAGAATATGATAAGGGATACAAACAGCCAGATGAAGAAGTACATAGGACAAGGTCTGGAAGAGTCCTGAATGCAGGAGCTCTGTCTTCATGGAGTTGAAGTGTGCCATCTTCCCAGCATATGATATGTTCACCAACCTAGAAGCTCTCCCAACCTCTTCAGTTAGGGTTTTTTATGGAGGTTCATCACGTACGTTTGATTGATTATCAACTCAATTTCCAGTGCCTCTTCCATCTCTGGAGAATTAGGGGAGGGCTGAAAGTTTCAACCTCCTAATTATGTCTTGATCTTTCTGGCAACCGGCCCCCATCCTAAGGCTGCCTACGGGCCCCTAGCTACCAGTCATTCTATTAGCATACAAAAAGACATTCTCATTATTCTAGAGATTCCAAGAGTCTTAGGAGATTTGCGTGAGAACAAGGGCAGAGACCAGACGTAGATTTCTTATTATGTCACAGTCCAGCCCTGGTAATCATGGACCCCTTATAGCAAAAGGTTCATAAAACCCAAAGATAATGGCACGTAACTGGAATTCCATTTAGTCTTTGATAATTAATCCAGGCCATCATCATATTATATGAAAATTTCTCCCAAGGCAAGGCAATTCAAATTTTCAGGTTTCTATTCAATCTTGTCAGGTTCCAAAAGCAGGAGCTGTCGATTATACCAGATGCTTGACTTCACCCTTTCAGGCATTTGGTATAACTGAGCTAAAAGACAATATCATTTCTTTCTCTGAACCTCTTTTAAATTGTTAATGTAATATTGGATTTGCCTAGTTAAATAATCCATTTATTCACTTCTTTACCCTCAGCTATTATTCTTCCTTCTCTTCATTTATACTCAAACTCTTTGAAAAGAACAATAGTTTTGGCCATTGTGCTGGTTTGACTGTAAGCAGCGATACTAGTCTAACAAGTAGCTCCCCCTCAGTTCACTCCTATCACGCAGGGAAAGTTAGACAGGTGCAGAACTAGTAGGTTATTTTTACCACTAGGCAATATAGCCACATTCACTGTTAACCCCAATTTTGCCAGATAGGGTGAAGGCACAACCCACTCTATCTGGCCCTTAGGAATTCTGACATCAAGGTTTAAAAACGTAGTTACGGTGTTTTGCTTAGGACTCATCCCTGTTTCCTGTATTTGTAATTGAAGCCCTGTTCATGTGACCACTGCACTGAGTGGGGAAAAACACAAAATTGAGATAATGTGAGGAAGAAAGAAAATGTATAGTTGTTATACCAGTATCCTCCTCACTTGACAAGAATCGCATAATCACGCAAGGTATCCTCCTCCACTCACTCTTCCCCAGGTTCATCGGAAAAAAAGAGGGATCTGTCGAGTAAGGGCACTTCTTTAGCCCCACTCCTCTTGAGTGTGAGCACACACTTGTGAAGGTGTGTAAGCCAGCACTTCATGACTATATATCGGTCCCGTTTTAGACAACCCATGTTTGAATTGACCATTCTCATTATCTATCAATCTACTCCTCTGAGGAGAATATCTCTGCCCACTGTTGAACATTTTAAACTATATAGTATGTTCTTTGGCCTGAAGAAATATGACTCAGAGGTCCAAATTGGTGTAGTGTCTTCCAATTCTTTTATAGCATTCTGAGCATTTGCATCTACCACCCGCTAAGCAAAGCCCAATCCAGAGTCAGTATCTATTCCTGTCAAAACCCATTTGTAGCCCTGTAGGGCTATCACCATCAGTCTGACTTACCAGCTATGTTCAGGGCCTTCCTCCCATAGAATCTTCCACAAAGCCATCTACAGTCTCTGTCTCTTTTACTGGCAAACAGAACAGTTCTTACTGGCATTTTGTGCCTCAAAGGGTACAAGAGGAATATGTCTAGATTCAGCCCATCTCTGCATTGTTACAGTAGCCCCATATCCACTCATTTCATGGACTCGGGTCGCCATCTTAAGTGAGCACATGGGTATGTCTGCTTGTTGATTCTAATCACCTTCTGAGCCTAAAAGGGAGTTCTGATGAACATCAGCCTGTCTTATTTTAATGCTCCCCTCAAATTATCATTTCCATAGGGGTGTGACCCATATGCGCATCCCTTTAATAGGTCAGATTTCCATTGCCCTTCTGTCTGATCATATGGCCAGGCCATTGGCCACTACCCAGGAGTCAGTAAAAACGCAAACATAGGGACTTTTGCCACTGTCTAATCCTCTGTCGCTGCTAGGAAAACAGCATACAATTCCACCCACCAAGCTCATCTGCTTTTACCTTCTTTGATCAGAGTGGCAGCCTTTCAAACCAGATGTTTTCTGTTCACCTCGGAATTGCCATCCGCAAACCAAGCAATTTTTTATTGGCCAGTCAAAAGCTGTTTTATAAGACACTGACCAAGTGACAACAGAATCCAGCAGCTCTTCAGAGAGATATTCCTAAGGGAAAAGAGGCTCTCTGCTTGTGAATATCTCCCCGTTCTGTTCCCAAGGGTAATATGATTTTGTGTAAACCATTTCCATTTTATTATGGAAATCTTCTTGGAGCTGCAATCCCCATTAGAGTGTTTCTCCAACATCATGAGTATTTTAGGTTTAAAGATTATTTTATGTCTTTTAGTCATAGTGGTAGTTTTAATTAATGGCCCACAGCAAGCTAGTGATTGCTCCTCAAATGGAAATTCCCTAGTCCAAAGTCCCAGTAGTCATTGCGAGAAGGTACGCAAGTTTTTCTCATTAGCCTTCGTGTATTCTCTACAAAGGGCTATCACACAGAGAATTTGTCCCTATCAGCACTCCAGCTTTTATTCTATACTGTGGGCTCATGCAATCTTACTGATTCTCATTTAGCATGTCTAATTGATATTGCTTGAAAGACAGATTTACATGTCTTCTATTTTACAATACTAAGTAAGGGAAACATTCCTTAGTCAGATATAATGTCCATCTCCAAAACACAATCAGGTAAAATAAATGCAACCACTTCTCATAAAGCCTATTCAAACATACCAATTCTTCTATGAACTTTTACCTTGATTCATCAACCCTTACATCCCTAACTATAGCCTCCATTAGGATTCCATCAACTGATTCTTGTCTTACAACACAAGGTAGGAGAAGTGTTCTCCAGCAAGACATGATATCTATTGCCATAAAACATTCAGATAAAGGAGACACAACTTCTTTACTTAAAGCCTGTTTAAACATTCCAATTTTCACAATCCTGTTAACCCTTACATTTTTACGTTTTCTCAATGTAATTATAGCCCAAGTCATGGCTTCACCAACGGGTTTTGGTACCACAGTGTATGTAGCTCTTATATCAGAGTCCCAGAAACTTCTCTTCTCCATTCCCTGACCATTGTATCTACTCATGCACAAAAAGGCTTTGAATTCTCAGAAAGAGTAGAGCCAATGGACTCTCGCCTTTTGTCAATCTTTATTTTGATTAAGTTGTCAGCTTATTACCTCAGTGGATTGCAGATCAGGTTTTTTCATTACAATATTTGCCTCCTGGTTTTTTAAATTTCTCCTAACTGAGGCAAATTGAGAGACTTATTTAGGACCTTTTAATGTTAGGGGACCAGCTGAGAGCGGGGGATCCCTTTGGCCTACTTAACTTTAAAAGTATTATAAAGACCTTCTTTTCAATCTTCTTTTTAATCACATTTTTAAAATAATTAAGCAAGGAGGCCATTAGGCTGAGGTAGTTTATAATGCCTTAGTAGTCTAAGCAAACCAAAACTTAATACCTCAAGGTTAAGAAATTAAACCCTGACAATCAATCACATACGACCAATTAGGCTCTCCTAAACAAGGCAACCACTAAGCTATAACCAAACAAATAATTTCCTTGCTTTGCTTCTGCATCTTCTCTATAAAACTCTTTCCCCTAGCTCCTGTCAGTGAAGTGCTCCTAACCATTTCTGGTTTGGTGCTGCCTGATTCAAATAGATTTTTGCTCTTGTAAACTCAAAAATTTTAATGTGTCTCAGTTTATCTTTTAGCGCCATCAATATCCATTTTATTCAACACATTCTTAATAACCATCTAAAAACTTCCGCTCTGCTGGGATGAGTCTTGTGATTATCTTTGCACTTTTCTTCTTTGTTTCACTCCTATAAATATTTGCTTTATTTAGCCCTTTTCTTAATAATGGTTTAAAAATTTCCACTTTGCTGAGAGGAGTTTCTTGACTCTCACTTTTCCTTCCCTGCATTCTTTTGTTAAGCTAATGTTTTTATTACTACCTGTAAGACCCATTAGAGGAAGCTGAGACAGAAAATTCTATAAAGCTTTTTGGACTGTTGCTTGATTTTGCAACAATAAAGATATATGGGGTACCCATAATAAAGCCCCCCCCCTTCCTTATGGCATTAACTGTAACCTGGGTAAGAGGCATATTTAGTGGGTGAATATCCTGTTCATCATAAAGCCAGTCCACCATGGCTTGCATATGAAGCACAACAGCTGTTTCATCTGGGACATTCAACTTGACATTTATAGGAGGAATTGGGCAGTCACCTTTCTCAGTGTAAACAGACCTTAAATAGCTTTTACCTAGTTCACCAGGCTATCTGTTCCCTGGAGAATAATCTCCTGCATGTCTGGATTATATATAGCCATCTGTGATTGTTCAATAGTGAGCTATATCAACCTAAACTTGCTCTTTCACCCTGCAGCATCCCAAACCAAAGACAAGGCCCCTAAATTAGTTACTCTCACAATCTATTTTAGTAAAAGGTCTTCAAGAGCTGATGATAACAATCTACAAAATTAGACAACTCTTTCACACTATTCCACTTGGTTTTAGTAGTTTCTTGATTTTGCTCTCCTCCACATGAACTACCTTCTTGGTGACCAAAGGTTTTAGGAGCACTTTCTGTCCCCTCTCACCATTTCTGTCAACATCATACTTGAAGATCCAGCTAGTGCCACAAGATAAAAAAAAAAAAAGTTGTACAGATTGGAAAAGAAGAAATAAAACTGTCTTTGTTCACAGATAACATAGTGATCTATGTTGAAAATCACAAAGAATCAACAACAACAAAAGAAAACAAACAAAAAAATCTTCCTGGAACTGATAAGTAGTTATTATAGCAAAGTTGCAGAATACAAAATTAATGTACAAAAATTAATTGTTTCCTACATACCAGCAAAGAACAATTGAAATTTTAAATTAAAAACACAATAAATTTATAATAACATCTTCCAAAATGATATATTTTATTATAAATCTAACAAAATATGTACAGGATCTATACATAGAAATTATAAAGCTCTAATTAAAAAATTTTAAGGAGATATACTTACTACATTTGAACTATTCTCCTCCAGTAGGGAAAATGAATATAGTGCTGGAAGGGTGAAGAAACTAATTAGTTGAACATCTACTACATAATATGTATTATGTAAAGCACTGCTTAGGTTATTTTCACAGTTAGCCTATGACATAGATATGACTTATCACTGTTGTATACTTTAGGGAAACTAAGTTGTATGCTGTTTTCCAGGCAATGACAGGAAACAATAGCTGCAAGGGATGGTAAAAATCTTATGATAAAATATTATGCAGCCATTAATAATCACCTTTAGAAAATATTTATAACATGGTCATGTTATAATGTTAAGTAAAAATAATTCAAAGAGCAGCAGTAGTCAAATATCTATATACCATATGAGACCAATTTTATTAAAAGTTATAAAAATTAAAAAAATAAACTAATATATTGCTCTATAATTCTGTGAAATTACAAATCCAAATATTAATATGTGGATCAACTGGAATGCTCATATACTGCTACTGAGAGTATAATTAGTATAGCCACATTGATAAATCATTTGAAAGTGTCTGCTAAAATAACATATATACATATTTTAAAACCCAGCAATCCCATTTCTAGATATATAACTAATAGGTATACATTCTGTTCATCAAAAAGCATACACAAGAATGTTCATATTCTTGTTCTAGTCTTAATAACTCAATGCTGGAAATAACTCAATGATTATATACTATAGAATGGATAAATTCTGGCATATTCACATAATGTAAATCTATAAAACAATAACAGTGAATGAACTACAACTACATGCAATATGGCTGAACCTTGCAAAGGTATTTTTGAGCTAAAGGAATTAGACATAAAGTAAATAATTCCATATATATAAATATCAAAAAACAGACAAAACTAACCTCTGGTATTACTGACTAGAGGGGTTACTCCTTAGAAGGAGACTTGCTTCTGGAGTGCTAAATAATGTTCAATCTCATTATTCTGTCATAGTTGTATGGGTGTATTCACTTTGTGAAAATTCATTGAGTTGTATAACTATGATTTTGCATTTTCTGTAGCATTCAAGTAAAAATTTACTAAAAGTATTAGTAGTAGTTATGTTACATGATGAGAAAAAAATTTTTCATTTGTTTTTATGGCTTCCTACATTTATAGCTGTCTATATTTTCTTAATTATGATAAATAAGCATTCTTTTAACAGCTTTATTGAAGCATAACTTATATAAATAAAACTAACTTATTTTAAAAGTACAGTCCAATGAAGTTTAGCAAATGTATAAAAGTGTGTAACCAACACCAAACTCAAGATATAAAATATTTCCATTTCTCCAAAAGTTTCCTAATACTTTTTTGAAACAAATTCCCTTGCCCATCCTAATTTTATCTCTGATCTGCTTTCTGTTGCTATAGTTTAGACTTTTTAAAAAATGACATATATGAGATCATACAGTATGTTTTTTGTGACTGATTTCTTTCACTTGGTGTGATATTTTTAAGATAGATTCTTGTTATTGTGTGTATCAATAGTTCTTTCCTTTCTATTGCTGAGTAAGATTTCATTGTATGGATATAGCACAATTTGTTTATCTATTCAGCAGCTAATATACATTTGGTTGTTTTCTTTTTTTTCTTTTTTGATTTTATGAATAAAGTGGCTAAGAACATTTGATCGCATTTTTATTTCTTTTGAATAAATAACGAGGAATGGAATTTCTTATGATACATATATATTTCATTTTATAAGAAATTGCTTTATGATACATATATATTTAATTTTATAAAAATTGCTAAACTGTTTTTTCAAAATGGCTCTGTCATTTTGTATTGCCGGTAGCAATGTAGGAAAGCTCCAGTTGCTCCACTTCCTCATCACCACTTAGTATTATTGATCATTTGCATTTTATGTAGTAAGTATCTCATTGTGATTTTAATTTGCATTAGACTGATGACTGACTAAGATGTCATTTGTATATTTTTTGTGAAGTATCTAATCAAAAATTTTTCCCATTTTTTAATTTGATTGTCTTCTTATTATTGAGATGTAAGAGCTCTTTATATATTCTGGATGCAAGACCTTTGTCAAATATACATGAATTGTCTCTTCATTTTCTTAATGATGGATTCCAATGAGCAAAAGTATTTATTTTTTTATTTTGATGAAGTTCAATGTATTTTTTAATAGTCTGTACTGTTTGTGCAATATTCACTTTATAGAAAAAATATGTTATATAAAAAGGATTTGACTGAAAGTTAAATAGATAGATCAATCAGCCTAACTGGGGTGATTCAAGTCCAGAGATGTAACCCATCTATTATTCGCATGTCTCAACTGTTTAGAGAAAATGTAGTGTGGATACAAAGAATGCACAACCTTCCTCATAATGCCTGACTGAAAAGGTATTTGGTTTAAGGTAGAGGGAGAAAGAAAAAGATCAATTCTATAATAGTAGTAACTATTTTAAAACAGTTTAGTCTTAGTTTAGAGAAGTGAAGCCAAACATGCTTACCTTTGTTCAAATTCTCTTTCAAAAATCTAACTCCAGAGCAAGAGAGAATCAGCTCTTAATGATTTAAGAATAGTAAAGGGAGAAAAAAAATTTTTTTTTGGTAAAGGAAAATGTAGGAAAAATAATAGAAAGGGGAATTTAGAGTATGGCTTAGCTGAAATATTAAACCATATTCTGTACAGAAAAGACAGAAGAGGATATGTTTTTAAAATGAAAACACAAATTTAAGTCCAATACACAATCAAATTTGGACTATATGTGAAATAAGCAAAAATACCTAATTACTGTTAAAGAGAGACACCTTTTGAGAATGGGTTTTTCTAATTATAAGTTATATTTTTTAATACCTGATATCAGTCAATAAACCAACAAGCTATGTCCTCCCAGATATGAGTAGACAAAATAACTGTGCCCTTTATCACTTTTAATCCATGTCGTAAAACTCAAGGAAATATAATTTTTAAAACCTTAGAACATTAATAGGTTTTATAGCTAAGTTCAAAATAAAATGAGAGGTTTATCTGTTTTCCTAGTATTCCTAGTATTTTCAGAAACTGTATTTAATCACAAGTACATAACCAATTGCCAAAGTTTAAAGAGAAACAACATTTAAAATGAGCTCTCTCTTGAAAGTATAATTTCAATAAAAAATTGAGGGTTTTTCCCCCCTTCCAGCCAGTCAACTACATAAGGATAATTTATTCATCTCTAGGAGAAAAATAAATTAATAGGCTTAATGCATATTGTAATGTTATTTCTACAGATAGTAAAAGAAAATGCATATAAACTCAATATTTGATATTTTCAATATAATTGTGATTCAGATAGGGAATGCATTCTTAATGTTGCCTTTTCAACATATTGAATTTTTTTAAAGACAGAAAAGCTTTCCTAAATTAGATTTTCTTTTAATTCTCTAGGATACTAAAGAAACAAGGGAACAGCTTGCCTTTGATAAGAATTTTTATTTTAAATGTGACGAAGAAAGATCCAATTTTCCTAGCTAACTGGATTAGAGTAATACTAAATAATTTAGCCTCCATTTATGATTGGGGCAAGTTCATTATATGTGAACTCCCAGCATCTTCTCTCCTTAAACTCTTTTTGATCAATTAATGCACTTTTAAATAGGAAATGTACAAAATCTCCATAGACTATTGCTCCAAGTATTTTTCCTCATAATTTTATTCATGTCTTTATGCTAACTAAGAAAGGGAACTAAAATTTGTTGAAGCCTGGACTATAAGCTCCTTACGAATAACTTTCTTACTATATATATAAACTCCTCAGGAGAATGGAACCTTCTTGAGTATAGGAATGTGTGAATTTTGTCTTGTTCATCATTATAACCCTAGTTCCTAGAACAGAACTTGGGGCATAGTAGGCATGTTCAATAAAAATGTATCTCTGCCAACTACATATCAGAATAGTAGTATGCATTTTAATACATTATTTAATAACTAATATTCACCAAAAAAATGCAAAAAAATAGGTGTTACTCCTTTTCTCAGATGAAAATATGATTCTCAAAGAAATAGGTAAATTTTCCAAAATCTCTCAACTGTTAAGTAATGTGAATTTATCCAAACCCAGGGTTTATGAGCTCCAAAGCATGGTGCTGACATCTGGGTTATATAAACCAAATGGAAATTCAGCTGGATCTTGAAGACACATTTTGTTGATCCTTCTCTCCAATCCCACCATATTTTTGGCTCCATATTCTTTGATTGCTTCTCCATATAACAATTTTCTTAGCATTTTATACAGAGAGAAAAGAATGATAGTTCAGCTTTGCCTCTAGCATAGTTGACATAATACTTTTATTATTGATAGTTTAGTGATTTCTTTCAGACTCACAACTTAGTATTGTTATGCAAATGCTTAACATTTTTGTCAAATTAAAAAATTCTATATAGCAGATTACAGAAAGTGGTCTACGGCCATGCTACCCTGAACAAACCCAATCCCGTCTAATCTCGGAAGCTAAGCAGAGTCGGGCCTGGTTAGTACTTGGATGAGAGACTACCTAGGAAGACCAGGTGCTGTAGGCATAAAAAAAAAAAATAGAGCAATTGTAAACTAACAAGGTCCTTGTAATCTGTGAAGTCAACCAAGGATTGCCTTGCCAAAAAAAAAAAAATAGTGACCACAAATCCTTTGCAACAACACACTTCCTCACTCCTTGAATCTAGGCTGGTCATAACCTCAGAGGCTTCCAGGGTGACATCTGAAACTGATTCAGTACATGGAGACACCCACCCCAAATAGGACTATATCCCTGAGACTTCTGTTGGAGCAGGTGGAGCAACAGAAATGGTAAGGTCAAGTGGGGCAGGTCTGAATTGTTCAGGTTTTAAGGTTTCCCACAGTCTGACCAACACAATGTTGGGTTGGTGGTCTCTCTTTGCAGGTGGGATTTCAGCAGCAATGAGGTCAAACCACATTTATTCCAGGTTACCTTTACGGGTCCTTTTACTGCTGTAATAGCAGTAAATAGCCCTTTGGCTTTCCAAGTTCTATCTCTGTCTGGGGTCTTTCTCACAGCCCATACCCATTACCAGAATCTGTCAGTTATCCCCAGATCAGCAATAGTTTGCCCGATATCATAAATGTCTTGTCCCATGACTAGGCTCAGCATGGATATCAGTCTCCCATACTAGGCGGTGGAGGAGGACTGAAGTATCTTGGATTTCATTCCTGCAGTGAATGTGTCCTGATCAGGGCCTTAAAAGACAGGATTGTAGATTGCCTGTCTCATTCCCAACTCCCTAAGAATTTGTTGTACCTCCTCTACAGGTTTCCAGAATCCTGCGTGCCCAGGGAGACCCCCCTTATTGGGCCAAGCCTCGCTGCAGACTAGAATAATCTAATTTATATAAGGGAGTGAGTGCCTTGAACCCTCTATCCTCCTCCAAATGCTCTGCACGTGCTGCTGGAGGGCAGGCTGTGTGGTGATGTTGCTCATTTTCTCTGCTTCCTGCCTGATCAAAAAAATACCCCCATTACCCCGCATATCCCATAGCCACACTAACCACTCCTGGATACCTTCTCTGGTCTTTCATTGGAACTTGGAAGCTACAACAATAAACTCAACAGGAGTAAATACTCTTGTTATGAATATTTCCTGAATTGGGGGCTGCCCCACTGGCTGGGGTTGTTGTTGCTGTGCTTTTGTTTTCCATTGCATTACAGGTAAGATGGCACAGGGCATTTGTCATTTCATTGCCAATCACCACAGTATCCTTCTCTACCCTCTCCTCATTTTCCCAGGGATTCCACCTCTTAGCATTCCAATCGGGTTTGTCACAAGTGCTTGAACCTTACTTATCCCATGGCATCTGGCACCTTCCTAGCTTTGAAAAATGGCATGATAAGGTCTCCAACTTATCCTGCTCTCCCACCTTGTCACCAGATCTAACGCTAACAGCGTAGTGAACAATTGCATGTCCTTCTCTAACCTCAGCCCTTCTTCCAACTTTCTAACTTGAGTCTCAGCCTCTCGTTGTACATCAGTGCCCAGCCTAACCAACTGTCCATCGTAGCAGCCATTCATTTCCCTTCTTTGCCACAGTACACAATGCGAAGTTCTTCAAACAAGTGCATTAAAGCAGATGGCATTTTTCAGGCACCCCCATACTTACATGCATCTAACATATGGATCATGCTTCCCCACATAGATAGAGGTCAACAGTCATCTCGGGATATCCCCTGCAGATGCCTTTTTTCCAAAGCCCATGTCTTTGGTCTCCTGGCTGGTTCACCAACTGTCAGTTCACAACCTCAGGAGCTTCCCAGGTGAAATCTGAAACTGGTCTCTATCCAGAGGGCAAGGAGAAACCAAAGGAAGTAGCAATCCATTCTAGACTGGTAGTTGGCACATTTAATAAGCAAGGGAACTTACATATGAGGATTATTTTGGGCAACTGCAGACCAATAGATCTCTTCATTGTTTGCCAGAATTTTATAAGTTTATATAGAGGCCTTAACTAAGTTCAATCACATATTCAGTCCAGATGGTCTCAATAACACATTGCTCTCTGAAGGCTGCATCCTTGAGATTGCTCCTAGTGTAGGGACAATGGGTAGAACATACATTCCAAAGGCAGAGGAGGGAGGGAGCAGCTTCTTATTGCCTGGGTCCAGCTTGTCAGTCAAGCTGCAATCACATTCTCTCGATGACCTTCTCCAACATGGCTTTGAATTGCTTTGATTAATATAATGCAACGAAAGTGACATTGTATGAATTATAAGCCTAGGCCTCAAGAGACCTTGCTTATGCTCTCACTCTATGAGTGTGAACAAACTTGGGCTGCTTTGTAGAAGATGAAGTATCTTGTGAGAAAAGAAAGAGCACTAGCCATTTCAGCTGAGATCCCAGAATTATGTGCATGTTCAGTAAACACCATGTGAAGATGAACCATCTTAGAAGAGCCAAGCCAAATTGCCAGCTAGAGAATAATGATTTTTGTTTTAAGCCAATAAGTTTTGGGGAGGTTTGTTATACAATAATAAAAAATTGATATAACCTTTCTAAAGGTTATTTTCTATATGGCTACTGTAGATATAATCACTATTTGTAGAAATACTACACATTTGCCTTACAAATACAGGAGTTCTGACAAATTCTCTTTCACACACTTTCCACACACAAAAAAAATTAAATTAAAAAAAAAGAAAAAGCATACGATTAATTTAAATACTGTATTATTAAGTTTATTCCCGACAGGTAAGAATATTGATAGGAACCAAATCCTCCAATTATAGTTTTAAACATCTAATGATTAGAAAAGTTTTCCATAGACCACCTTCTGGCTCCATATATTTCAAACCTTGTTATTGTTCCACTACATGCATATTTTAGATGCCAGGCACCTTAAGACATATTCGTATCACTTTGCCCACATACGCATGAGTCATAACATCAATCAGGTTGGCAGAGCGGGCAATAAGAGTATTCTTGGAAGCTATTCCTACGTCAGATGAGGAAGTAGTAACTTAAATATATGGGAAGCGATGGTGTGAGTCATATAAATATATTTCATTAAACTAAAAATATGTTCTACACTCAAATTTCCTTGGCTAGACTTCAGACAATGTTTGGGGTCACTCCAAATCCACCTCGAAGAAGAAGAAATGTAATGGAATAGAAGTCAGAGTGAAAAAAGATAAGAGACAATACAATTAAATATCTTGCACAAATTTTACAAAAGCTTATGGCCGTGTGAATATACTGCTGTGGTCCTTATCAAGGTTTTGGAATAATCTCCACTGTGGAAAGGCCCCTGAAGCTTGAGCTTTATTAGCCTCAAGATATATCCACCTCTGATCTGCACCCTCTTCCTGGCCCCATTCCCTCTCAGTCTCAGAAGTAGCAGCAAATTTCTGCCCCACCCCCCCATATTCAAGCCCCTTTGGTATCTTACTTTTCTAACTTAAGCACTTTTTCAATTTATAGTCACATCCATATTGTTTTTTTCCTTCTCTTTCCTTCCATACTCCAGAACTTGAATTTCATGGCAGTGCAAGACACCAGAAAAGATAATTACTTGAGTGTGATAATGGTGACTGACAATTTCATCTCCAAACTATTTATCAGTTCACTCTCCATATATCGGGAATCAAGAGAACATGACAACTCTTGTCAGTAAAACAAAAGAATCTTGTGACAGCATTTCAATTGAATTTTTCACCTGGCACTCACCACATTAGCACTCGGTTAAAATAACTCCATTCATTATTTAAAAAAAAAAAAAAAACTCCACACACAAAAACAGATATTCTAGACAAGGTAAATGAAATTATATACATAAATAAAAAAGCTAATACTGCACCTGATCCCAGGTTTTCACCACCTTCAAAATATCCTGTCTTGGTTTATTATAACTTATTTTATTTGTTTCTGACAATAAACCATTCACAGGTCATTCTTTTATACAAGTGAATTATTCTTTTCAGCTGAGAATGTCTATCATGCAGAACAGTAAGCAAAATATGTCAGTCTTAAAGTTCACCCTAAAATGTCTCTCAGTTACTTCTAAACCTCAGCAAAGGTGTCAATCCAAAACCCTCAACTGGCCCAACTGCCACTTTTCATAAACTATGAAGCTCAGATTTCTGATGGTTACGTAACTTCCCAAAAGTTGTATGAAACATAGGCCATCCCTATCCTCCAAGGTTCTCTTCTTCTTTCTTCTCAAAAAACACTTTTTATTCTTCAAGAGAAAGTGGAATGTGGTAGTCCAGGTTACAGGCTAGACTAGGGTACATTCACATCACAGCTCTGCCATGACTGGTAGTGGGATTTAGGCAAATCCTCTGAGCCCCAGGTTTCTAGTTTATAAATCACAGATAATAACTGTTTTTCATAGAGTAGTTGTGTGGACTAAATAAGCTGATATACATAATTTAGCATGTCAACTGACAATCACTTTCCATTATTTTTTCCCATTTATAATTTCTCATTATAATTATAATTTTGCTTTGAGAAAGAGCATTGGATAGGGGCATAATGAAAATAGAAAATTAATTCATCCTGTCCTTTTAGGATTGGTCCTAGCTTCCTATTTCGACCACCTGGTCCGAGCCATTTCAAAGCAAGAGCTTTTTATCGTTCTTCCCCGGGTATCACCACTTTAGTTCAAATGACAGAGCTTCTTGGCGACAGAAGGTAACTAGATCTGTCATGGTGATCATCTTGTAATGTATATAAATACTGAATCACTATGTTGCACACCTGAAATTAATATAATATTGTAAGTCAACTATACTTCAATTTTAAAAATTAAAATAGATCCATACTGACAAGTTCAGGATTTATTCTATAAGATTCTTTCTCTGTATAAGTCAAATTTCAAAGTCAAATAAAAAGAAATGTGAAGGAAAAAAAAAGACTTGGCCCCTGTCTCAGCAGTTCTTCATATATATCTTCTTCCAAATATAAGTTCTTCACATATATGTTCTAAAAGAACAGTGCAAAGGCAAAAAATAAATTTAGCCTATCAAGCTGTATTGAAAATGTTAAATCAATTTTTTTTTAATGCCTACAGCACCTGGTATTCTTAAATCAATTTTTAAGGGGAATAATGAGAAAAACTTACAAAGCTGAGATTTGAAGATAGTTGTGTTTTTTTGTTTGTTTGTTTGTTTTTTTAAGTGTGCTGGTAAAGCCCTAGTGAACCTAAATAATATCCTCCATAAACTAGGCAATTTCATTATCATCAAACATTTATTAGGAACCTACTCAATCCTAAACACTGGGTTGGATACTGGAAATACAGAAGGTAAATGACAAGGCACCTGTCTCAAAGGAACACTTTGTCCAGTTGAGGATACAAGGCCAAACATAAAAAGACACTATAAAATCTAAAAAGTACAAAATTAACCAGACAGACAAACTATGCCTCAGCAGATGAGAAGATAAAGCAATTCCAGGGCCACCAGTAAAATTTTTACACAGCAAGTATAATTAAGGCTTGCTCTTCACTAAAACATGAGGATCCAAAACCTCAGAATTTTAAACTATCCATAATGACTACCTCAAAGGCTGGCATTAGCACAGTAGACTAGTTGGTGTCTTGGAGAAGTTCTAGGTTTCATTCATTTCTGCTGTTTCCCTAAACCTACCCTCATCCCATTGCTGATCTGGATGATCAGACTCGAGTTTTCTCAACGGGATCACAATGGAGTGTTCACAGCGGTTAAAATCACACACTTGTATGATCTTACCCTTCTAGTTTTCTTCTTTCTAAAATGTTTCATTGACAGTAAGGGACGATCAAAGCTAGCAAACTTCCCCTCAATCTCTGCCTTTCTGGACTCTCTGGATTTCCAGGCTAACATTGGGAACTGCTCTCCCCAAGAGAAAGCTTGGTCCTCTTTCTCTTCTCTCCTTTCTCTTTCTTTTTTTCTTCATCTTTTCTTTCTCTTTCAATGGGCAGTTGAATCAGTAGGCTTACCTTCAACCCAAGAGGATTCAAGGAGAGCACACTAAGGCAGTGAGCGGGATTGTCTCCAGCTCTCCTATGTCTCATACCTTGGCACCGATGAGTGGAGTTTTCATCATATGAGAATGGTGAGATCCGAATGTGGATCAGATACTGGAGGAGAGAAATGGTCAGAACAAACCCTTTGGCCATTTGCTTCTAGGCCATTTAAGCCATGTCGGTATATATAGGTCAGGGATTTTTCCATGGAATCCCGGTTAGTTCCCTCTTGGTCAGCTTTGGAGTTTGACAGAGAAGCTCCAGCAGTTGCTACAGTATGATGTCACTGTGCTTTGCTGGTCAATATAACCTGCACACTTTCTTTGAGGATTTTTCAGGGAAGGATGGCCAAGGTGTCAAAGGATTTGGAAACTCATGAGTCCTCTGGGCAAATGCCATCTAAGTATCATATTGCCATTAACTCTTAACAGCATCCATTTCTTTATTTTGAAAAGCTATGCCTAAAAGCATAAGAACAAGGAAATGGGAATATTGTATTCTGTAGTGAATGTGCCCTCCCTTTGACTTTTCAAAACATGAACAGTTGAGGAGCAGAGTTGAACTCTGCTCTCTGAAGTCTCTCTGATAGGAGGAGCAAAGGACCCCAAAAGAAAGACACTCTTTATCTTCTATAATTACATGCTGACCAGTCAAACAAGAATTTCTTCATCTTCAACTTTGGCAACAAAAATAGCCAGATTTGCCTGAAAGATCATATTCACTCTAATATACGAGCTAAAAAAGAAAAAGAGAAGTGTCCAGTCGTTCATTCTAGTCAGGTGCATTCAGAGCAGGAGGAGGACAAGTGGGAGGAAGGGGGCAGATTGGTGGCAGTAGGTCCAGCCCTGCCCTCTCTTAGCTGGCCCTAGAGGTAGTTTCTGAACCTAATTTTGGCTGTCTTCACAGCAACCTTTAGAATGTGAGGAATTGAAACTCTCTTATGCTCGGTTCTTGGCCTTAACCAAAAATCTGAGACAATGGGAAAAGTCTCACTTAACAACCTATTACATTTGTATACTCACTCCAAATTCTACAGTTAGCGAAAACAGCAATTTATAAGATAAACTCTAAAAATGCCAAAATAATCAATGAAATATCATAATCATTAAAGTTTTCTTCACAGTTGGATAATTATCAAACCTCTTCACTATAAGCAGATATGATTTTATTCTCAAAGGCCTCCAACTATTAAAACTATGTGTGTATATATATATTTATAGATGTGTATCACACTCAGGATGTGCCAGATAGATATGCCTATCCAGAAAAATGATGATATTCACAAGTCAGTTACTGACTTTCCCTTTAAACCCTCTGGCTAGCTATTTGTCATTTGGCTCTCAGCATTTTTCTCAGCCTTCTGGAATCTCCTCTGTATCACAGGATGGCTGGGAGCCTATAAACTACATCTCACAGACTTCCTTGCCAGCTTCTTTCTAGTGAAGTTCTGCCAATGGAAGGAACTATTAGAGGATTGAAAAGCAGGAGGGAGGGAAAATGTGTGTGTGTTTGTGTGTGTGTGTGTGTTTTCTGCTTCTAGTGGTACATCAAAGCAAGAGGGCCAAGGAAGTGCAGGCTCTGGGGTCCTGCTCAGGCAGTCCAGTTCCACAGCAATGGCAGAGGTGGTGCTCCATCAGCTTCAGCAGCATAGTGTTTATGGGCTCTGGCTCCAATACCAGCAGCGGTAGCCTCTGTAGCAGAAAACTGTGGGTTCCTGGGTTTCTGCAGCATCAGTGGGGGTGTGGGCTCCTATCTGCCTGCAAAAGGTGGTGAGAGTTGCAACAGCAGAAGAGCAGCAGTAGAACTTCAATGGGCTCCTCGGCACAGCAGTCCCGGGCTCTGAGTAACTCCATTTGTCTGCTGTTCCTTTAGCCAGACAGATGGTAGGTGGGTAACCTCACCTCTCCCTCTTCACTCCTTCAGCTTTTCCAATAATTTCATAACCAATTCTTTATTTGTTTTCCTAGTTTTCCTGAATTAACACTTAATAAGACACCTTCTTAATCACTCTTAATACTAATGAATTAAGAGATATATATTTTATTATATAGAGAGAGATATGTATATTTTATTAATTTTTCATATAGATATAGACATAGTTGATAAATGTCACAAAATCTTACAATTTAAAAGGAACTGACAGAGGGCAGAATTACTAACTCTGAAATGAAAAAGATTAAAAATTTAACAGAATTCAGGTTAAACATGATGGATTAACACATCCATTCAATCCCGAAACACCACTAAAATAGGAGCAAAGAAAAAAAAGTGTATAAAACCACAAGGGTGAAGAAAATGGAAGAGAGAATGAGAGAGACAGCAGGGACAGCAGACAAGAAATAAAAACAATTTTGTAAGATGGAAAGGACACAGACTAGTGAAATCTGACTAGCTGAGCTCAGAAAGCTTAAGTGAAAGATTCAAGTAAGAAAATCATAAGAAAAATTCAGAAATATATAAAAATATCAGAAATCCAAGTAACTTCAGACTTGTAACAAAATTGTAACAAATCAACAAAAAAAAAAAAACAAAGCAATGCTTCCTAAAGTCTAAGAGAAAAGTTATTTCGAACCTAAAACTCTAGCCTCAGTTATACTTTAATCAAATGCAAAGGTAGAGTTAAAATATTCTTGGCATGTAAGATCTCCAAACATTTTATCTTGTATGCAGCCTTTGAAAAAAAATGTCTAGAAGATGTGCTCCAAAGACAAAAAAAAAAAAAAAAAAAAAATAGACCAAGTAAGAGGAAGACATAAAATCCAAGAAATAAGGAATTCAGTGCAAGAGAAAAGAAAAAGAAATGATGAAAGAAAATTCCCAGCAATGACAGTTTAAAGTGTTAGCTAGGGTCTTTGGCCTAAAAAGCAATGAATCCAGATGCACAGGAGGATAGGGATCTTCAGAAAAGTGGGGGAGGGAGGAGGAAGGAAGAGAGAGGAAGAGAGAGAGAAAGAAGAGAGATAAAGAAGAGAGAGAGAGAGAGAGAGGCAGAGTATACGTTCAAAGGCATAAACTTTATAGAAAGTTGTTTTATAGTTCTGTGAAAAAGTTTGGGACTAAAATAGTCATAGGGACCTAGATAACAAACCAAATGACATAATAAAAACTTGTGAAGAGGAAGAGAGGTGAAATGAAATCATAGTACAATACAAATTTAAACTGTAAGTACTGAGGTATCAGAAGGGAATCGTATAACTATACGAGAAGAACAGGAGGAAAAATAGGTATATGTATTGAAATTAAGGTTGAGGAGGCAGTGTAAAAGAGATAATCCTAATCTTCCATAGAAGGAAGCTGTTTAAAATTAAAAACAAAAATGCACAGAACTAGCAATAAGGTATGGTATTAGAAATTGGAAGGTAAATACCAGATTAAACAGCTGAAAGATATTGAAAATAAATTTGCTTGAACAAAATAAGAAGGGAACAGGGTTTTGTTTTTATTTATTTGTTTGTTCACTTGTTTTAGGTTTGTAATATTATTTGGTTTTAAATTTAAGCCTAAATATTACATTGAGAATAATAATTAAAAAATTTTTAAGTAAATAAAAGATAAGGAGCTTGGGTAATTTCATATACCTGTGAGTACTCTAAATTGGAACATATGAAAATTGAGCTATGTTTTCTTTAACAAAGTTAAACATTAACTCTTTAATATGTTCCTTTCGATCTTTACTCACTACTAATGTACTTTGTGATTTTCATAATATACAAAGATACATTTCAGTCCAAATCATGTAAAACTTCTATCGATTTTAAATTGAGTGATGTCAAGTTATTTTTGTTACTAAGGTATCTATCTATTAGGTCCTGTTCTGACTATTATTATTACAGACTAAATCATCCTAAACATGGTTGCTTAAAGCAATGGTAATAGTTTTATTATTACCTCTCTTAGTTCTGGCATTTTAGCTCCAGATTTCTTACGCATTCATATTCAGATGGCTAGGGCGGCTGAAGCTAGAGTAATCTCAAAGTCTTCCTCACACACAGGTGGCATTTGGCAGTTGTCTAAGCCTCAAATGAGGCTGTCAGATGAAATGACGCGTCCAAAGGGTGAGCACCCCAAGTAGACAGGAGGAAGCTTATCACCTTTTATGATCTAGCCTCAGAAATCACATGTTACTTCCTCCATAGTCACAATCTCCTTGAAATCCAAAGGAAGAGAAATAGATCCTCACTTCTCAATGGGAGGAGTGTCAATGTCGTGTTGTAAGAAGAGCACGTGGAAACGGGAGTCTTTTTGAAGCTATTTTGGAATATACAATTTGCCATGGTCTCTTTGTTTAAATGCTGAAAAATCGACATTCACGTAGTATTAAATAACCAGTAACTATCTTCTAAAGGAGACATGAGTAGACTAGGAGATTTCAAAATGGGATATGTGCACTTTGGAGGAACGGATCATTTTAAGGACATAATTTCCAGGTTCCCGGTTTCACATGTATTCTTTCCAAAATCCACTGCCTGAGAATATTCACTCCAGTTGGTCATTTTAAAAAAGAGAAGTGTGCCTGTTACTCGTGTGTTACCATCTTACTATGGTACATTAAAGATGAGTGTAAAAATCACCAGAGTTCCAAACAATAGTAAACTTCAAAATATAGGTGTTGGTGTTGAGAAAATAAGTGACTAATAACTGAGTCATAAACTCTGGAATTGGTTTTGATACTTTGCCTTTAACGAAATTGAAAGAAGACCTAATTAAGATGACAGCTGGTAGATAATTAAAAATAATTTTTGATGATAGATAACTATGTGATTTTAGCATATAATTTGGAAGGAATTCAAATATTTGAGTGACATTGCTAAGACAAAACTTTCCATTCTCATCTACTTATTTATGGGAATATGTTTTCTCAGATCTTACATCCATAAAAGCAAAAATAGAATAGATTGATGCTGAGCTTTGTCTCATTCTAGCAATAACAATATGCATCCACAGATACGTATATTTACTGAACAAAAAATAGCCCAATCACTGATAATGAATACATTTCTAATGAATGCTATCTTTATGTTTATTATCTAAATGTATAATTGTTTATGTTGTTTAGATTAATTTTATGTTAATAAGTGTAACAAAAATTCACTGACAAGAAATTTAACACTTGTAAAGTCTCATGGTCACAAATTTTTAATTACTTTTCAATGTACATTCATATTTTTATAGCAAGAAAAAGTGATCACTAAAAGACTTCAGGCATAAAGAATATATTAAAGTAGTATAAAATTCTATTGGAAAAGTGATATGAAAATGGTTCAGAGAGAAAAAAATGAAGAATTTCCCACTGTTAAAATGAGTTCATTCATGTATTTTATTTAACATAGGTTATGGCAAAAATCAAATGGACATATTTCTGATCAAATTTTTATCAATGTTCACAATTTTCTGTAAATTATATATTTTACAATTACAGTTGACCCTTAAACAACACAAGTTTGAACTGTGTGGGTCCACTTATACGTGGAATTTTGTTCAATATATATTGTAAATGTATTTTCTCTTCCTTATGATTTTCTAAATAACATTTTACTTTCTCTAGCTTACTTTATTGTAATAATACAGTATGTAATACATCTAATGTACAAAATATATGTCAATCACCTATTGTGTTACCAGTAAGACTTTCTGTCAACAGTAGGCTATTAGTTAAGTTTTGCGGGGAGTCAAAAGTTACATGCAGGTTTTCAAATACACATGGGGTAGGTGTTGTTACTCCCCAAGTTGTTCAAAGGTCAACTGTATATAAGTTTATGATGACAAAATTTAGAGGTCAACTTAAAAATTTGTGAAAAGTAATATAAATTTTCAAAATACTTAGGACCACTGATTTAGAATCTTAAAATAGCCTCTGAAACAATATGAAATCTGAGCTAATTTAACAGGAAATATATTCACATAAGTTATTTTGTTAACTGAAAGGATCTTCTAACCATTTTCATATCCTGTTCAACTACATAGTTGCTTTGATTATAAATTATGTATGTAACTATGAGGCAATTCAGTAGCATACTAAAAGAAGAAAATCTTGTTTTATTAAACCTGGCAGAAAACTGGTATGGTTAAATGTTATTATTATGTCTAACACTAATGAATTAGAGCTGAGATTTCAGGTTTTACCTAGAATTCTTTTACATACATGAAGTGACATACTAGAATTGAAACTCTGCATTGTTACATTTTTGAGGAATATGAGGTATTTATAAATACAAAAATAAATGTTTGTCCATTTCTTTTGAAGACTATTGGTGATATTTACTGAATATAGAAACTGAAAATCCAGATATGTGCTCCCTACTTTCTTTTCAGTGCCTCAGTGTGCACTAATAGCAAGCTGATACATCTAGTTTCAAGTAATCTCAATGATATTTATGTATCTCAGGACATGCCAGGCTGCCTGGCAAAGTATAGATGTTCAATATCTGTTTGATGAATTATTGAATAAATGGAAAAAATGAGATTTGTTCATTTAGTATGTTGGTCAGTAAGCTTTTTCTACTTCCAGAAACTTTCTATTGAAGTGCAAATTTACATTTGAGTTATATCATCTGAACAGTGGTTCCCAAAAGTCAGCTCATTAGTCTGATTCCATCAGTGTCACCTGGAGTGGGTGTTATAGATTTAATGTCCTGTATCCCACCCTATATTACTAAATTACATAATTGAGGGGTGCAAAGTCTGGGAATCTTCATTTCTAATAGGCTCCCCTGGTGATTGTCATACACAGAATTGACAGGAAGGTGGAGAGTCAATTTTGGAAATAAGAAAAACCAGGGCAGATTCATTCAGAGAATGAGAAATCAGGAACTACAGAGTCTCACAGGGAGAAAATTGGTCAGAGTATCGCTGCTGAAAACGAAACAATGCCACATATTTGTCACTGTGCTCGAGATTCAAATTTGAGGGAGTGACTGAGGTCTACCTTGGTCATGTTGGTATCCTGATTAGAGAGGCTGGGGTCAGGGCCATCATTAGTAGTTCTACATCTGATAGGGAAGAGGGCTTTTCATAAACAAAAATAAAAATGCTGCTAGAAATCACTAAAGTTGTCTAGGCAGCAAAAAATAATTACTATTATAATAAAAGGCTATTCACAGTGGAATGGGGTCTCTCATAAAGTAGCATGACTCTGTCAACAGAGAACCAAACACTAAACTGTCACTCAACCTGAACAGTATAGAAAGGATTCTTGTAACAAGAGCAATTGGATAACCTTGAGATTTTTCTCCCATTTTGAGTCTGTGGTTCTGCATTATTAGTTGAATTCTAAAATCATCAATCAGTCAAACATTGTTTAGAATTCTTTAGAAAAACTAAATAATTGACTACATTTGTAACTTTTTTGTTGTGAAATATTTTAAATTGTGTCTAATGACAGAATACTAGGTAATGTCCATTGCAGGGAAGAATAATCAATAATCACCTGCTCAGCTCTCTGCCTTTTTACTCTGCTTGACCTCTTTCATTCATCATGTGCCCACTGTTCCATAAAGAAAAAATTCAGTTATCTTATCCCCTAGCATTGTGAAATGAGGAAAATGTTAAGGAACCACCTCTTCACTCCTAAACACCTTTTGCTCATTTCCTATCTTATTTTTTTTGGCTAAAAAATTTTGGCCTAATATTTGGCTGTGCAAATCTAATGTACTTTCTTTTTTTTGACCTCTAAGATTTGAAGCTCATATTTGCCAATTCCTTTTGTTCACAGTATCCTCAGAGTCTTGAGTAAGAATTGTCGACTCCTCCTCATCCTGGAACCTGATTAATAATAATTCCTTTTCTCCAACTCGGTTCATGTTGGCTGGATCATTTTCCAATCCCCATGGAAGCAGGAAAGTTCAACTACATTCATAAATCTGTGACATGGTTAAATAATGGAGATGCTCACTGTTTAGCCAAGAAGTAAACATTGACAAAACATCCAAATAATTAAATAACTGCATGCCGACATCATTTTTGAAAAATTTAAATGTATTTGTGTTCAGATTTTCTGACTCATGTCATTATTCTTTGAGTGATAGAGTGGACACAGTACACTGCTCTGTGAAGAACACCTCATTACCTTTCACAGTTCTCTAAATTTCATAGTGTTGCCTAAAAACATATTTCACTAGAAGAGCCTAGAAGACCAGCACTCGAGTTGTGTTTTCCATTACATTGATCTTGGTCAGTATATTCCAATGCATAAATGAATCGCATGTGCTAATAAATCAACACACATTATATTTGTTCTCACTTGCACTTTAGTCTTTCATCTGTGTGCGGAGTGATATCTAATGTTAAGCTAATACAACTATTGCTTTTTCACTCTTTGGTTTGTTTTGGATTATTTATTTTTTTAAATATATTTACCAATTGACCAATCTCTTAAAAAATTCACACATACTGATGATCTTTGTAACAAATCCAGGAAAATAATCTTATTTCTCTCAAGAAAAATATTACAATTGCATTGACTTAGTGCTTAGGACTATGAAAAACACCTTTGTGACAATATAATCAGGCTATAGTTTACAGCCTTTATCAATGCCACAAAGAAGTCAAATGCAAAATAGGCCTATAATAAAAGTTCACTTGCTATTCCCCTAAATCCTATTCACATAGGGAAGTGATACTGGTTAAAGCAAATGAAAAAAGATAACGGGCAAATCTTATGCCATACGATTGACTCTTGAATATAGGCTGGTTTAAAGTACTAACTTAATCTGATAATTTTGAGAATTGATGATGTTGTCTAATGCTAATGTGCCTGAAAATCAGGAGCACTGATGGTACAAGTCCCAGTCCAAGGGCAGGAAAAGACTGGTATCTCAGCTTTAGCAGCCAGGAAGAGAGAGAATTCGCCCTTTCTTCATCATTTTGTTCCACTTAGGCCCTCAATGGGTTGGATGATGTCCATCCACACTGGAAGAGGGCAATATGCTTTACTCGGTTGACTAATTCAAATACTAATCTCTGCTAGAAACAACCTCACAGATACACTCAGAATTCATGTTTAACTTGAGCATTCCATGGCCCAGTCAAATTGACACATAAAATTAACCATCATAGGAACTGAACCTAGCATTAGAAAATCTGATTTGAAGGTCTGGCTGTGATACTACATATGTCCTTGAGGCTATATTTCTTCATTTGAAAAATTAAAGTAGTAACGCCTCACAGGGTGATGGAAAGAGAAAAGAGATATGAAATAGATAGAAATATATGATAGTATGATGTCTGTTTCCTGTTAGGGCCATACTGTCTGTATACTATCACAATATAGTAACAGGTCTGGAAAGCACAAACTTACAAAATAACTTTTGTCAAAGTGATTTCATTGGAAGAAACAAGCTCAATGAGTAGTATTATGTTTTTGGATACAATGGTAGCTAAAATAATACCAAAGACATTAAATAAAAGCCTCTACTAAAGAGACTTTGCTAAAGCAGACATAGAGCTCCTGAGATCCATTCAATAGAAACTCATATAGACAGGAGAATCCATGCATGCCTGAAGTGTTACCCAAGCAAACTGTCTCAAAAATTAAAATAATCAATCGTAGTTACTATCTCAACAGCAGTTCAGGTGAAGATAGTGGAGTGCTGGTCCTGGAGCATCTATGTGTTTGCCATCTCCCTGGAAATACCCAGATAAACAAAGAATTTATTGCAAAAATGGAAGAAGACACTGCTTATGTCAGTGATAGAAAAAAATATATATCTGTGGAAAAGGAATTAGTGATGGAAATGAGCACACAGAATAGCTCCTACTTTAAAAGCTATGTGGACTTAGGCTTCCCAGAAGCCCTAGACCTGTCATTCTCCTAGCTACTATCACTCTTTACACCAAAGCTGTCAGATTTGAATAACAGAAAATCTTCTTTTGTTTTCTCTGGACACTGAGTTTACCAAGGAGTGGGGGAACAATTTATCCCACCAATGTCCTGGTTCTTTCTTGCCTGACATATCCAACTTCTACTGAGAATGATCTTCCACAGCAATGATGAGAAATAGAGTTGAAAAAAAAAAAGATTGTCAAAAATATGAACTAAGGGTCTGGTGAAAGATTTAAATAAGAGATATAATTTGGGTAAAAACAACTTCCCAAAATCAGAAACCAGAATTTCTCCCAAGCCTTCTTGAATTGGTTACTTCTACCACTATGTCAGTCACTTAAGCTCAAACATTTGCTCATTGTCAATCACCCTTGCTGTCTTTATCCCACAATTTATTAATTGCTAAATCTTACTATTTATAGGCACACACTACAGGAATAATATCTTGTTTCCTCCCTTTTAGCTCCTCTGGTACTTCTCTAGCTTGTTTCCACATTATATTTATGAAATCATTACAGTAGCATCACAACTGGCCTCCCTTCTCAGATCTTTCTTTCACTCTAATCTACACAACCCTACCATATGTACCTTCCCCTGTTCACACCACTTTCCAACCAAAATTCCTTCAGTGGTTCACCACTGCATACAAATTTAAGTTCAAATTTTCTTGGCTAAAAATTAAAAGTCTGATAATACCAAATGTTGGAGAGGTTGTGGAGCAGAATCTATTAAATATGAACATGGGGCTAGACTATAACTCCAATTCCACACAAACAACTGTCACTTGATAAACTGTGGTATATTCAGACACTGGAATACTTACAAAACAATGAAAATAAATGAACTATAGACACATTCAACAGCATGTATAAATCTCAACAATATTGAGTGAAAGAAAACAGAAAACAATTTATACAATCTAATGACTTTTATATAGAATTTAAAAACATGCAGCACTAATCCATGGTGTTAAAAGTCAATAGTTTCCTTCAGGGAGAAAGAAAGTTGTAATGTTTGAGAAAGGGCACGAACAGAGCTTCCGATGTGTTGGTAATGTTCTATTTTTGATCTGGGTGGTAGTTTCATGGGCGTGTTAAACTACTGAGCTACACAATGATGTTTTATGCACATTTCTTAGCAATTTTTTAAAGTGCAAGTTCTTAGCTTGTTTGTTAACCACAATCTTCTTCCTACCTGTTTCTCCAATCTCACTCTCTCAAACTGCCTTGCCAAGTGTTATACTCCAATTATGTCTTAGTCAGTTTAGGCCACTATACATATTACCACAGACTGGGTGGCTTAAACAAATCATTTATGTTTCACAGTTATAGAGGCTGGGAAGTCCAAAATCAAAGTGCCAATAGATGCAGTGTCTGGTGAGCACCCACTTCTTGGTTTGCAGACAGCCATCTTCTTGCTGTGTTTTAACATGATGAATTGCCAAGAGAAAGGAAAAAAAGCTCTCTTGTATATTTTCTTAAAATGGCACTAAATCCATCATGAGGGCTCCATCTACATGACCTAAGTACTTCCCAAAGTCTCCACCTCCAAATATCATCCCACCGGAGGTTAGGGTGTCAATATACAAATTTTGGGGAGATACAAACATGTAGTCTATAACAAATCATAATGGTTTATTCACTCATTCTAGAACAGGCTCTATTATTTTTAACCTTACTCTATTGCTCATATTGTTTCTAAGACTCATTTACATCTCTTTATATCAAAATCTTATGTTTTTTAAAGATCGAATATACCATTTTATGAACCTTTCCCAATTTCAGTAGGTGTTACGCCTCCCTCTCTGAGTTGCAACAATAACCTTATAAACCTCTATGGTTGAATCTCTCTTATGAATTTGATCCTGTAAATTCCTGTATTTCAGATATTTTTAAATTTCTCTTATCCTTTAACAAGTGTATAAATCACTGGGGAACAGGAACTTTGTCTTACATATCTTGGAATTCCTTGCATTACTTCAGATACTGCCAGCATATGCTGCCAATTAGATAATTGAATGAGAATGTGACTAAATGAACAAGCAAATAAACAACTGAGTCATTTCCCTATAAAACATCTATAATCATTATATACCATTATATACCTCCAAAGGAACCTAATAGATCAAGTTTTATCCCTGCCTAGGACTACACATAAGTTCCCCAGTGTCCTATTGGTTCTTGACAACAAACCAATAGATGAGTGATAGAAAGTTATATAGTGTTTTGTATCTTACTGAGCCCCCAAATGGAAAAGACAAACAGACTAAAAGCCTGGAATTGGTAAATATACTACCAACCCAAGACAGAATTGTGAAGAGAAGTTGTTTCTTTCTCAACTTTCCTCTAATCCTCATGTCTCTGTCCACTCCCCCAAACCCCTATCCCATCTCCTTCCTCTCTTCCCTTCCTTTTCAGAGGTCAGTACTGACACAGAACCATTAAGATATGTATACATATTCAACTGTGTGTGTGTATGTGTGTATTTACAGAGAGAATTTATTATAAGAAATTGGCTCATGTGATTATATAGGCTAACAAGTCCCAAGATCTGCAGTGGGAAAGCTGGAGACCCAGGAGAGAGCCAATGGTGTAGTTCCATTCTTTTGGGGGAAGGTGTCATTCAGTCCCACCACTGAGTAGTGCAGAAATTAACTGGGTTTCCCAGATTGGAGCTGTTCTGCAGTTGTTGAACAATTAGGAAGCAATTCTGTTGGAGTACAAGTGGTGAGTGGGCAACCAGCAACTAGAAGCAGGTAGAAACCTGTGCAACAGGCAAAGCATGCAAGACTTTCAGAGAGAGAAGAAGCTAGCTTAAGAGGGACCTTCTGTGATACAGGCAGGTTGCACAGGGACCTGCAAAGGGAAATGAGGCACCAATGCACATGGGAAGCCTTTGGATTACTAATTTCCATGTCAAGTGTAGAGGAGGAAGGTTATTGCCAGTCTGCATGGTTGCTGAAGGACTACGTTTCAGGTATATGGCTGGGGTAGAGCTTCACCAGATGTCCTTATATGTACACTGCTGGCCCACCAAGCAGCAGCTAGACAAGACAGGAGTCCCTCCAGAGCCCTCTACTGAAAATGCTTAACATAGGTTTCAGTTTAATGGAGAAACCCTAAAGGAGATTGTCTGTTATCACAGAACACATGTTGAAGGGTGAATTTGGAACGGAGAGGCAATAAATTGATAAGTGGCACACAGGCTATGTATCGGTTATGAGAGCCAGTAAATTCCCTACTGGTTTTAGACACTTTCTGCTGGATTTTCTGAATATTGCAATTAAAAGATTGCTAACTGTTATACAACTCAGCCCTCATCCAATCCGTAACAAAGCAGGGTTTTCATTGAGCATTGCATGTTTTTCTGCCAGACTTTCTGCCACCATTTTTCATCCACAATCCTTCTGTTTAGGTCTATCTCTTTTTTTTTTTCAAAGAATCCTAATATTGTCATTGCTATATACATTAACAGCCTGTCAATAACATGTTTTTATTTGAACAAGAGCATTCAAGAAAATGAAGGCTTTAAAAGAGAAGTGTGATGGAGTTTTTAGGTACCTTGATGAGTTGATAGATTTTAAGGACACTAGCTCTTGGGTTTCCCTCAAATAATTATACTGTGTCTATAATAATATAATATAGTCAGCATTTTCCAGGGCCCCAGATCTTCCCAGTCATTCTAGAATTCTACATTGGGAACAAAACATGGCCTAACAAGGAAGGATCTATTTTCAGTAAGAAAAAAAGAAATCTAAGTAAGCAATCACAATAGTCAGAGACTATTTAGGTAAAGAGACAATTTTTTTTTGTTTTTTTGTTTTTTGTTTTTTTAAGAAAAAGAGCTACCAGTGAGTAGAATGATAAAAGTAAACATTTTATTCAATACTTTGTGATTAAAACAATTACTTTATGAAGTAGATGAAAGGAATTTATAAAAGTCTTTCATTAGGTAATACTGTCCCTTCAAAAAGTATGATTTTAAGATTTCGGCTAATATATCTTTTTTTTTTTAAGTGTCAGTGATTTCTCCTAAATCCCTCAGTGGTTTTGCCTATATAATGGTAAAGCTGGTCATTTTCATTTGTTTATAAGTGTTTCTTAGTCCCAGGGTTTTATAACCAGTAAGTATATTATTAAAAAGTTTTAGTTCACCTTAAATACTTTCTGTGCTATTTGGGAAAAGTATCTAGGGAAAATTTCATGTAAGAAGAGTAAACTCAATTTAACAGAAAACATGAAAAATTGTTGATGAAGTGTTTTATGTGTGCATGTGTTTGGCCCAAAGGAAGCATCTGACTGGCTCTGGGAGTGAGAGGCAGAGTGAAAAGATGCAGTATCCCCTCCTCTGCCTGCTTGTTGGATAAATGGATCATTTTATTGTCAGGTTGGTTGAGACTGAATGTCAACATTGTACAGGAAGGTCCCAAAGGTATGCAGTACAGGGAATGCTATTTCAGCTTCCTTTGCTTGATGCTATTAAATGAGCTCACAGTCTGGAAGATAAAAGTTAGATAAATTGAAGGCCAATAAGTACCTAGTTTTATAGCAGTAGTTTAAGTTCAAACTCATAAACACATAAGTTTATGTGTGTTTCTATGGAAAGACTGTATCTAAGACAACACTCTAATGGATGAAATTTACCAGAGAAAACAAACAAAATTTACCTGTGAATTGCTGTACTGTTCAGTGGAGTCTTTTTTTTTTTTTCCTTTCAATAACAACAGCTCAATAGTCACTTAGAATGCGTGAAAACTCTAAGTGCTAACAATGAGTGGTATATATTATTTGAAATATCAGAAAAACATTCTATGTTCATTTAGAAAATTTGGGCTGGGTTACTCAAAGGAGCTTTTATCCATTCATTCCACAAAACTGTATTATCTATGATTTTCCAGGAAACCATGGTTTCTGCCTTCGTAAATCTGTCTAGTATATGAGAAAGTTTTGTTGCTCTAAACATCTACATCATGTTTTAAATGGGCACCACACTTCAAGAGAGACATAAACAAAATAATAATCATTTCTATATAGTGATATAATTTCTAAAGAACGTTCATATATAATCAATGATAATATTCAATATATTTACCAACGGTACAGCACAGGCTCCAACAAACCAAAATACAAATAGAATAAGATTGATTTTGGAAGAAAATTTGTGGAGTACAGAATCTCAGCCATTATGTCCACTCGCATATGTGATTTGTAAGTTTCCACTGAGCCAGGGGCAGGACCTTAAAATGGAACACACCTCTTACTGACGGTGTGATGTGGCAATCACATCACACCGTCAGTAAGATGAGGGCTAACAAGAGATCATATTGGCAATTAGAAATTTATCACTAATACATATTTATTACATGTATGTCATGTGTCAGAAATCGTGCTTGACATCTGACCAAGACAAGTCAAGTTGAAGGATGCTAAGGAGTAAATATGAAATAAGGAAGAATAAATTAGAGGTACTGATTGTTTTGGCAAGAAGGCTGAAGAATATGTTTACAAGATAGAGAATACTTTTGCATGTTTAGGCTGAAGAGAAAGTTATGGAAAGAGAGACTGGGAAATCAAGTAAGAAAGGACATAATTATTAGAGCAAGAACTTACAAGAGGTAGAAGATGTGGGGTTATGAGCATAGGTGAGGAAAGGAGGAAGAATGACTCTTTTTCAATGCGAGGAGGAAGAAGAAAGGATGGATGAAAACTGCAAATCAATTCAGAGGTGTAGAAGTAAAATAAGTGCGAGGAAGATGACAGGAATTTGGAAGGAAAGGAAAGGAATGATCCAGAATGAGAAAGAATAAATAAATGTCAAGGAGGTGGTGGAAGAAAATTTTACACAGCTGTAACAGCTATTTCCTCTGCAAAGGCATCAAGGTAATCTGCTAAGGAAAAATTATGCAGTATTAAGTGCGAAAACTGAAAAGAGAGGTAAAACAAAATTACCGGTATAGGAAATGGACATGGATATGTAAATATTTGCTAGGTAACTGTAAGAGTCTAACAGTGGTTGGACATCATAAATATATAAGGCAGGCAATCAACATGGTTATGTGATTTTCTCCAGTATTATTCAACGCCTGGTTCCAAAATCAGAACTGTTGGTTACGTTTTTCTAGAACTAATTTAGGATAATGGAATGAAAAGAAGGTCACAAGAATATTGAGAATTAAGAGTGCTGGTGAGAGAGACTTAACTGAATGGCCATGAATTGTCTTTTGGATTGAATAAGGAAATGAAGTCAAAGTCTTATTGATTGAGAACATATGAAACCGACAATGAAAAAGAATCAATGAAAGTGAAAAGCGGCCACTCCCCTGCATAAAAACTTTTTAAGCACATTCCGCAGCCTGGAAGATAAAGTTTCATTTACTTCTTATAACAAGGCTTTCCATAATTTTCTCTGCCTAACAAAGTCCTTTCTCGTTCCTTCTCCCAAATACCTCCAGGGATACCACATGTCCTGGCATACAGAACCATGATGCTGCTTCCTGCCTTCATGTCACTGCTGTTCTTCCTGAAGAGCTCTTCCTTTTTTCCTAAATCCCCTTCCACCTGATGAACTTGTCAGCCTTCAAGACTCGTCTCAAGTACCTCTTCCTTTTCAGAGTCTTCTGTGGTTAATATGTCTGGGGGAAAAAAATGGCTGCCAAATTTTCACCCCAACCCTGTAGACTCAGGCCATTTCTTCTACAAAAGCCCCTGATTCTAGGCAGGCCAATAGAATGCTATAGAATTGGCACTGTGCCAGTTCCAATCTAACCCAGCTACCATACTGTAAAAGAGTTCAGGCTACACTGCCTGCCTGAGTGTAAGATATCATGTGAAGAGAAAGCCCATTAGAGGAGAGTTGGCATAACACACCTATAGCCCAGGGATGTTAAGACCTTCTTGGCCCCTCCTGCCAATCCCAGCCACCAGGTAAAATGGAGCCCAGTCAACACATAGAATTGTGAAAAAGAATAACTCACTGCTATTTTAAGCCACTAAGTTTGAGGGTTTAGTTATGCAATTATAGATAAATGATATATCTCTCATTTTCAACTCAAGTGCAACTGCTCAAAATTTTCAATGTATCACACTACTGTATCTACCATATACCTCTATTCTTCTACTGTTCACATTAGGATTACGAACAAAATTTTTTACATATTGCTCCCTTTCTATTCTGTAAATATTGAAATTAGGGACAATGTGTCAAGGCTAGGGATACACACACACACACACACACAATATATATAATACTCAATAAATTATGTGAACTAAGTCGAATCTGAATTGGGTTAGTGGAAGGAAGGAAGAGAGAGATGCTATGCTCAATCATTGAAATTTCATGGTTAAATATTTCACAAGTGAAGCAGCTCCTGAAGCAATATGAAAACACCTTGGAGGTGAAGTTGAATGGAGTACAGTCTAGGAATTGAGTAGAGAGTTGATGTATCATCGAGGATGTGGACTTGTGACCTAATGTGATGATGGGAATTTGTGTGGAATGGAAGATGGTGATTCTGAATGGGAAGAAACTGTGAACATCAGAAAAGGAGAGGCTGTGAGTGACAGTTTTTCAGCTATAACAATGCCGTTAAAACAATAGTGAACAATGAAGAAGATAATGGCATAACCTTCTGCCCAACATATTCCCAAGGAATAAAAAGTAAGTCTCCACTTCACAGACATAAGTGGAAGTTGTATTATGCTGGTTTTCTTTTAAATCATTTGAGTGCTCTTTCTCAATAGCCTTCCATGACCCCTTTCTTTCCACTGCCACTGAAAGCTTTCTGCTCAGTCCTCTTCCCAAGCCTATTCTCTGGGCCATTCAAGTCACAATTATGGCTTCAACCATCACTTATTCACTGATATATCCTAAATCTCAACTCTCTGACTCCATATCTTTCATGAACTTCAGCGCTGTTATTTCTAGTTTCCAATTCTCTTCTGAATATCTACACTCTCTGGCCTTTTGGATACATCTAACTCAAAATGTTAAAGGATGAACTGATAATCTTCTGTTCAAAACGTGAATTTCCTCCTGTATTTCCCATCCCAGTAAATGGCATCCCTGCCCACTCAGTCAGTATAGAAAGAAACAGTCAGTACACTGGTTAAGATGTTAGGTTCTGAAAATGTTTAAACAGAATGTACTCAAATCTGGCCTCCATAAATCACTATCTATATGGTAAACTTGGTAAATTACTTTAGTTTTTCTCATCTGTGATAATCCTTAAAAGTTTGCAGAGGATTAAATAAATGCCTATCCAAACCCTCAAAACTAATCATGCAAACTTGACCTCTTGAAGCCATGCTCAACTTTTCCCTTTCCCTTAACCTCTCCCAAGAAATGACCATCAAGTTCTGTCAATTCAGTTTCCAAAATGTTATTTAATGCATGCCTTAGTCCAATGTCACTTCCACTTCTCTAGTATAACACCAAAACATACCTCAATATGTCTATTACTAACTTAATCTAAACCATCTTTCACACTATTGCCAGAAATTACTTTTCAAAAATATAAATCAGATCGCATCCCTGCCTTCATTTTCAAATTTTTTCAATTGTCTCCTGTTTCCAACAAAAAGTAATGCCAAACTCTTTAGGATTTGATATTTGTAGTCTTTCCCTGAATTACTTCTCCAGCCTGACTTTACATCATTTCTCACCATTCCTTATATTTACACTGTCAATCTCCAAACATACTATTCTGCTTTCATATCTATTTCCTTTCCTACATCCTCAGCCCCTACTTCTCCTCTGGGAATTCCTGCTCCAGTTCAAATGTGGTTTCTTTTCTGTTGTCTTCATAGAACCCCCAAGTGACATAGATTGCTCCCTCGTCTGTTTTCCCACAGGACTGTATACAAACTTGTCATAGCCTTTATTACACCACAGCATAGTTATTAATTTATTTGTCTATCTTCCTAGCTATATGTTGAGCTCCTGTTCAGAGGCAGAGATGGTAAAATATTTATTCTTGCATCATCAGTCCCTAACACTGTTCCTGGAATACACCAGTACATGTAAGATGCTTGAAAAATGTCTTTGAAAGAATGAATGAATGAATGAATGAATAAAGAAATTATGCAAGTTGAATTATGCTTGCTATATATTATTTAAATATTAATTAAATTAAAATCTTTCAAGTATATATTTAAAACATCCTTAAAGCAAGCATTAATTTAAAATAGATCTCTAAGTATCTCTTCTCACTCCAGAATTCTGTGATCTGAGATAAAGCTTTTCTCTAAGCATGTAGGATTAGTATCTTGTATGGGACAGACAAATTTGTAAAGTAAGATCTAGTGAGTTGCTCAGGCTGTATATTCAATTAATTCTATCATATTAACTTTAATAAATTATATTTTGTAAAGTTTAAATTTTTCAATTAAGCAAAATCAAGTTACGTGCTATAACTGATCTTTCAAATGGCAACATGGTGAAGAAAATGTTTTTTCCTAAAACCTTGTCAGCTTGAGTGACATGTGAGTACCCAGCACTAAGCATCTGTTAGGGAAATCTTATTACTCTGTGTCTGTCACTAGAAAATTGGAACAAACATTGCAAGACCTACACGCTTAAAATGTTATGATGTGTTTTTAAAACTGCTTTCCACAGAAGGCCCTTTATTTTATTAGAAAATTATAAGCAAACAAGTTTTGTTTAATGGCTTTCAAAGTATAAGCACATTTCATGTCAAAATTGTATCACTCTCGACTGCCTACTTATGTGAGAAATCTGTCAAACACTGGTGTCTAAGAAAATAGAGTACCACAACAGAAGATATCTTGCTGAAGGTTATAATGTATACTCAATTAAACCAACACAATGTGTGTAAGGGTCTGATTCCATCTTAGGAAGAACTGTCGGCTTTCTGTACCAGGATGAAAATTTTCCTAACTCCTAGACCTTTTGATGAATCCCATGTAATAAGAGATGCAATACTGAGTTTGTATCTCAGGAAAGGTTGGACACTTAATTTTTCTCCTCTTAACATTCAAAAATTATTGGAAAATTTATTTTCTCTTCGATACCCCCTGTTTCTGCTTCAATTCCATACCTCTCTTAACTTGCTAAATATTTTAACTAACAATTAGAGAAAACATGCATGAAATGCTAAAATTACAGCATTATTCAAAAGAATCAACTGTTGTTTGTGATGTTATTTTACTTGAGTCATTCCCAAGTGATTTATATTTTCAAATATCAAAAAACATCTATATGTGCTCAAAACAAATGAGAAACTAATAAAATATGGTGGAAAAATCACAGAATACTCCAATGTCTCTTTTATAATGTGAGTCATTTGACAAATTTATAACAATTGTTTCTTTAAGTCAGCAGAGATCACTCAATGAACTTTTCCCCAAAAGAAATGACAATAAATATAAACACTTAAGATACATACTTTCCTATATATTCTTTAAAAAGATGATTTTTGAATATGACAAAATGATATTGTATGTTACTAAACTGCCATCTACTGTACTTGTTCACCCAGTACACAATATCGCATCTTACAGGCTTTCCTTTTTCAATAAATACATGAATTTTTTTCTCCCAGCTGTTTCTTGACATTCCTTCTTTCCCTTGTTCTAGTGATGTGTATTCCTAAAGACCAGGAAAAAAATTGTTTCAAGTCATTATAGTCTCATCAAATCCTTTCACATCATTTAAGATTGATTATTCATAGTGCCATGAAGACGTGTCAGTTTGAGACAAGAAGAGGTTTAGAGAGGTTTACACTTTTCAGAGTGCCACCTGTCTCCAAAGGGCACATTCATTAAAAAGCTCCAGGTGCAATTTGTAGGAGCAAAACAGCATAATGAAGTCCTTTCCCTCCTTATGCACCTTTTGATTAATAACATCCTCCTTCAGTTCTAGCAGATTGTGCACCAATATTCACTGGAACAAACCTAGAATACCAGCCTCCTTTTCTATACTTCTCTCAATAGAGTAAATTGCCATTTATCTGTGACCCAAATCAAAAGAATATACCAAAAAAAAAGGTATTTCTGGCACAGTCTACTTTTATAAGAACAGCTAATAAGCCAACTGAATGATATTTACTCAATAAGTAACATTTAATATGTGTCACTGATCAAATTCTACCTAATCCTCTCTGTCTTATTCCGACATACTTAGAAATTCAATTGATATTTATACTGATAACTTAAAGGCATTATAAAATTCTAAGTTGTTTCCTGAATCATAAAAATGGGAAAGAAAATTGGCATTTATCAAATATCTACTATATACTAGACATTTTCACAGGCACTGTCACATTTTATCCACATAACAGACTGGTCAGATAAATGTTATTATCCTCGTTTTCACCACTGAAGATGACTGAGACTCAGAGCGATAATAAGAACTAACACTTATTGATAGCTAACTATTTTCCTAGCATGTTATTTATTACTTTAGAGAGATTTCCTCAGTTAATTCTCAAAACCACATTATGGAGTAGCTATTACTATTATTCTCATTTTATTAGGGGTGATCAAGATCTGAATGTAAGCAAACTGGTTCCAATATCTGTACCATTAACTTCAACATTACACTACTTAGGAGTGTGTTTGTGAATTTTTTGTTAAATGAGTTATATTATTGTTTTGCTTTTGAAAATTGGGAATACATGTTTAGTACAAATGACTTTGAACTACTCTAACTCCCTTACTAATAGCTATTAATACTTGCCCTTTATTGTGCATTTACTGTCCAGAATTTTACATGCATTTCTCATTTGAAATTTATACATATATATATAATAGTATCCCCATTTTACCATAATAAACCTGAGGTTTGGAGAATAACAATAATAAGAATAATCACAGCAAACATATAATACTTAATATGTGCTAGATGCTCTTATTGTTTTAAATGTAGTACTTATTTAATAGTGACAAAACAATATGATGTATTATTATTCCTATTATACAGATGCGAAATTTGAGAGGTAGTACTTTAACCAAGGTTACACGGATAGCAGGCAACAGAGCAGGAATTCTAGTTCCAAATACCCATGATTTTAATCACTACTCTAAACTATGGAACAATTTAAAGTAGTCATTCCTTGTTTATTATAGTAAATGTTAGCAACATGCCTTAACTATAATAGCATTCATCACAACAATCAAACAAATCAAAAGGCTTTATGATATGTATTTTCTTTGTTACTTGTCTGATTTTTATGTCTGAGAACTATTCTAGCAGATTTGTTTGTTCTTGAGCTTCCAGATCCTCCTCCCAGTCTGGCCCATACCAGATTCCATTACATATTAGTCAGGATTCTTGATTGCAAGTAACAGAAACCCAGTGCAATATAACTTAAATAAAAAGAGAATGTGTTAACTTATCTTATGTAACTGGGAAGTCCAGGGGATAGACATGGCTTCAGATAGAATGAAGTTCAGGGATTCAAATGCTATATTCAGAATCCACTTTCTCTCCCACCCTAACCCCTCCTCTCTAATTCTCTCCATCTATCAGCTCTCATTGTCTCTGCTTAACTTCTTTTTGTGGGTGGAATTTCTCTACATATTTACATTTACCAGCTTAGGAACTTGAATGGAGAGATAACTTCTCTCTCCCAACCTTCCTCAATGAATCCTAGGGAATATTCTGATTGGTTTTTCCTGGTTCACATATTCATTCTTGAACCAATCACCATGACCAGGGGAGCTAACACACAGTATTGGATTATTAATTCAGACTCACACAAATCAGAAACTTTACATAGCATCAAGCTCCACTAAAAATTTTAAGAGTCCAGGGAATCAAGAAATAAAGTAGAGAAATGTATGGGACATTCTTGCCAGGTCCTTCCCATCTACCGGCCCAGAAGAGTAGACAAGGTTTCTGGGTAAGGTTTTGCAGCTTATTATCTCACATAGTGGAGCTTATAATTTATGAAAAACCTCCCTTTTATACCTTAGAGAGTTATATAGCTTACATGACATTCTCCTGGGAGGCCATGTCCCATAAGTCAATAGATTCCAGGTTTATTTACTATTAGCAATCCCTACCAAGAGAGATGCTGCTAAGGACATTCTGTAGATAAGGCCTCCTCCTCTTTAGAATAGAATCTTTATCTTATTTACTTGAAAGTCCAGGCAACAAGAAGATTAAACCAGATTGCCTCCCTTCTTTTCTTTGCCCTAGTGGTATCCCTCATGTAAAGGAAGTAAATGGATCATAGGCTGGCTGCTTTATTCTCTCCTCCCTTCGGGAGACTGGGCATTCTAGGACAAGAATGCCCTAGGTTGAACAATCTAGGACAAAAATCCCAAATTGTGCTTGGGGAAAAGGGGAGCACCGTGATTGACAACCCTCTTGGAAGCACCTGGAATTTCCTGACAATGGGAAAGCACATTAAACTTTGATATAAATTTTGGTAAAAACTTTGACTGCTCTTTTCCATTACACTACTTCTGTCCAGACAAGAGACTCTTAAGAGTTGTGATGCTATAACTTTCCTATTCCTAAACTTTATCTATTTCTCTAGTTGCTAGCTATGAAAAACTCTCCAGTTATGTCTTGTGGCTCATGGAACACAGTCAAAAGAAGAAGTAGTGACAGCAAAGAATGGGAATAACTAGGTCAGATCTTGGGGTCTATAAAAAACAAAGACAAAAGAATGTTCAACAAGGCCACAAGGAAACTTTTAAATGGAGAATAATATCTCAAGTAGGTGCTTTGTGTCTAATTTTCTTTGTCCTCATATCTATTTGCCTACAGAAATTCTAACATTGCAAGTGAATTTCTTTAACCCTAAGCAAGGGTCACAAACAGTTATCCTATTAACCTTATAATCCAGCAGGCATTTTTCATTTAGCCAAAAGAGTATTTATTTTTAGGTTGAACTTGAATGCCTTTGAATAGCTCATCACAATCTCCTTCATTGCCTTGTGTCTTACGCAGTCCTGCTTCAATCGTTTATGCTACTGCCTGGTCCCTGTAAACATTTCAGTTTTTGAGCCATGGTTTAAGAACTTGGCTTATGCTAAACTGAAAATTCCTTCAAAGGAATATATACATTAAATTGTTTTTAGTTGTTTATACCAGTGTGAATGAGTTTCTCAACTATTTTTCATTGGAAAGAAAACTGGGAAAAAAAGTTTTGACTAAGAGTAAGACTTGTTGACATGAGAAATGTCCAAATCTGTAGAGAGTTTTTCTAAGAGTTTTTTGGGCCAAAATGATGATATATGCTAAGAAGCAAGATCTCATATACTCCTGAGATTAACAGTTTTGCAGCTTCTTTTATGCATTTGAAATTAAAGAACTTTACTTAGAGGTCAGAAAAAGCAAGATGGGGATTGGATTACAGGATAGTTAACAAGATTATGCACTCTCTTGAGTGTGGTTATGGTTTATTTCAAAGGTGTGTTAACCTAGATGCATAGAAACAATAGAAAGGGCTCACTTAAGGCAAAGATAAACCTTTTACTAATGAAGTTATATACCTGGGGCATGACTACCCACAATGACCTGCCCACTTAGGAGTTTATGATCAGATCACCCTGTGAGGTTACTTTCCATAGAACCCCTTTTTTCATTCCCAGACTGAAGGAATAAATAGAACCAGCATTAGAGAGAGCCAGACATCTAGTGTAGAAAATTTAAGGAGGCATTCATTCGCAGATGACACCTTTGGGCTCAACACCTGAGAGAGAGTGCCTCCTTAAATTTCATGCCCCTTGTGACTTGCTTGCCTCACTCCTGTCCCAGCCCTGAAGGATAAAGTTTAACCAGGTTTGTTTTCTGCTACTTGTAATGAAATAACCCTGATGTATTTCCCCTCTCCACCCATAAATTGGGAGAGTTGTTCCTCCTGGGAACACCCATAATATCCTCTAATTATGTCTATACTACATTCACAACACTGCTTTCTACTATCTCTTTACACATCTGTATTCACCAGCACTCTGTGAGCTCTTTAAAGGAAGAAACTGCAATATTGTCCTCTTGGTAGTCACACTAGCCCTGTCCTGTTGAGCAAGTGAATGAATGAATAAATGTGCTGTTAGCATCAAGCATCCTATTCCTCCTGTGGCATGGGATATCTATGAAGTTGTAGGTCAGCTAGAATATTTTATCTTTCCCATAAATTGATGGCAAATTTCAATAATTTTTTATCCTAATTATAATATTACTTTTCCCATAAATTTGCATGTAATCTCAGTATTGTTCTTTTTTTTAATATATGTGCTCAAGAAAGCAGTGCATTAGATTTGCAACTGACACTTTATATGTGCTTTGCCTTTCAGTTTCCAGCAGGACCGGTCTCCTTGACCTAAATAGACTTCTCCACTCCCACGTGGCTAGTAAATACTATAATTAATTTATAAAGGACTCTGAAACACCAGCTGACAAAACTCCCCAATTAATGATTTGCACAGAACAAAAAGAACATTTAAGTTGTGGGAGATTTGTAAAGTATGTATATATGTATACTTAGATCTTTTAATCCACTGAATATCCAAGATTGTCAAATCATAAAGTATACTAAGTAAACAATATTTAATAATTCATTGTCATTTCTTTAGGCACACTTAGTTTGAATTGTAGAAAGAAATCTGTGTGACAAAATATTCTCAGAGATGCATCTTTAGGGTATGTGAGACTTGAATGTCTATGAATATTCACACACATCCCAAGCACCATAATAAACTATGTTCTTAAAAGAATGTCAAAGAGAAAAAGATGGGCAGTCAGTTTAAGGATTTCTGAGATAGTGACAACCGTAGTGGCCATCTCCTAAAGTATTTGCCTACTCAAGAGCCACGGTAGGCAGAATTTTAAGATGGCTTCCAAGATTCCTGCCCCTGGAATACATGTCCTGGATTATGCCCTCCCTCTGAGTGTGGACAGGACCTGTGAATATGATAAGATGGCACCCCTTTGGTCAGGTTACATTACATGGCAAAGATGATGGAATCATTTTTCCATTATTACATTACATTATATAAGACTACGCTCATGGTGGTGCCAGTGGTGGTGGTCAACTAACTGTAACGGTAATGGCAGCAGCAGCAGAAGGAACAAATGGTAGATAAATTCTACTGTAGAATTTGGAGAAGTAAACTTTGTATTGTGAGAGAGCCATCTGATTATGACCTGAAAGCTGTCTCTAGAAGCTAAGAGAAAGCCTTGGCTAACATCTAACAAGAAAATGAAGACCTCAATTGTCTAATCACAAGGAACTGAATTCTATCAAAAATATGAATGAGCTTAGATGACCCTGACTCTCATATGAAACTGCACCCTCAGTTGATACCTTGATTGCTGACTAGTGAGACCCTAAGCAGCAAATAAGTCATGCTCAGACTTCTGACCCACAGAAACTGAGAGATAATAAAAAGTGTTGCTTTAGGCTGCTAAGTTTGTGGTAATTTGTTACACAGCACTAGAAAACTAATACAAGAACCAACTGCATTTTCTTTTCTCTGGGTGCTACTCTTTTCCCATAGGGGTTTTTCTGAGTGATTACAGTAGAGGTTACTATATTATCAAAATATTAGCAATTCATTTAATTCAACTGCTTTTAAAGATTTTTATATCTCTTCATTTTAGGGAAAAAATGCTGCTGCAGTGAGAAAGCCATGCATTATTTAGAGCACATTCTTCCATATTACCTGATTCTAATTCTTTGACTCTAGTCAGAGTCGTAGATTACACCATGTCCAGACCACCTGACATGGCTGATGGGATCTGACCCAAGCTAGGGCACAACTAGATAGAAACTTTGTCTGGAAATCTGAAGATAGGGCTAAAAGATTCCAGTTGGGAATTTCTTGAATGGAAGAGAGATATAATCATGGATGCTTTAGTAACACTATCTTCTTTCCAGGGCTGCCTCTGGGGTATACAATGCCCTGGGTAAATATTTGGGGGTGGGCAGAGAATACGCTATCTATAGCAAAATTTGATTACAAAAATAATGACAAAAGTTATAGGCCCATGTGAGGTATAGTGACTTATTACTAAAGTTTTGAGGCAAGAAATTTACTGTCCAATCAGTGCGTGGTAAAAATTTTCCTATTTCCAGGATCCACTTCTTTGTGTTATTGTCGAAGATATCATTATTGGCTAATTTCATATATCGCACTGCAAGGAAAGGTAGCAACACTATTATTATTCACAAGGCTATTGCTCTTTGGAACACTTTTTAATTGAAACAGTATAGATCTTCTTGCCTCTGCAGTTCCCTAATGCCATTTATTTAATGCTGATTACATCATTATTCATCTCATAGCAACATCCATTGTGCTGCCTATGAATACTGGTTTCCAATGACTCTCTAATGTTAATGTGCTTTGTTGATGATGACCAGAAACACAAAACTTACCCAGAGAACGCAGGAAAATGTTAATAATTATTCTGTTTTATGGTCATATTAAATTTATCATTTAGAATTTATAGCATTTATGGAATTTAAAGCACTAACAGAGAACAACACATCTTCCAACCATGTCTTCTCTTGAACTATCTAAGCCTTAATCACTGCATTGCTGCAATGTGATCCTTTTAACGTTGACTGCAGCCTTGTCTTTCACATAAAAGTTAAGTCATGGTGAGGCTAGGAGCCCTGAGCAGAGCAAGAAGAACAGTTCCATTCAGGCAAGCCATATCCGTCACTTGTCCTACAGGACTTAAGACCAATCAAGGAAAACAGGATGTCACCACATTGATTAAAGGCAAGAAAGGACTTTGATAGAAAGGGTCCTTTGGCTTTGCAGTGTTACAGTCTGGAGAGCCATGGGAGGGGACAAGCATGGCCAGGACCACGACTACCACGACTACCTGACATGAAGCACATAGCTTGCAAAATGGTGGTGTGACTGCCCTGAGCATCAGCAGCCGGTGGGGCGGGGGGACAGGGGGAGCAGGAGGGGACTTCAGGATAAAGGACACCTGTTGCTACCTGTGCTTCCCTCGTTTGTTCTCCATCAGGCAGCTCCTTGGTCTGAAACACAGACAGGGAAATCCTATCCAGCAACTAACAGAGGTGGCTCCAACCCAAGGACAGTGAGTAGCCAAAGCACTGAACTTGTCACGTGTCCAATGTTAGTGAAAATCACCCCCAAATCAGTGAATCAGCACCATTCTGACAGCCATTTGTTATTTAAACTTGGTGCAATCCTATGAAAGAAACACTACCCTGGCCAGTAGAAGCTTCTGCCCACCAGGAATAGGCACAACTACATAGCAAGAGGCTACCCACAGGTGTAAGTCCCAGAGCTCCTTCAGCACCAGTTGAATCTTGTGCACAGTTGCGGGGAGGGGTATTGTTGAGAGGGCCCTGAAAGGGAGAAACAGGAGCTGAGACCACTAAGGTCCCTGTCCAGGTTTAGGGGGTCCCACCGAGAAGACCCTGCTAACTTGGCTGGACCCCACCACCAGGGGGCTTCCATTGGGGGACCCACACAGGACTAGGTTTTCACACCCCAGCTCCGGAGGGGGCTTAGAACATTTACAGAAAGTTTCCCCAAAGCACGGCCCCTAGAGGTGCATGGTTAGGCTAAGAGCCCCACTTGCTCGGGTCTAAGGGCGGTACCGTTTCTGTCTGTCCTGTGAACTAAGTAGCTGGGAAAACTGGTCTGTAGAGAGAAAATGATATATAAGCAGAGTCAGCATCAAAAGGCCACAAAAGCATGTTGTTTGGACACAGGATGGCTTCTGTTGGTCTCTTTCTGAATTTGCACTATTCTCTTGCCCTCATATTTCACCTTCTCTTTATAATGTTAACTCCCTTCCCCTTTTTGTTGTTTAAGCCATTTTATTTTTAATCTGTTACAGAACTCTAATACAATATTCAAAACCAGATTCTTAGCTTTGTATGTTCAGAAACCTGATTTTAACATTTCTACCAGAGCTAACTAACCTCTTCGGGATAAACATGTTAAAAGGACCCATAAGAAACTAATATGTATCTCAGACTGCCAATTTATTAACCTATAAAGAGAGTTAAATCTGGAAAGAATAACTTGCATGGAGAATTCACTCTGGGTATTTTACCATGGTAGGTTAAATGTGCTCAGGAGAGAAAATTAGCAATCAGGATTGTTTGGTGAACACATAATTAGAAGAAAGAGAATGTGTAGTCTTGAGGGACTTTTCTTTTACATTAGGATAGTTGAAGTTTCTTGTCTACTCTAGCTATATTTCTCTTTGAAAAAGTAGGCATAATCTTTGAACTCAAATAGCCTTCCCTTTTGGCCATTGCCAGGTATACAGTTATATTTTGTTCACTGTTAACCTAGACTTATTGTAAATCATCTTTCTGTTGACATATGATTGTCTTAGTAAAACTTTTCTGTTGGTTAACTTTTGGTATATTAACTGCATGTTATTCACCAGCTCTAATATATTACCTGTGAGCCTTTAATTGAATAATAACAACAGTTATTGAGCTCTGTTTGTCAAGCACCTTAAGTGAGTTATCTCACTTAATCCTTTTAGCAATCCTAAAATACAGATCTCTATTTCCTAGATGAAGAGACAAAATAGAGATAGTTTAAGTCATCCTCCTAAGGTCACATAGTTAACAAGTAGTAGAGCTGTGATATAAATCCAAGCAATCTGACTCCAGAATCACTATAGATTATACTTTACAGCTTTTCATAAGGTACTTTCTAAACCTTGATTTCATCATTTAAACAAAGTTAATATCTTTCCTAGATATTTTTGGGAGTCTAAATGTGATAATGGATATAAAGCTTTTAGCATACTACCAAATATGTAGTAATTAATAAATGGTAGCCATTATTAAAAGAATTTCTTCAGTATTTTATTAATTGATGTCGCCCTAATAATTCCAACCTCAATTCCAAATGATGATATTTTATCACCTATTTCCAAATTCTTGGTGCCTTTATGGAGGTTACGGCCACCCTTCCCTCCATTCTGCAATGACTGCACATGTTACTCTAAAACTCAGCCATAACTCCACATATTCACTCCACAACTTTGTCTATGGTCACTGCTGTCCTATCGACCTAAGAAGTAAATTTCACTTTCTGCAAATTCTCAGATTAAAATTAGGGAGTTACTTAGGTATGAGCATTATGTTTACTGACAATTTCATACAAAAATTAATTCCTTGTTCTTCTGTTTGAGTAAGACCTACTTATTTCGAGAACAGCATTTTACGGTTGCTTGTTAAATTATAACTCCGGATATTTTATAACACAAAGGTTAATGTACCATAAAATTAAGAAAAAAATTCTCAACTAAAAAAAAGTTATTTTAATATATTTCAATTATGGCTCATGTAGTGAATTTAAGATTTGGAACTTTTTATATAAAGTTATTTTTCATTGTTTTTGAATAGCAGATTTTTCCTACATGTGTCTGAACATCAAGAATAAAATCTGCTTAATTTATCTGTACTATAAGAAAATTTTTCTTGGCTCTAGAAATGCAAACTTAGATTTGATCACTGCCTCCTTACACCCTCAGTTAACTATAGAATTGAGAATGGGTCTTTTCTAAATAGGCTCATAATATGACTTTATATGAGTTATGGCAGATTCAACATCGCAATTGTAAGAAACCTCGATCACCATTAGGGCCAGAAGGTATCTGTATATCAGTGATGCTCAGAGGGTCACAAGGGATCTATGATCATTTCCTTTTCCCCTTGAAGTTAGTATAATATTTAGCAAGCATTTACTGAACAAGGAGATAGGTGTGATATGTGAGATGGGTAAATTTAAGTACTTTATTCCAAACTTTTATTGAAGTTAAAAAAAAAAAATGCCCAAATCATAAATGTTGTGAAAAGCTGGCATAAATGGAGCCATTTTAAAATGGAGTCAAGGCAGCCACTCCAGAAAAATGGCACTATACATCCTACTCCTGGAACCTTTGGAATGTTTGGACTGGGCGAAATAACTTTTGAACTAGGCCAGAGCAGCATTGTTTTCCCAACAACTGTTTGTAAATCTAACAGGAAAGAAGACATCCTGACTATAAGAACAGATAATTGAAGACATTCTTAGGATCAGTAAACAGCCATGTATAGCTAAAGGATAACAGCTTATTAGCACCAATAGAATTTCTTTCCCTCTATTTATGTAATTATTTCCTTTTCTTTTCTCAGAAAACCCCCTTGCCTTCACTCCATAAATAGAACACTGATTTAGGTTTCTGCCTGACTCAGTGTTCTCCAAACAGCTATTCTTTGATTTCAAATAAACGCTTGTTGTCTCTCACTTTAAATGTCAGGTTAATACCATGCAGCTCAATGAATTATAAAGTGAAGATCCCTGTGTAACTAGAACCCAGATTATGACAAAGAATATTATCGAGAACCCAAAAGGTCCTTTATGTCCCCTTCCAGTCACTATCTCCTCCCCATTCATTAGGGCAACCATTATCCTAGATTAATTTTAGCTACTTTTGAACTTCATGTAAATGGAATCATAAAACATGTACTAGTTTGTGTGCTAATTCAACATTGTATTTGTGAATGACATCCATAGTGTTCAATGTGGCTGCAATTTGTTCTCAATGCATATAGTATATAGTATTCCACTGTGTGAATATATGACAATATGTTCATCCAGGCTACTATTCATAAGCAATCTGGAATTTCTAGTTTGGGGCTATTATGAATAGTGCAGTGATGAACATTGGTAAACACATGTGCATTTCTGTGGGAATATATTAGGAATGGAATTTCAGGGTCATGGGGTATATATGTGTTCAAATTTAACGGATTCTGACAAATATTTTCCAAAGTAAATGTTATCAATTGATACTTCCATTAGCAGCATGTAAAAATTCCAATTGCTCCATACCCTCTTCAACACTTGATATTGCCTAATGTTTTCCTTTTAGTCATTCTGATGCATGCCAATTGGTAATTTACATTTCCCTGACTTGCAGTGCCAGTTAAAATGTAGTAAGACCACTACAGCCTAGCTTTCCTATTGATTACAACTGAAAGCTCAGGACAAAATACAAAAAGCGACTATCTGAGAACTATGAAAAGTAAACAAAAACAGACAGATCTGGGAGGGAAATCAAAACTTGGAGAAATGCTCTGGGTGTTTGTTTTTCCTATTTTCTCTCACAACTTTGACCTGAAGCCTGGCACCTAGTGATACTGCGGTGGTAGCACAGGCAGCAGAACCTGAGGAAAAAAAAAAAACAACCTATATTTCTAGCTATATGAATGGGGCAAGGGGCTTCTATGAGCTAAAGTTTGTGGGGAAATACCTGGCTTTTTCTCCTCCTTTTTTCCTTCTGGGCTTTGACCTGAGAGTTAGGGCTTAGGCTTAGACAGCTCCAACACCAAGAGAAACCCTGTCTTTCTAAAGAAAGGAAATAGGAAAGGGGGCCTCTATGATCTGAAGAACGTGAAAAATGTGGAAGTAATCCACATTTTTTTCCTCTCTCTTCTCACCTCTACCCCAGTGTAGAGCCTAATCAGCTGCTGGAGTTATGGCAGGCAGCTAAAACTCCAAGAGAAATCTCTTACATCTAGCAAGAGGGCCAGGAAAAGGGGACTCTACCAAACAGAGAGAACAAGAGGAATATCAAAAGAGAAAGACAGTAGAAGGGAACCCCCTAATTCTATGTATGAAATCATACATAGAATTATACGTAGACTTAACACCTGAAGGCAACCAACATAGAGTCTTCTCACTGTAGCAGGTCCGGAAGTCAGCTACTTAAGAATCTATCTTCTCCATTGGACAGAAGCCTGCTTTCCTTATCTAGTATCCTAATCCTCATTGTTGTGCATACGAATAAATCTGTTTTTGCATTAAAAAAAAAAAGCCTAAACTGAGAATCTTGCAGGACAGACATAAAGCTGCATAGCATAAGATATGTGAATTGAACTTCAATTTAAACTACTGTCCAGATCCAAAATAATCCCTAAGTGTTGTATATATAGGTCATACCCAAAACAGCATAACGAAGCCTTTGAAAACTGACCTGACATGGAACCAGCACCCAGAGAAACTGAGATTGAACTTGTAATCTGAATCAAATTACATTGATTGCCTCCTAAAACAAAACGAAAAATCAGCTTTCCCCAAACGCTTTTAACAGGACTGAGTTTATGTAACATAATATTCAAATTGTCTAAGATAAAAACCACAATTAATCGACATACTAAAAATTGAAAAATATTACTGGTTCTGAAGGAAATATAAAATTAACAGCTGCCAACCCCTAGACGACCAAGATGTTACAATTATCAAAGACTTTCTTTAAAGTAGTTATAACTACAACATAATTGAAAATATTCGCTCTAGGTACATGCTGTTGTCTAAAAAATTTTTAAAAGCCTCACATTTTTGTAACTTAACTCGTGCGTGAGAATGTTCATACTGGCGTTGTTTGTAATGACAAAACTGAGAAATATAAGGGATAAACTGTCACACAAAGGAATAGTACCGGTGTATAGCAGTAAATTTAAGGAACTACATTCGAAGATATGCAACAATCTGGGATGAGTTTAGAACTATATTGTTGAGTGAAAAAAGGAGTTGAAATTATATTAAGTATCCTTGTAAAGCTCAACCTTTATCAAATTAAACATGTATTACATAAACTCAACTTTTAAAAAGCAAAGGAATAAACGCAAAATACAGAAGAGCGTTACCTCTGGAAGAAAGGAAGAGGCGGAAAAAAAAATCAGATAATTTTAACAATACTGGCAATATCCTGAGTTCCAAAATTACTTGTCGCTTCCCAGGTGTACACTGCTTATCTGTCACATCTATTTACCAAAAAACAACTTTCTAAAAGACAGCTTGTGTGCATAATAAAAGAATAAAATTTTCAATATTTTATTAAAATAAGTTCTCTAAAAATTTGACAGCCCTCTGTATTTCAACCCCAAGCGTAAAAGGCAACCCGCGGGTTCCAAGCCCCAAACTGAACACAGTCACTTCCGCCTCCGCCTACGTAGCTCCGCCCATCGGAGCTACGAAAATACTTTATTCCGTGTCCTCCCGCCTGTAGGGGGCTCTACAAGGCTTCTAGTGCCAAGCAGGCCTCCCTCCTGGGGTATCCGTGCGGCGCCTGTCAGTTTAACTCGAGAGAATAAATTTGCATTATAACTTATTTGGCCAGGAAAAACTCATACAGGCATCTTACTCTGGCCGATAACGTTTAAACTCAATCCCGGCCGACTGCCCTTCTTATCAAACCTTGAGGCAGTGGTGGGTAGGAGTCAGGCGGTGTGGGGACAGCCCCAGAGTGCCGAAAGTCCCCGGCCCGCTCTCTCCTGTGAAGACGTAGCTGCGGGTGGTTGTGGTGGCGGCTTTCAAGATGTCGACCAAGAATTTCCGAGTCAGTGACGGTGACTGGATTTGCCCTGACAAAAAGTGAGTTCATAAAGGGTCCCGAAATGGGTTGGGGTTTGTCATAGGTGGAGGCTTTCCCAAATAGGTTCGACATTTTCCTTTTTTAAGATCTCCGGTGCAGTAAGCCGGGTTGAGGCGGCGAATCGCTTGCCTCCCGGGCGGGAAGGAACCTCCGAGTCTCCTCATAAGGAGGTCTTTCGGAAACCTTTGTTTTGAGTGTGTCTCCAGCGTTTTTTAGACATTATGTCTCCAAAACAGCACCTTTTTTTGGAGAGTGAGATGGCCTCCCTTTTGCCCCCGTCCCCCCCACATCCCACCCCCGCCCCGCCAGGTTTCAGCGATAAGGAAATCTTAGTTGAGGCCAGCTTGGTATTCGATCTCCTCCACGTGACTTTTCCCTGCAGAACTTTATCTTGTTCCAGGAAAGCGCTGCTTTTTTGAACTAGTCATTTTTCTTCTCATCGTTCACCTTCTTTGTTTTTTAATTCAGACTTTTCTTCGTAGTGTTTATATTTTTCACAAACACTACTCTTCTTTGGTTTGGGAAATATTGATTTTTCTTTTATTGACCTTTAATTTCCCCACAGGAGTTGAACCTTTCCCCTCGTTAGAGCCAAACGGCCTGAGGCCTTTTTATCAGCTCAGCCCTTGAGAATACCTGCCGCAGAGAACACATGTTTTAGTGGCTCTGCTTTTTTTGACATTGTTGCTGAAGCCAGTGTGCCCTATTAAATGGTTAGTAAGTTTTTATTGAAGGGTGCTCAAATAGGTGTACCTATTTGGAAATATCTGGAAGTTACTATTGAAAGTAATTGTCAAAAATATTCAATGCACAACTCATTTTCAAATAAAAACCTTTAATTTCTTGTACCTAAATTAGCCACAGATATATAGAGTGTATGGTAGTTAAAAGGAAAAACTGAAGCAAACAAGCCTGGATTTAATGCCAGTCCTATTGTTTGTTGACCATGTAACCATACAGAGGTTATTTAACTTTGCTAAACTAGGGTAGAATGGATTCTTTAAAATAAATACATGAAACAGAATAGTGTGTGTATAGCAATGATGAATAGCAAGTGGTCATTGATAGCTATTGATAGTAATTTTAGAAAGTTAAGTCACCAAATTGTCACTAAAGGAAATTGAGTTCTTATTTCCCCAGTATTTCTTTTCTATCCATATTTTAAGCAGTGCTTTTTTTTCCTGTCATAAGTTGATAGTTCTTAATTGCATAAAGATTAAGATGACCTGAAGGATTTCAAGTCTATCTAACAATATTGAGCAGAACAAAAGTGATAATGCTATGAATGGCATTGCTCTAGGTGGTAAGACTCTTTGAAAACAAAAGGATTGAACAACTTTTGACTTTTGTTGGTCATTGGTAGAATAATGTGCTTTTGACAGCCTCATTAATGACAACATAAGCAAATATTTGAGGACAGTCTAAGAATGCATTTCAGCTCACTTGCAAATATGTGTATAGAGTATTATTTCTGCAATCTGTATAAATCCAGAAAACATTTTTAGAATGTATTTTCAGTGTCAGAAAGGATATTCTTTGCAGGAAGAAAAAAAACTTAAATTATTTGGAGTGCTTTAGTGGTCATTCCATATTTCACATCTACCTAAAAAAAAGTAGACATTTTCTAAAAATTAAGCTTTGCATGTCATTCAGAGTATTTAACATGCTTTTACTGATATTGCACATGGCACTATTCAGACCATGTTAGTAAACCTGATAACTTTTTGTTTTTATGTTTGCTGAATATAAGCATGTTATTCCATGTTTCGAGGTTATTAGTGTGTTTTTTGTTTTTGTTTTTTCCCAACTAGGTTTCAGAGGTTTGGTAACCCCCCAAAAAACTTAGTTTCCTTATAATTATTGAACCTATTTACATTTTTAGTCAATATAACTTATCTTTTTTTCCTTATCATGCCACTTCCTACTTGTAAAAAGGGTGTTCTGTCAGGGTACATGAAGCCTTCTGTGATGTATTCATTTTCTCCACATTGGTCCACCCTTAGGATTTTGTATTTCTCATAATGCGTAACACATTTTTGTGTATATCTTCTTATTTTATATCCTAGGAGTTATTTTGAAGTTTTTTTGGAACTCCCCGGTTCCTCATCAGTAATTGTTGAACTGGGGTCAGCTATCACTTCAGCTTTGCAAGGGGATTTCATTTTCTTTACAATCATATGCCGCTTAAGGACAGCAAAACATTCTGAGAAATGTGTCATTAGGCTATTTTGTCATTGTGCAAACATAGGATGCACTTACACAAGCCTAGATGGTATAGCCTACTATACACTTAGGCTACTACACCTATGGTATAGCCTGTTGCTCTTCGGCTACAAATCTATATAACATGTTATTGCACAAAACACAAGGAGATTAAGTCAACTAGTAACATGGTCATTTATTATCAAATATGTACTGTACAGTATATATAACTGTACTTGCTGTATACTTTTAAACAACTGGCAACATGCTAGGTTGGTTTATACCAGCATCACCACAGATGTGAGTAATGCATTACACTACAAAGTCAGTAGGCGATAGGTATTTTTCAGCTCTATTGTCATCTTATGCGACAACTGTCATATATGCTGTCCGTCGTTGACCAAAACATCATCATGCGGTGCATTACTACAATCAGTGATAATGTGCAAATAAGAGGACACTTAGGCACAGAACTCCTAAGCAACTTACCAGGATCACATATAACTAGAAAGTTAAAGATTGGAGTTTCTTATCCTAGACTTGAGACTTCAGATCTTATATTTTTCCACCTAAGTTGTAAAGATTTTTTTTTTTTATAGTTCATATTGACATTAACGTGACTGAGATGGCTTTAGACCTCCTGGCTCCAGGTATATAGTGAGGGAGAACTCATTAAAAAGTTGTACATATAGAATTTTAAAAACAATATTAATTTTAAAAATGTCTCTAAGTATTTTTTACTTTTACTTTCAGATGTGGAAATGTAAACTTTGCTAGAAGAACCAGCTGTAATAGATGTGGTCGGGGTAAGCATTTAAGGAAGCTTCTGTTCAGACTGTATATACAGATTGTTTCACTATTTCCCAAAATTCATGTTGCATTTTTTTCCCAGAGAAAACAACTGAGGCTAAGATGATGAAAGCAGGGGGCACCGAAATAGGAAAGACACTTGCAGAAAAGAGCCGAGGCCTGTTTAGTGCTAATGATTGGCAGTGTAAAACGTATGTGTTTCAAATTATCATCCACTCTTCCATAATACTATAACCACTACTTGTTAATATTACCAACTGTTATTACTCACATTGACAAGCCAAGGTAACCTTTAAATCAAAGATCTATTGATTGCTATTCTGTATCCGATATATAATTTTAAAGAACTTTTCAATTTAATTTTTTAACAGTAATATAGTTGTTACTATGAGGGAATATGTATACTAGTAAACAAATATAGTTGTTACTATGAGGGAGTATGTTGACCAGTAAACAAATGCTTAAAGTGAGCTGACGTTTCCAAAAAAGAATGAAGAGGTTTTTAAAAGCACCAAAGCCTGCCTCTTTCTATTACTGAAAAATCTCAAAAACTTTGTCTCCATTAATGTGAAATACACCATAAAATTTATATTTCCTGTTTACAAAGTAATTTTAGAATCATGCATGCCATAATTATTCCTACTTAGATAAGTTCCTTAATATTTTTGATTTTTAGGTTTTGCATTGATTTGTCCGACTTCCATTTTTTCTCTTGTGCAGATAGATCAAATATATGTGAAAGAGGATTTAATCAGAAGAAGGTCTTACATAAATATCTTTTTTTTTTTTAACGCCTACAGCACCCGGTCTTCCTAGGTGGTCTCTTATCCAAGTACTAACCTGGACCAACCCTGCTTAGCTTCCGAGATCAGATGAAATTGGGTGTGTTGAGGGTAGTATGGCCGTAGACACACAAATTTCTGATCCTTTAGATATTATATTGAATTTCCTACCAGCATTTTAAGACCGGTTTTGGCGTGCTGTGGAATTCAGTGCTTGAACTGGTTTCTTAGAAAAAAGTTAACATTGTTTGGAGGGTACAATCTTATTCTTCTTTGAGTTGAAATCAGAGATTGAGAAATTAGTAGAATCTTTAGTTTAAAATAGTAATCTTCTAAAGCATCAGAATCCCTATAGATATAATTTTTCCCTCATAAAATAACAAAGGCACTTTTCATGCTATATAGCTTTTACTTCTTGGTTAAATAGTTCAGTCTGTTGGAACCCACATTCTCTCCAGAAAATGTGCAATAGTATATTTTCTTTGTTCCCAATAGACTTAGTAAACATTTTTTTATGGTAACAATTTCATCCTAGTTTTTATTTTAAAATTTAGAATGTCTAAGAATTTACAATTTTTCTTGTAATTAACTTCTAATTTGATATTTTTAATTTCTAAAGTTGCAGTAATGTGAATTGGGCCAGAAGATCAGAATGTAACATGTGTAATACTCCAAAGTATGCTAAGTTAGAAGAAAGAACAGGTAAGATAAAAACACATTCTAACTAAACGATTTTTAAAAAACTAAAAATTGAATTGACAATATCACCACCTTGTAAGAACCCACTGATTAGGATTCTGTTTATTCTGCCTTTATGTTTTTGACTTTCATTTTACTCCTCATGCTCAAAAAGTTATCTTTTGTTTTATAGTTTATAAAGTACAGTATTAGGGAGCCCTATCCTAAGAAATAGTGATATTAGGATGCTTTTCAAAATGCTTTATTCCCCTCCCTTTCCCCTCACTGGCCTAGATATTTGTTATTAGATGATAGAGCAATACCACTTTTCTATTTAAAGTCATTTGAGAAACTTTTTTAAAATACAGATTTCAAAACAGCTATCAAACTTCTTTGGGGGTGGGTCCCGAAAATCTGCAGGTGATTCACATGGAGTTTGGTAACCATTAACCGAAATAATAGCTTACCATTGCTTCTGTGTTATCAGTGGGGAGATGAAGATATATACCTAATAGAGTATGGTTTTCCATTTATCAGCAATTAGTCCAATCACATTACCAGTATACTTCAAATCTGGTTTTATCGTGCAAAGACTCATAGCACACAATCAATGTTTTTTGGTTTTTTTGTTTTTTTTTTTCCTATAGTCACCTTGTTAGACAGACTTAGTAAACTACTTCCCTGTTTTTTCTTCATCCCTGACTTTAGACCACTTCCACTCTCTATTTAGTCTCTGGAGATAAGAGACTCACTAAAGAATCTTGGACCTAGCCCTTCCAGAAATGCAACAAAATGCTAGTTTAATCCCTACCCCACCCCACCCGCTTTTTTTAAATTTGTAATTCCTATGTGAGACTGTTGTCCTAGTCTAATGTCCAGGATTTTTTAGTCCTCAAATCCTACCCCACTCTTCTCATTCTCAGGAAATGAGCTTCCTTTGTACTGATTGGGTAAAGCTTTCTAATAAGGATCTCTCTTTTTATTCCTCCTTTAACCTCTTTAAGATATATTTTTCCCCCTTTTTTTTTAAATCTTTTTTTATTCCACCACTTCTGGTTGTTTATTGTCTCATTTTTAGTTTTCTCCTCTTCTGCGCTCTACCTGGCCACAGAATGTTGAAGTTCTTCAAGATTGAATCCCTACGCTCTCTCTTTGCTCTGTATTTTCTAGGCATCTAATGAACCCTAAGTTTAAGTAAACATTAGCACACCGTGGTGCCCAAATTCATGTCTTCGGCTCAGACTTCTTCAACCCATATTTCCAGCTGCCTATTTATCATTGCCATGTAAATGTCAGACTCATATTCAAACTAAATTAATGATTTTCCCCCAGTACCTGGCCCTGTTGTAGTCATCTCTCTTTTCATGATTAGTACCACCTACAACATAAGCGCTTATTACATAAGCCAGAAACCTAGATGTCCTTCATAATTTCATTTGTCCTATACCCTGGAAAGACTTTTCCACAGCTACCCTAGGCAGAGATACCATATATCTTGTCTTTGAAAAATAGCCACTTACTTGGTATCAGTACACATTTTATTCCTGCCCAGTCACCGCTAAAGGTTTTTTTCTGTTTTTTGTTTTTTTTTTAGCTAAAAACTTTGTTTAAAACTATTATTGCTACTTTTAGGGTTAAGTCCAGACTTTGACAGTTTTAAAAAAATTATAATCCCCCAAAGGCTTTAAACTCTTCATATTCTCTGACCTATTTTTGTGACTCTTTCTTTAAAGTTTCACTATCTTATGAGAGCTATAGTCTTAAGTCTTCACTACCTTTAGTCATTATCTTTTTTTACTCGGTGTCTTGACCCCTTTTCAATTCCCAAGAAGTTGGCTTTGCTGGTTAAGTTGAAGGTGTGAACTAACTCACTATGTTGCTTTCCAGTGTCTCTTTACCACTCATAATAAGGAAGTCCAAAGTTCAGGGGAGCATTTCCAAAGCATGGGACCAGCTATGAATAAAAGAAAACTTGATGTACTACTTCTAAAAGATTGCTCACTTCTCAAATAGTTGTTAAGTAATTTACTTAGCTATTATTTTTTGGATTTGAGGGTCATTCCTGTTATTTTTGTTTTTATTTTAGATTGAGTATATTTTAATTAACCAGTGATACAATGTCTCATGAGTAAAGTTGACCATAGAGGATGGAGGGATAGAACAAGGGAGAGGTTTCCCTGGGCCCCAGAGTTGGGTACATAGCTATTAATACTCTCATCTGTGTGAGAAAACTCGATTCCGGCTGTGGCATAGTCCTTAAACAATTATGCTTACATCATCATCCAGGAAGAATATACCTTACATTTTATCACAGGTTTTCAAACATCAGGACTTCCATGATCTTGATTCATATTCAGTGTCAGCAGAGATGAAGAGGCATTGCCTCTCACTGACAGTTATTGCTTTCCTTTTATATTAATTATCCTTTTGCGGCAACATCATGAACATAAGATCTACTGACTAAATGTTTTGTGACAGCAATCTCTGTCATTCTTTCGATGCTCCAGTTCTCATAGTTGACCAGTAAGAGTCCCTTCAAGACCATTCTTAAAGCCATTTTCTCTCTCTATTGCTTGGAGACGATTTTGAGATTTATTTTAATGAATTGTCACAGGATAACAGTTTATGCCCTCCCTTTTTTAGGATATGGTGGTGGCTTTAATGAAAGAGAAAATGTTGAATATATAGAAAGAGAAGAATCTGATGGTGAATATGATGAGGTAAGCTATACATTAGTGTATAGGGTGAATACAAATTAGAAAAGCATGTTAGAAAATACCAAGTTCAAAGGAAAACTGTTAAATATATCTTATTTTTATAAGTGCACTTTGAGTCTTTTCCAAAAACTTGCCATTTGTAGGAAATCATAATTGACTTTATATAATTGTTATAATGGACTTAAAATATATATTGATTCAAATGCAAAAATAATTTTTTAGAAAAATGTTAACTTTAATATATTTTCAGTTGATAGAAATATTATGAAATCTTTTTCTCTAGTTTGGACGTAAAAAGAAAAAATACAGAGGGAAGGCAGTTGGTCCAGCATCTATTTTAAAAGAAGTTGAAGATAAAGAATCTGAGGGAGAAGAAGAGGATGAGGATGAAGATCTTTCTAAATATAAATTAGATGAGGTAAATGATTTCCTTATTCTATTTATTTCCCCTTTGTCTATTTCCACTGTAGCATAACAGAATATTTTTGAGCACCTTTGGTTTATGGTGAAAATATGTTCTGCTATGTACTCATTTCTTCTCACAAAAGTTTTGAGCTTCCACTCTGCCAAGCGCTATTCTAGCTCTGGAGATTAATGAGGCATTCTTCTTTTAATGGAACTTAAAACAGCAAATAAAGTTCCTAAGTAGGAGTCAAGTTGGCAGCATTCAAAAAAAATGATACATAGGCCAGTGTGGTTAGAGCAGAGGGTAGAATGAGTGATGAAAGGGCCAGCGATGACATCAGGTCTGGTGGTATTTGTTCTGTGGGTCTGAGTGTAAAATTTATGGTTGGATGTGTAGATCCAGGCACCTTGGAGCGTCCGTGATCATAAATCTCCCAAATACAACTAAAGAAATGGGGAACAAATTTTAAAGTTTTTAAGAAACAAAATATAGTTATCTGACTTGTATTTCAGAGATGACTGTTGATACACAGTTGACCCCAACAACACAGGTATTGAACTGGCCACAGGTCCACATATTTGTTTCCCCCCCCCAGTAAATACTGTAAATATATTTTCTTTACGTTTTCTTTTCTCTGGCTTACTTTATTATAAGAGTACAACACATAATATATGTGTTAATTGACTGTTTTTGATCAACATTAGATTATTATTGGTTATGTTTTGGGGGAATCAAAAGTTATGTGTGGATTTTCAGCTGTTAAGGGCATCAGTGCCCCTACCTCCTATGTTCAAGGGCCAACTTGAACATTGAATAATTGGGGAGGCACAGTGGATTTCCTGAGTTAGGGGGACCACCTAAAAGATAACTAATATAGTAGAGAAAGAATGACACACTAAGGGAAATGGAGTCAAGGACTTTTATGGGAGTAAAATTGAAAGTTCTTGACAGCATATTTGGTGTAATACATTGTAACAGAAAAAGAGGAAATAAGTGCAACATGTAGGTTTACTTTGAAATATTTGAGACAGTCATCAAATCTGTTTTTCTGAGACGAGGAATGTAATAGGCAGATTTCAGAATAAATTCGCTAAAATATCCACATGGACCTGTCCAATACATAGAACTGTTCATCATTAGAGGGCATTAATATCTAAATGTCAAGTATAATTAACTCTGAATTTTTTTAGGATGAGGATGAAGATGATGCCGATCTCTCAAAATATAACCTTGATGCCAGTGAAGAAGAAGATAGTAATAAAAAGAAATCTAATAGACGAAGTCGTTCAAAGTCTCGATCTTCACATTCACGATCTTCATCTCGCTCATCCTCCCCCTCAAGTTCAAGGTCTAGGTCCAGGTAAACGGGTACAGGTCAAGGGTAACACCAGTCAAAATGTCAGTATCTAACTTCTTTATTTATAAATTTTGTTTTTCTTGACTGAAAAGATTTCCTTTTTCTTCTAGAGAGTTTGTTCAAGTCACTTTTTAGAAAATAATTTTTTAGTGCCATGAAGTTATTGTCCATTATTTTCAAAATTGCAATCTTTTTATGAAACTACCACCAGGCCTTTTATTAAAATAGACTTTGAAAAGTTAAATCATTACATATACGAACATTACCTAAATAAGTTACATTCAGAAATTTTTAAAGGGAAACATTTGTTTTGACTATTAAAGGCTAGCATAAAAATTTTCTAGGAGTTAAATTATTGCTTGTTACACAAAGCTTTGATAACTTACTTTGGTATCGGTATTTTGAATAAAGGAGAAAATTCATCTATTTAAGTTCTGTCGACCTAATGCTCATAATTTTGAAATGTTCAGAGATAAATTAGAGGATTCAATTGGTAGTATACGTGGATATTATTTTAGGAGGAATGCAGACTTTTAATATTCTCTTGTGTGTAATCAATAAGAATTAAATTTTAGGTGAGAAAAGTAGTACCTTATGTAAACAATGTTTCATTGAAGAATTCTTCACAGTTAACTGAAACAGTGGGCAATGAATTTTAATTGTATTTAGGAAAAAATATTAGCTAATTAAGTATTTAAGAATTAGTTAATTGTTAATTGAGTACCATAAAGACTGAAAGCTAAAAAGAGTAATTATAAAGATAGTAATTTTAAGATTAAAATGCAGTCATCTTTTGCTGCAGGTTATTTTAAGGGATAAATTAAAGGTGTAAGATAATGAATTTTATTTCATTTGCGATTTTTGAAATTTAAATGGACCATATTTCTGCTTGTGTTATTTTTCAGTAATATAATTACCTAAAACAATGATAGGGTTGTTAATGTATTTTCCCTTTAATTCTCTAATCTTTGAGTAGATAAACAGGTTTATACATGTCAACATTAGAAGCTTCATATTCTAGCTAGTGACTGAGGAAATAAAGGAATTTTATAAGAGACGTTGATAGAGATATTTCAGAGAAGTTAATATAAACTGCAACATTTAAAATTTTTGGATATGTAAGTCCTAGATTACTTTTAAATATTATTTGTGAACATAAGGTAGTGTTAATAAAGTGGTAATGCTGAATTTTTATTTATGCAATCTTAAGTGACATTTAGAGTAATTTTGTCAAACTTGGAAAGTGCTAGTTGATTATTTTCAAAAATTATCTATTACCTTAAGTTTTGGCATAAATATAAAAACTACAAAGTTTATTTAAAATACTGTGTTTTGAAAATATCTCAAATAGTTCTTTTTATATGAAAATGAGTTCTAATGAGTATCTTTCTTTCAGTGTTCATATCACAAAGCTCAATTAAGTGGTCCTGGGGAAAAAAAAATCCTTCCATGTTGTTCCAGGTCCCGTTCAAGAAGTTCTTCCAGTTCGCAGTCAAGATCTCGTTCCAGTTCCAGAGAACGTTCGAGATCTCGTGGGTCGAAATCAAGGTGAATGAGGTAGCATCTCTCTGTATAGCAGAGAGAAAAATATATTTAAAGGCTGCAGGAGGTGTTGCTGCTTTTTTTCCCTCTTATTTTGCTTCTATTTGTCGATTTTATTTTAGCATTAGAAAACTAATGCTCTTGCCTCAGCTTAATTTTCTCACCATGAGATGTTTTCATTGCCAGCAATGTGCCAAGACATTCCCATGATTGAATTAAGGCGGATATTTTGCATTGTGCAAGGTTTGTTATTTTTGTGACTAAATACGATGAAGTAGGAAGATGGAGCCAATTCTTATCACCAAATCTCTCATATGTTAATGTTTGCAGCAGTAGTTGAATTAGAGGTTTGCAAATAATGAAATGTTTACTGCCATTTGTAAAAGCAGGAAAAATAACCTTGTCTCAAAACAGACTTTGTTTTGCAAGGCAATTGTTGCAGTATTTACAGAAACAATTTATAGCAGATAAAGTTTCTATAGGGACTTATACATATTACCATTTCTCTTTAGTATTAGGATATTATAAACAGTATGTATAGAACAGACAAATTCCACAAACTAAATCAAGAAAGGTGATTGATTAGTCAAGGGAGAATGTGGTCTTACTTAAGGTTAACTTCAGGTTACATTTAGAGAATGTGGTCTTACTTAAGGTTAACTTCAGGTTACATTTACTGTTAACTTCAGGTTACATTTAGTCAAAAATGCAGAGAAAAAGAATTTGAAAAACAGCATATGAGACACTTTTTTTTCTAAACTGTCAAAATATGTTGCCTTTTTATGTTAATTTATCGATCTATTGAAGGCATCTAACCATGAATAAGAAAAACGACTACAATTCCACTTGTGTGAAACTTTACACTGAAGTTAAGTGGTAGCTTTTTTTGGTAAAAAATAATTATTAGCTTATTAGGGCCAAATCTGTAGCATTAGAGAGCAACTTCAGTGTAACAACATTAAGAAAAGAATGATATGCACACTAGTATTAAGCCAATACAAAATAGAGAGCAAATGAAGTTATTGTGGTGGTAGTGGTGATGATGGTGATGATGATGGTGCTGATGATGATTGCTGATGATGATGTGGTGGTAGTGGTGAAGATGATGATGGGTGATGGTGATGATGATGATGATGATGATGATGATGATGATGATGATGTTGATGATGATGATGATGTTGATGTTGTGTTACCAATGTTTTAGTCCTTTGAGTGCTTCTTAGGTGAAGATTCCTAAGTCCTAGTACCCTTTGGGAAGCATTAGAATTAAGCTTTACAGAACAATCTTCATAATCTTTCCAAACATATTTTCATTGCTTATAACTTTCCAAAGAATTCTCCTTTTGGGCTTTCTGAGTTTATTTTAAGCCCAAAGGTGAATTTTTTGGGAAGTTTGAGCTAAATTACTTCAACCAAAATATGTAAATGAAGAAAAAAATTTGCATTTAAACATTTGCACATTTACCTCTACCTAAAACATGTGAATGTCAACACTTCATACTTCATGAATAGTGGTCCTTCATAAAAATAGTTAATATAAATCAAATTTTAAAGTTACTTTTTATTTTTTTAATATTTAGCAGTTTAGTAATTACTGTTCTTTCTCATTCCTGTCCCCATATCCCTGCTTTTTCTGTAGCAACTTAATAAGTTTTTTAATTCCACAAGCAATTGTTATGTTTGTTTTTCTTGGGAAGTTATATATGATACATATTTCTTTTACAAATGGAAAGTTGTATTTTCTAGACATAAAAGCATGTAAATGCAGTTATGTTTGGTTTTGCTATTTATGTATACTTTAAAACGAAAGTCATATGTTTTAAAAAAATTTAAAATTCTACTTTAATGTATTAAGCTTTTTTTAAGTGATGAACACATCTTAGATTTTTAAAAAGAGATGATATTAAAGTAAATATTAAAATAGAATTGTTTTCATGGTTGAACCAGAAGTCTTCTATTGAGTAAGCAGTAAGTATTTCTTCTTATAAAATTTTCAGTTATAAATCCTGTTTTTTGTTTGTTTGTTTGTTTGGAGCTGTTAACTAAATGATCTGCTTCACTTCTTCTTTTAATGAAATGTTTGATTTGTTTCTCAATCAATGAAGATCCAGCTCCAGATCCCACAGGGGCTCTTCTTCCCCACGAAAAAGATCTTATTCAAGTTCATCATCTTCTCCTGAGAGGAACAGAAAGAGAAGTCGTTCTAGATCTTCTTCATCCGGTGATCGAAAAAAAAGACGAACAAGATCACGGTCACCCGAAAGGTTTGGGTTTCTGTAGAAATAAGAATGGGTGTTAAGTGTTTAATGGATTAAACTTCCTAGTCAAGAATTAGATTTTCATAATCTCCTTTATTGCAATTTTAAATTACACTTTTCCACTTCGCAGTTCAAAAAACATTAATGACTTTGTTTATCCTGTGTGCTTTGATCAAGGTTGCTTAGAAAAGTCGTAGATCAAACTATTTTCTTCCACTGCCTGTTCATTTTATTATTTATTATTATATATATTTATAGCCAACTCTCGGTTATTTCTGTTAATTTTAATATTTTAATTCTGAAGCAGTATGTTGAAGTATTTTAGAAGTTGAGTTTTATATGTATTAATTATGCTATTAAATATTAGAAATCATAGGATTTTAGGGCATCTAATAAATATTCTAGATCATTGGAAATCTGTCCTTCAAATGTGTGTAAATGCATTTTCACAGCACATTATTTTATTTCCTTTATAAGGAAATTGTTCTTGTAGCTAATCCATTTTTCATCTTGCAGTACAAATCTCTTTCTTTCTGAGAAAGACCTTTACTAGATTGTTATCTGTATTGACATTTTTAAATTTGTAGAGCGTGTCATCTGTCAGCCTTTTGTACAACAGGCTAATTAATTATTTAGTTTCATTAACTTTGTCTTGATTCTCAATGTGTATATAGTCAGTTTAATGGCTTCTTTTGTAATGTCGGCAAATTTTCCTTAATCCTTTCAGCTTGTGAAAGTAAAGATTAGGTAAAGTTTGATTATTTCCAAGTTCCGTGGTAGGATTACCTCATGATTCCTGCTTGACAGAATGATTAGTTTTGCTTCTTTGCACATTTTAAAGTTTAGATATTAAGGTTACACTCACTTTAGTCTGGTTTCTCTGCATTTGGGTTTTTGTAAGAAAATTATTCCATATGTGAATGAAATTCATTCTGTTGCTTTCTTACCACTTCTGCAAATTTTTATCTTAGCCACATATAATCCACTTAGCTTGTTGTCATCTAAACTTAACGAACATGTTCTCTATTCCATAAGCCAGGTGATTGGTGAAAACACTAAACAACCCTGAGCCCAGGGCCAACCCCTCGGAACACCACTACTTTACCCAGGTTGATATATTGACTTATTCATATTAGCTGCATGAATATAACCCTATAATTAATTGTGCAGTTGTCTTGTGAGACCTAGATTTCCAAAATGTAGTTATTTGTGAATATATATTCTCATGCTCAGGAGCCTTGCTCTATCTGTTTTACATATAGACTTACCACACTCTCTACAATGTTATTAGAGATTGTTTTAGTCACACTTCCATTACCAAGTTTATATTCCTTTGTTGTATATTATCTGTAATTTCATATACTTTTGCAAGGCTTTTCCTCATTACCTTAAATAATTGAGAGGTGGCTATATCTTGAAATGAGAGATTTTTAATTATAGAGATTTTTAAATTATACTGTTGCTGGACTCACATCCAAGATCTAAACACTAGTTAATTTTATGTGTATAAGTTTGTATCTTAAATTTTAATTATTTCTTTTGCCAGTAAAATAATGAGGTTTAATTCTTTATGTTCTCATAAAGTCTTATGGATGAATGCTGATATCCACCATTAGCTTACTAGACTACTTGCTTTCTCCATTATGTCTTACAGGCACGACAGGTCATCTTCTGGATCATCCCATTCTGGTTCCCGTTCAAGTTCAAAAAAGAAATAATGTATTAAAATTTACATCTTAAAAAAAAAAAAAGTCCAGTCCAGTGCATGAAGCATATTTTTAAAGACGTTGGTGTCTTACTTCGTCAAAAGTGCTAAATCTGCTAGTAGAGGTGCATGCCTTTCATTGCTTTTCCGAACAATACAGCTGTGTTTATTTGTGAAATTAAAGGTAAATAGTATTTTAAGCCATAATGTCCCAAAGTTAGATGCTCTTTTGATCATTATTTACAACCATTTGCTTCATTTAAAACCATCTCAACTGTAACAGAGTACTTTGTTTCATAATTTGAACTCTTGTTTTTCTCATTTCCAAGCTATGAACTGTTTATTGACCTAAGACAGGATTACCTAGGCTTGCCTGAATTTTGAGCATGGGGGCAAGACTGTGGTAAAGTAATTGGAAACAATCTGTTTATATTAATCTGAGAACAGGAGTCAACCTGTTTATGTTAACGTATATCAAAGTGATGCTTAACAGAAAAAATTAAACAAGTTGTAAAACGGCCAACTGGAAACTTCTTTATTTTGAAATTCCCTATGCTAAGGGTGCCTTAGAAGCATTGTCTTTCTTTTATTCAGTTTTACTTTTTGCACCACCACATTTAATGCAGAAAAATCTTGTGAATTGTAGCAGGAGAAAGATGTTATTCATTGCTCCCTTTCTGAGACATAATTTTTAGTAAGAACGACTTAACAGTTCATTTCTTTGCTTATATGGTTGTCTGATGAGAAAAACATCTTATTTCAAAATGTTTATCTTAATATTTTAAAAAGTTTTTTGTGATGTTCTTTAAAAATCTAGTTATCACATGATAGGGTAGACAAAGCTAAATCACAGTTAATGAGGAATAAATTGAAGAAATCTTCTGAATTATATTTCTCTTTGGGTGAAAAACCAATAGAGACATTGTGACTTTAAGCAGACATTTCCCATGAGATATTTAACTTTAAACATGCTGCATAAAATTATCTCCTGAGCAACAAATGAATGTTTATTTCTGCATGACATGAGCAGAAATAATTGTTCCCTATTCACTTCCAATTATTTATGGCTTAAAATACATTCAGAATTTTGTTTTTCAAAATTAATAATCTCATCAGTTGAGCTTTATTATATCTTCTGGTTTAAAAACAGAAAGGTTTCTCTTAACAGTATCTTCAGTGACAGTGCAAGGTAAGTATATTAAGGGAAATCAACAATTGTGCTTAGGAACATTTTTTTCTTGGGATCAATACCCATTTTTTCTTGTTATGGTTTTTTTTTTCCTTAACATTTAATGTCTTCTGCAATTAAAAATTAAAATGTTTTAAGGTGTTTTGTAGACAAACCAAACAAAATTATATTTGTTTTTTTATTTTAAAATGAGTGATTTTCTTCTTGAATTGATCTAAAGATGAAAGTAAAATATGTAAAAATATTTTGATGATAATTTTACAATGAACATGCCTCTTGTTTTTTACATCTTAATTTTCTTTGCTACGTTTACTGTAGTTTGCACAAGAATTTTTCTCTCTTGTAATTGTGCCTCAGACTTCTTGTAAGTCCACCTTCTAAATTGCCCAGATGATTTTTTAGATTCTACGTGTTGTTGGTTTATTCTTGTGCTTTCTGTATTTAAAACTTTGGCTGTACTAAGCAAATGCAAGGTTATAAATTTAGCTAATCGTAGTTTACAGACAATTCAGATGATTATGATTTCATTTGGTTTAACTAAGCTGTACTAGTTCATTTCATAAGGAAATGATGCTGTAGACAAATGTAAATAAAGCTTGTGAGTCAAGCATAAAGTGATGTTTGTTAGAAATAAATTAGAATTTTTAAGCTCCGATTTAGTATTCATTTTTTAAGCTATTCATAGTTTTATTTGTTACTTTTCATTGTGTATTTTAAACTCTTTATATTCATTTACCTTTTATACACCATCTTATTTTTATATATGAGTGTTTGGTTTAAAACATTACAAAGTGTGATCACTTATAACCTTGGGTGCTCCAAATTTTTGTGACTTCTTAAAAAATGTAGAGTACCCAAATTAGTTTAATACTTTTTACCAGAACATGACATACCTTATTTCATATTCCATAGTGTGCTTCTTGAATTACTCTTAAAACTGTCACTTTATAGCTCTCAAAAACTATCCCTTCTAACTGCTAAGTTTTGTTAAGTTTCTATTTGGAATCCTTTTTATATATAATTTTTAATTTTTCAATTATAGTCGGCATACAATATTATATTAGTTTTAGGTGTACAACAGTGGTTAGACATTTACATAACTTAGGAAGTGTTCACCCCAATAAATCTAGTACCCATCTGACGCTATACATTGTTATTACAATATTATTAGCTGGCTATATTCTTTATGCTGTACTTTATATCCCCATGACTATTTTGTAACTACCAATTTCTACTTCTTAATCCCTTCCCCTTTTTAACCTACCCCTCAACTCCCCTCCCATCCGGTAACGATCAAAACATTGTCTATATGTTTGTTTCTGTTTTGTTTGTTCTTTAAATTCCACAAGGAAGTGAAATAATTTGGCATTTGTCTTTCTCTCTTCTACTAACTCTACTCAGCACAATACCCTCTAGGGCCATCCATGTTGCAAGTGGCAGGATTTGACAGTTAATTATAATATCAAGAGGGATGGATCCAAGTAGCATTAAGCCAAGTTTGTAGTCACTGACCAGTAAACATATTATGATTTTTTTCTAGCCACACTGAAGCACATGGGTGCTTACATGGGATACAAGGTATTATACCATTATACACAGATAAACATGTAATAAGTAACAGTTCCCAAGTGTCTGTATTTAGCAACATAAAAAGTAACAAAAATATTCATAATAACCAGGTAAATTCCTAAATAGTTTGTAACTAAAATATATCTAAGATTGTGAGGAAAGCTGTATAGCATAATTCAAGGAAATAAAAAGACATGGATTTAAAGCTAAAAATTTGTAAGATGATCACTTTCCCAAGAGTTCAGTCTGGTAGGGGAACACGTGTATAAAATATTTTATGGTACAAAGTCACTGATAAAATGAGAATAATCAACCTTGCCTGAATAAAAAGGTAAAACTTAAGGAAATTGACTTGAGTAGTCTTGCAAGACAAGTTTATAGATGAATAAGGTATGCTGATTTGTGAAGGTTCAAGGTTCTATCATGTCTTTATGGGACAAAAATAACTGGCTGTAGGAAACCTTGGGAAAAGAAGGAACTTCATAATTCTATCCGAATTAAACTACCACATTGAAAACTGAAAACAGTGACAAGTTAAAAGACTTTAATGTTGTACTCCAAACAGAGACTTTTATACCTACCCCCAAAATGAAACATCTATTGCCTCTTATCAGTGGGGTCATCACAGAGTCTTCATACCTTCAACTAGAATGAAGTAAAGTCTGCTTTAATGGGTGTGATCCAGTTGTAGAATTGGCAGTGATACTGGATTTCTATCTATTTTCCCCCTGGAGTGGAAGTGCCTGTTCTGAATTTTTAGGTCATGGTTGTTGTATGACCCTGGGTGTATTCTTTATGCCTGACACATACAAGTATGCAGCAAATATTGGCTGTTTTTTAACTCTTACTCATGACTTCAGATACTTCATATATTCTAATCCTCAGATGTTTATTTCCTACTACTTTCTACAGTGCTAAAATCCATTTTTCTAACTACTTTGTGTCTCCCTTTAAAAAAACGTCAGTTTCACCATAACTAAATTCTCGCCAAAGTGTCGACCATAACAAGTATTATATTTCACATCGATAAGCAGCATTGTCAGTAACTTGGGAATCCTTAGATTTCTCTTTTGCTTCCCCACTCCAAACCAAATCTGATTTACCTAAATTGGTAGTTCTACCTCTTAACCCTCAAAACCACACTGCTCTATTACTACTCCCACTGCTTTGGTTTATGGACTAAGGTACTGCATTTACCTCCTAAATGGTCATCTGGCCTCTAGTTCTGGCAATACAAGATTTTCCATAGTATTCACTAGATTAATTTGTTTAACCAGGCAGTGTTCCTTTCATCACTCAATCGGAATGGTCTTGTTAACAAGCAATTCTCTTCATGTCATTTCTTTCAGTGTTTTCCCATGGCTTTCGGATTAAACTAAAATCCTTTTACATATCATAAAAAGGTCATCATTGAAATCTATATGATTTTATCAACCAATATTACCCCAGTAAATTTAATAAAAGGTCTCTTTTTTTAAATATTAACACCTCACTCCCCACACTTACGTATACCCCAAATCTTTGCTTGGGCACACAGCCTATATACGCTGCCCACTACTTGTGATCGATTTACATTGTACAAGCTTCCTATGCCCGGAATGCCCTGCACACAGCCCACTTTACACTTGCCTTCATGACTCAAGTCAACACTAGGATGCCATCTCTGGTTCTTCTGGTTGCCATAGAAATTAGGTGAATTTCTTGGTAGGCCTGGTTTTTGCCTAGTAGACCTAGTTCTTGGAACAGCCTGTCATAGCAAGCACACAGTGTTTGACAAGAGAGGCAGTTAATATCTGATACTTAAGAGGTTTCAATAAGCTGTCCCTACCCCCCCACCCCCAATACTAATAGCAAAGACATGCTTGTTCTTTACTGAAAAACATTTTTTGAATGCTGGAGTTTTTATTATGATGTTACATCTTTGCAAGATAAACCAGCATGAAAACCAGTTATCAATGTAAATCTAAAGAAACATTTTTCTTTTTAAAGTTTAATAAGGCCATTTCTTTCTTTACAAGTTGAAAAAAATTTGAAGTTGTCCATGTTTCAGTGTAGTATAGAATCTAGAAATTGCATGTAAATAAATTGTTCATTGTCTTCAGTGCTTTAAAGTGAGCAACCTATGTTTATTGTAAGCAAGACAGTATTGGAAAGTCACAGGGATACATTTTGAAATCTTAGAATTCTTTTTATATCACTAAGGACAGAAGCATTAAAAATTATTACGCTGTAAGTAATACTTTTGGCCAACTATTGATTATTCGTAACGCCACTGCAAAAATATTAACCTAAGCAGCTTTCCTATGAATTGCTAAATTGAGTTCCTTTAGAGTGAGCCTTAATCTAAATAAAATGTGTGTTATTTGCAAAATAAACAACAAATTTTAAATAGTTTGCATTGCTTGTGATGTAGGAGCAGATAATAGAGTTCAGAATGGTTCAATGTATATTAAAATGCTAATAAAAATAGTTATAAGGCTTTAAAAGCTTTTAGTGCAAGAAAATAGCATAGAGTATACTATTGCTTATTAGACCGGTGAAATAACATTTTACTGCCAAAAGTGATTTGTACATTTACTTGGACTTAAATACATAACACTAGGTGTTAGGTGGAAAGCGTATAATTTGAGTTATTTCTTTGCTCAGCAGTGAGGTGAAAACCTGAAAATCAAAAATACAAAATAGAAGCATAAGTCTGACGAATTAGTCTTTTGTTATATTAATCATCTTGGTGTCATCTCTGTAATCTATACCTTTTGTCATCAAAACTGCTGGGAATGTTGCCTTTTCAACAATTAAATAATTCTCCACATCTGAATTCTGACCGGAGAAAATAAGTTATCCATATTCTTGTAATTTGAAAAATGTGGCTATTACAGTTGAAGAATTTTAATTTGATACTAGTGACTGTGATCATAGAATAGGACATATTTGCACCTTTGTAAATGGTCTAATTGGAATTAGAAAATTGCATTGCCCTATATCACACTTAAAACTGTCATTGTTAATGCATTAGAATCGCCAAGAAGGAAAGGTCAAAGAGGTTAGTCTATTCTCTACCGGAAATTAAGACCACATCAGTAGTCAAGGTACATTACCAGTGCTGCAGAACCTGCAGTACAGAAACCTTAATATGTGCAGGTGCTGAGAGAAGATTGGCACATTTCACTTGTAGTAGTTATGTTTTCATATTTTCCACAAATTAATGGTGTTGGAAATAAGTTTAAATTCAAGTTTCTGATAAAGCTTTCCATATCCAGATCTAAGGCATGTACCTGAAGAGAAATACAACTTGTTTGACCTGTGAATATAAACAAGGTCTTGATAAATTTTAAAAATAGATGAAATACATCAGGCCAGTTAAACTAGCAGTAATTAAAAAATGGATTACACACAAATTATAGATTATTAGACTGGATTAAAATGAAATTCATTTTGTAAGATGTATTCAGAATAAGACCACAGGCTGAAAATAAGATGGAAAATAACATGCCAATATTAACATATGCAATGTGGCAATATTAATATAAAATACAATAGACTACAGTTAATTAGATACATAAGAACAGTTCATAATGATAAAAGGGCCAATTTAACATTAAGATAATTGTCTTCTGTGTATCTAATAGCCTAAAAATGTAGATAGACTGAAAGGACAGATCCACATCGTTTCAAAATCATACTAAATACTCAACTAAAAATAGCATTAAGCATACAGAATATCTGAACAACACAACTAATTTGAAATAATTGGTGATTATAAAATACACCCAACAACTATACATGGAACATTTACACATACACTGTATTCATACAGTTCTCAAAGGATTTATATCAATATATTCTATGACCACAGTGGAATTAAACTAGAAACCAATATCAAAACTAGAAAGTAAAAGTTTGGAATTAAACATCTCCATAGGTCACAGAAAAAGTGACAATGGAAATTTAAAATATCCTGAATGATAATGAAAATAAAAATAGCAAAACCCTGTTGATAACCAAATTACTTGTAGCTAGAGAAAAAGACATTTATACAGGAACAGTGGTAAGAATGATGGCCAAATTATTTTTAGAAGTAATACAAATGAGAAGATGGTGTGATATCTTTACAAGTACTGAAATACACTCAGTATTCTATATACTCTTTCAAGAATAGATGAAATACAAACTTTTTCAGCTCAAAATCTGACCAACAGATCTCATACGAAAAATATTAAAGGATGTTCATTTGGCAGAAGAAAACTGATACCAGATGGAAGTCTGGGTCTACACAAAGTAATAGCACATAAAATGCTAACCACGTGGGTAAATATAGTTTTTTCTTACTATTTAAATTTTTTAAAGGTAATTGTTTAAAGCAAATATAATAGATTGTGAGACATATATACAAGAAAAATATACAGTAACAATAGTACACAGGTTATGAGGGAAGAAATGGAAGTATATTATTGTAAGGTCATACACAAAGTGTACATATCTTGAAGGTAGCCTGATAATTTAAGATGTATACTATAAACCCCAAAGCAACCACTGAATATAACCAAGAGTTATAAGCTTATAAAGAAAAAAAAATGGAATTCTAAATCCTGAAGGCAGAGAATGGAAAAGAAACAACAAATGGACAAATAGAAAACAGAGTTGTAGGTTTAACTCAACTATATCAATGATGACATTAAATGCAAATTATCAAAAGCCCCAATAATAAAGCAATGATTGTCACATTGAGTAAATGAAGCAAGACCTATATGCTGCTGCAAGAAACCCACTGTAAATACTGAAAAAAAAAAAAGATGGAAAAGGGCATCCTATGATAATGCTAATCAAAAGAAAACTAGACTGGTTATATTACAGAAAAGTAGATTTGAGAGCAAAGAACACAGGATAAAAAAGGTCATTTCGTAATGGTAAAGGAGTTGATCACAAAAGCATGACAATCTCAAATGTTTATGCATGTATTAGACATCAAAATATATGAAGCAAATATGGATAAAACTGCATAGTAAAAACAGGGAAATCTATAATTACAGATTTCTCTCTGCCTCAATAACTAATGTGATGTAGAAAAATCAGGATTAGACACAATCAAGTAACAACCTAATTGTCATATATAGAACTCTACCTAGCAACAGAATACACATTCTTCTCAAGTACACATGGAAATTTTATGGAGATAGACTCCAGGGCACAAACAACTACATACTGTGTAATTCCATTTATATGAAGCTCAAAAACAAGACATTCAGCTATTGTGATAGAAGTCAAAATAGGGATTACTTCATGGGGCATGATGCTGGTTATTGATTGGGTTAAGGCACAAGAAACATCTGTATAGTTACAATTATGTGCGTATATATGTTTTTAAAATTGCTGATCTATACATTTAAGATTCTTATTGTTCACTGTATAAATGTTATACCTCTAAACGAAATAGTAACTAGAGATACAAATAATCTAATGAAATAGAACAAGAAAATAGAGAAATAGAAAACACATATCTATATGTGAATTTTAAAGGACTTCATTTTTGGAATATTTTTAGATATAGAGAAAACTTGCAAAGGTAATACAGAGTTCTCATATACCCCCATCCAGTTTTACACAGCGTTATCTTACATTACTAAAATACATTTGTAAAAACCAAGAAACCAGTATTTTAACCTTGCTAATAACTGAACTCCAGCTTTTATTTATTTTTCACCATTTTTTTTTTCACTGATGTCTTCTTTCTAGTCCAGGATCCAAAATAGAGTATTATATGGCTTATAGTTATGCTTTCTCATTTTCTTCTGGTCTGTGTTTCTCATTCTTGTTTTTCATGATCTTGACAGACTTGAGGAGTAACTGGCCAAGTATCCTGTAGAATGACCCTCATTTTGGGTTTATCTATTTTCATTTCTTAATTAGACTGGGGTTATGAGGTTTGGAAAGATTACTGCAGGAGTGAGGTGCATGCCATATCAAGAGGTACATAATATCCATATGAAATTACTGGTGATGTTAACCATCACTTGGTAAATATAGTGTTTGCTAGATTTCTCCACTGTAAAGCTACTGTTTTTCCTTTTTCATATTATATTTTTTGGAAATAAGGAAGTCAAGCATACTTTCAAGGGAAAAGGAGGGACTATGTCCCACTTCCTAAAGAGGCTGTGTATGTTAGTATGTGTGTGTGTGTGTGTGTGTGTAGTGTGTGTGTGTATATATATATATATATATATATATATATATAATGGGTTTGTCTCTTTTTTTCCCATTTACCCAATCATATCAGTATGGACTCGTGATCATTTTTATATTTGGGTTATAATTAAATACTACATTACATATTTTGTTGCTCAAATTATTCCAGTTTTGGCTATTAGGTATTATTTCAAGTTGGCTTCTGTGTCCTTTTGATATGTCCTCATCTTTTTGTCTTTTGAGCACTTCTCTAATTTCTGGTAGTGTAGTATGCTCTAGGCTCATTTTGTATTTTCCCTGCCACAGCCATAAGTTAGACATTTCTGCAAGAAGTCATGATTGTTCTTATTTGAGAATGGTATTTAGAAACCAAGATCTGGGTGCTAGGCCATATAGAAATTTAGTATATGACAAAATGGGATTTTAATTAACAGAATTATGATTTACTTACTTAATAAATGGTGCTAGCTATCCATATGATAATCCATCAAACATGTTAAATTTCCAACTCATTACCATTTGCTAAAAAGTAAAAATTTTAATCTGTTAGGTTCTATTTAATCTATTTGCTAATATTAAAGCAAAAATATTACAAAATGTAACTGAGTATAAGAATTAAGAAGGAGAAATCCTTAACTTTCTTAAGCAGGAATCCTCAAAACCATAAAGAAAAGGTGAGCATTTTTCTAAATGTTTTACATATGGTAATAAACATGACACAAAAAGTTAAAAAGGCAAATGATGAGGTAGGAAAATGAGAAACAGGCAATGTCTCTAACTACACAAAGAGCTCTTGCAAATTAATAGCATAATGATAATCCAATAGAAAATGTACAAAGATCAATTAATGAAGAAGTTAATAGACATGGGAAAATGGATTTTACTTCACTAGTTAGAGAAACACACATTAACAATAAAATATATTTCACCCATAAGGTTGTAAATATTTTAAACGGCAATATTTTAAATAGTTTTCTGGCAAACAAAAGCAAAAACTCATGTATTTTGAGTGGAAATATCTGCATATGAGCATAGAAAAATCTGAAAGAATATACCCCATCCTGTTAGTATTGGTTAATTTGGGAGTGGTAACAAGGAGAGGTGAAGAGGATATTATTAACATTTTAAAATATAATCTAAATGCTCTTTAAACTTTTTTTTTGTTTAGCTCAGTTTGTTACAATAAACGTAATTTAAAATAAAATCAAGGCAATATAAAAAATATTGCAGTAGATTAGGTAAAAGATGGTAGTTACCTGAACTAATGTGGTGGCTTTGGAGATGGAGATAAGTGAATGTCCATGAGATACATTTTGAAATTAGAATTAATATTACTGGATGATGGATTAGAAGACATATAATGGAAAAAGAAGACTCAAAGACAGCCACTGAGTTTCTGGCTTGAGTAAGTGAGCAATAGTATTATATACTGAGATTCTTAACACTCCGGTAGAACCAGGAGTAGGGGAGAAATTTTGAAGTTCCATTTGAACATACTGAGATAGACTATGGACTTTACAAATGGATGACAAATAGTCAATTAGATACATGAGGCTGGAGTTCAAAGAAGTGTAGGCTGCAGATACAAATTTTGGGATCATCAGTGTACAGCAGTCCACTTTTAAGGATTTATCATGTAATAATAAGCCTGACAAATGTACAACAATATATACAAGAATACTATTGTGCCATTTCTTCTTATAGCAAAAATTACAAATAATCCAAACATTCAGAAAGAATTTGTTGGATTATTCTTGGTATTTAAGAGGAATAAAGAATTTCTATGCATACTGGTCAAAAGAAATAATTGCATGTTGTTAAATGTTAAAAACAGACAAAAAACAAGTTGCAAAAATACTTCCAAGTCATAATGGGAGGGTAAAGAAGTCACATGGATTTTCCTCCTGTTTTTAATCTAGAAGATTTATAGTTTTAAGATTAAATGTAATTACATTTATTGTAATTAAATGGTCTGTCCATCTTGTGTGTAGTATGAGATAAAGTTTATTCTCATTTTTATTTGTATAGAGGTATCCAGTTTTTCCAGCAGCATTTGTTCAAAAGACTTTTTTCTACTAATTGCCTTAAGACCTTTGCTGAAAATTAATTGAATTTGCATGTATAGATGAATGTGTGTATACATATCTTTGTATCTCTACATCTGTATATCCATCTATATCTATATAGATATAGATATCTATCTGCATATATATATGTCTGTCTATAGTATTCTGTTCCATTGAACTGTATGTCTTTATGCCATTATCCTACTGCCCTTCAGATAACAATTATAAAATCTGGTTAAAAATTTAAAAACAACTATTTAAATTCCGTAGAAAGCATTCAAAAGCATACCAAAATTTGGGAAAAGATTAATTTCAAAACACTGCAACTGAAAGGGTTAAGAATTAAGAATACTGGCATTTTAAACTGAGGGTGATGCTCAACCTTCTGACTATGTTTGTGGGAATTGACGGAAAAATTGCAGCCTTATTAGACAAAAGTGCCAATGACTGGAGTTCAAGGCTGGAAAAGCGACTGTGAATTTAAACAGAAAAGTTAGGCAATGAGAACCACAAAAGGAATAAAATAGAATTTCTGCCCAAATCTGTTTGACAGCTAAACTATGCAATAAGTGGGAATCCCCCTGGAGCCTAGTGAAAAGGCAAGCAGAGACCAGATGGGAATCTAGTCTTAAAACGTACAACTACTCAAGACTATATCCATGACTTTGACGCTCTTCTTAGTTGATTCCCCACTGTGTGCACCTTAGGTGGCAGAATGTTGAAGCTTTTCAAGCTTTAAATGTCAGGGCACAATCCAAAGCTGGCAGAGCAGCTGGAAATTAGAGAAGAATCTCTATAATCAATGAAACCACAGAGAGGGTGGTCCCCATCATTCACTGACCAACAAATTAATGTAACTACAGCTTAGATCAGTTTACAGGTAACGAGGCTAAAAGGGCAGCCATGGAAAACCATGAGAACAGAGCAGATATAGCAACAGCTATGGAGAAGAAATGTTGGCAGTTAACTGCCTAGCAGAGCCTCCTCAAATCAATCCTCAAAAGAAAACTCGAATCCACAGTCACCACAATATATAAACTACAAGGTCCAGTTTTCAATTGAAAAATACTAGGCATGTAAAGAAATAGGAAGAAAAGTTTGGAGAAAAGGCAAGCAATACAAAGGGACTCTGTACTCAGATGTTTGATTTAGCAAAGACTTTAAAACATCTTTATTTTGTTAAAATGGTAATTATATTGATTGATGTTTGAGTTAAGTTTACCTTGGGTTCCTGAGATAAGTCCCATTTGATCATAAAAACTATATGTTTTTTTCCAATTTTTCATGAAAACTACATAGTTTTTAAAATTGGGTTTCATATAAGATCCTACCCCCATGACAAATTACAAAAGCCACTAAGATAAGCATTCTTGCTTTAGTTATTTCGGATTTTTTAAAAAATCAAGAGTTTTGCACTGAAATATAAACACCATAAATGTATAGACTTTTGTATCCCTAACAACTAGTACAGTGTCTGACATAGAGTAGATACTCAATAAATATTTATTGAATAAATGAATGACTAAAAAATATACCGAAATTACCAGTTGACTCCATGGAGTAAGAATTGCAAATACTTTTCATCCATAACGTTAATATGTTGTGAATTTTAAAATACAGGAGAGGCACAATTTGTAGATTAAAATTATTTCTAGGTCAGAATTTTGGTTAAAATATATAATTGGTGAATACTTTAAAAATCTTAAAAAACATTTGAATATGTGGTCTTTCATTTATCTGACTCTATAATGTTAATCCTCCACTGGTCAATTGATTAAGCAGACATGCCAGTTTGTGCACTCAAAGGAAAACAAAATAACAATAGTTATATATTAATGAGTAGACCCCTAGGAAAGATACCAGAGGTTCCTTAAGCAAAGCATGTATGTCTTTTAGAAATTCTCTTTAACATAGTGTGCAGCATGTTATTAAATTTTTGGTCACTAGAGGGTGTTAGTGACAAAAATTCAGAAATTCAAATTCTGCTTTAATACCAAGAAGTGCCAAACAGAATGCAACTGTCAGCGTCCTATTGTGTGACTCCTCAGATCTCCCAATCACTTGTTTGCAGTGTGAATAGCTACAAAGCAGACAACTTAGAATTGGATGAAGCAAAGAAATGAAAGAGGGAAAGTGTTACACGAAAGATCTGAAATGCAGCACATTTAGTGCGTTGGAGATGAGTAAAAGACGCTAACTTTAATTTTTTGGTACTGCATGTCCTGGTTGTTACTATTATGAAGTTCACTTGACTATAGCATCCATTGTAATGGAGAAAATAAAATTTTAAAGAAGCCAACTATCTATCAATAAAATGAGAATAATTTTTAATGCAACTGGAAAGAGCTCAGCTTTTCTTAGCTGAATGAATCATGAAAAGATCTTAAATTTTTAAAACATATAATTACATGAGAATTTTATTGCTGAAAAATTAAATTTGATATGTACTTTCATCCAAATGCTTTGGATAAAGCATATGTCTAAGAATACCTAAAATATTATTTTACTTTTTAAATGATATTTTAGAAGAACACTCTCCATTTTGGGATTGAGATTAATTTCATCCAACTATTAGACAAAAGTTTGAGGAACATTTAAAAAGCACTTCACTATTCCTGCCTAGCTATTGCTCTCATTAAAAACATGACATTTAAAAAATAAAATTCAAATTGCAAAAAAATTTTAAATGACAGCAAAACAAATTAGTAATGTGATTAATGCATGTTGTTAAAGTGGAGTTTAAATTACATTTTTTATTTTTCTCCTTTAAAAACTATGTAACCCTATAATGATTGTTTTTCAAACTCTCATATAAAATCAAAATAGCACAGAAAGAATGCAGGAGAACATATTTCATTCTCATCTGCCACAACTCATTTACACTCAACTACAAAAGCCAAAGAAAGTGCCATGGGTTGTTCCAAAAGTCAATCTGAAGTTTGAATAATGGTCTTCGTAGTACTATATGATTAGGTCTAATCTCTTAAATAAGAGGAAAAATAAAGTTTGTAAATAATTTTAAAAATCTTTTCATTCCCTGGACAATCTGAAGAGACCCCCAAAACAGGCCCTCCCTAGATTTGACAAGAACTGGTCTTACCATTGATTTTCAACTGCTGAGAGTGGTGATGGTATCCATGTGAGAAACACTGTGCTTCTAATAAAAAGACAGAGACTGGAGACCTTAGACATGTCCTTTAACGATGTAGTCTCAGTTACCTCACCATAAAAGAGGAGTAATAATAATAGAAAAGGGACCTTGGAGGATCTCTGACAAAATGGGAAAACACTTGTGAAAACACATAATATTGCCTTAATAAAAGTTGTTAGTAGGCAATTATGCCTATTTTCACTAAATATGAAGGTCTTCCTAACATCTAAATACAATTTGTGACCCGAATTGTATGAGAATGGGCAAGGGGTGGAGAATGGTTGGAAGCTTTGTAAGAAACAGCATTCCTCTCTCCTGCCCTCCCCCTTTCATTCCATTTCCCACAGGCTGGCAGCAGTTGACTTCACTATATCAGATACACAAATGTCTGCCACCTGCCTCTCGCCACTTTTGCGGACTTGTTCCTTTAAAGGGAAGAGGGAATTTAGGTGGGAAATGGTACTTGGATATCTTCATCTTTGACTTCGCCCAGCAGATCGTGTTTTGTTTCCCTGTAGCTATTTCCTGAAGTTTCGAGGCACTATTAGTTTTATGGGTTCAGTGCGCCCCCGCCACCCCACCCCCGGGAACAGAGCAGCCGGGCCTGCTCGGGATCATTTTAGAGTCCCGAAGTAGACAGGGAAAAAAGTTCACACTCAGCTAAGCGAAGGAATGTGACTTGCCTAGATTACTTTGGGACAGGTGAGTTACACTTGCCAAGGTTACAAAACGCCTTCAGGGGGCGCATCTAGTCCCCGGATAAAAGTCCGTGGGTAGAGGAGGAGGAGGGCAGACGCTCAGGTCCACCTTGGCAACTTGCCTGAGGCCGGGAAGCCCAGCGAGGAATTTTAGCTTCCGCCGCTCTTGGTCGCTCCTCTGACAGAGACAGGAGGAAGCGCGGAGCCGGGGAGGGCGTCCTGGCTGGGTGTCCCGTCCGGCCAGGAGCTGGGACATTTCAGAGGAGCCTTCCTGGGTTTCTCCCAACCCAGGCAGCCAGGGCCGCGGTCACACCGCAGCCAAGAGGCGCGCTCTGCGGTTTCTCCCTCCTCCCCCCACGGCACTCACGCCCACACTCAGGGCGCCCCGCCCCTTCAGCCTTATAGAGGGGGACAGGCACCGCGGCGCGCCCGGGAGCCTGCGCTTCCCGGAGCCGACGGTGCGGCTGCCCGCGAGGGCCGAGAGCCCAGGCGCCGCGGCTGCAGATGTAGCAAAGTGAGGCGGCGGGTGCGCCCGCACCATGGAAGGCAGCCCCGCCCCAGCGCCAGCCCCAGCCCCAGCCCCGGTCGCCCCGGACCTCCGCCGCCTCCCGCGCCCCGTCTACCCGCTCCCGCTGCAGCTCTCCGAGTGCCGTCCTCTCCTCACCTCGAAGCCAACATGAAGGAGACCCGGGGCGACAGGAGCGCCCCTTTCTGCACCCGCCTTAACCACTCCTACCCGGGAATGTGGGCGCCGGAGCACTCCGCCGAGGCGCGCGGCAACCTCACGCGCCCCTCGGAGACCGGCGAGGATTGCCGCTCGGTGTCCGTAGTCTTCCCGATCACCATGCTGATCACCGGCTTCGTGGGCAACGCGCTGGCCATGCTGCTGGTGTCGCGGAGCTACCGGCGCCGCGAGAGCAAGCGCAAGAAGTCGTTCCTGCTGTGCATCGGCTGGCTCGCCCTCACCGACCTGGTTGGGCAGCTGCTCACCAGCCCCGTGGTCATCGTCGTGTACCTGTCCAAGCAGCGCTGGGAGCACCTCGACCCGTCCGGGAGGTTGTGCACTTTCTTTGGTCTGACCATGACTGTCTTTGGGCTCTCCTCGCTCTTCATCGCCAGCGCCATGGCCGTCGAGCGGGCGCTGGCCATCCGGGCGCCGCACTGGTACGCGAGCCACATGAAGACGCGCGCCACCCGCTCGGTGCTGCTCGGGGTGTGGCTGGCGGTGCTGGCTTTCGCCCTGTTGCCGGTGCTGGACGTGGGCCAGTACACCGTCCAGTGGCCCGGGACGTGGTGCTTCATTAGCACCGGGGGAGGGGGCAATGGGACTAGCTCTTCGCACAAGTGGGGCAACCTTTTCTTCGCCTCCACCTTTGCCTTTCTGGGACTCTCAGCTCTGACCATCACCTTCGCCTGCAACCTGGCCACTATTAAGGCCCTGGTATCCCGTTGCCGGGCCAAGGCCACGGCGTCTCAGTCCAGCGCCCAGTGGGGCCGGATCACGACTGAGACTGCCATCCAGCTCTTGGGGATCATGTGCGTGCTGTCGATCTGCTGGTCGCCATTGCTGGTAGGTAGTTCAAGGGTATGCAGAGGTCTGGGTGGGGCGCCTGCGGACAATGGACACTTCTCAGAGTGACAGCACCTGCAGGGGTTTGTTTTTAGACACCGAGCATTGGAGAGGCGCTTCTGCCTGCGCTGTCTCGGTTGTGGCTTCACAGTTGAGTTCCTCGCTTACTTGCAGAGCGCCTTCCAAGCGCCGGGCATCGCGTTAGGCTCTGACTTTGCGCACAGGGAGACCACAGGGCCGCTCACATTACAATCAGAGAGAGTAAGAGGATACCCACGTATGATTTCAGTGCTGAAATAGAGGTTTCTCCTGGGTGCATTGGAAACAGAATGGTGATGACAACTGTAGCCTAGTTCAGATATCTCTCTCACGTTAAGAGATTCTCAGTCTGCAGAAGTACTCTTCCCTAGTTCAAATATCTTCCCTAGTTCAAATATCTCTCTCACGTTAGGAGATTTTCAGTTCTGCAGAAGTACTCTTCCCCAGACGGCAGATAGGCACAGCCCTCTTGCAGCTTCTGAGCCACGGTGCCTTCTCTCTGAGCAGCAGCCTGCGCTAACCTTCCTTGCAGGCTCACTCTGAACTAGAGGCAGGAGAGTGAAGATACATCTTGTAACTGCAGCCAGCCTCAGCTTTTTGGAATGGTGTTGAGCCCTCTAGAAAGTGGTTGGGGTCGACAGTCAGTGGGCCCCGGAGGCCTGGTAACTCCCTCTGACCAGCTTTGTTTGCCCCATGTGGCAACTATACAGGACTGGGGCCAGGCCAATCCTGGAGTAGGAGTTGGGATTTCCGCATTTCCCAGCTCCTTACAGGGACGCACAATCTGGGAGCCAGCGATGTTTCCACAGGAGCCTTGTCTAACAAACACCCTTACATCATTCTTTCGAAGTTTTCCAGTGATACTTTTAGCTAGAGATGTATGTGGGCACCTGTTGTGTACTAACTCCTGATGAATAGATGCTTGTTTAGGCCCCAAGCAAACTGGTTTAATAGGAGTTTTGTTGCAGAAAGAGCAACCTGGTCACTATGGCAGAGATATAACCAATTATATATTGGACCTGGAAGTTTGTTAGACAGTCGTGAAAAACTTCTGAAACCCATGGACCCAGTTTTGAGAACCCACTAACAGTTTTTTTCTTTTAAGTTGGTAAAATATACATAGCGTAAAATTTACCATTTTAACCATGTGTACAGTTCAGTAATATTAGGTACCATTTTAACCATGTGTACAGTTCAGTAATATTAAGTACATCGACATTGTTGTGTACCATTTATAGTTTTAAATCCCTTGCATTTAAAAGTAGAACTATAGTTCCTTTTTTCCTCCCACCCTCTCCTTTTGACAAAGCAGATATTCCAGAATACCTCTGTTTAACTGGCGTAGTATATTTAGAGTACAAGTCTTGGTTCCAAATCAGTGATGATGTGTGGTGACAAGGAGAGTTATGTTGGGACCTAGCAGCCCACAAGTCGCTGTATGGTCACAGTTCTGCATTCCAGGAGCTAGAACTAAGGCTGATGTCATCATGATGGCTTATCAAAACCAGCACCAATTTTAGACATATTTACTTCCATGGTTGAGGAATGGAGTATGTAGGTGGCCAAAAGAACGGAAAAAGAGTTCTAAATAATAAACACTTTACTAAAATGTGGTAATTAACATAACTTTAAAGGCAACATAATATCTTAATCTTTCATAACTTCATTTGAGTCCCACATCTTTGCGTTTACTCTACCACACTTTAAATCCTGGAAAAAATTCAATTAAAACAAATGAATAAAAAGCTTATCTATACAGTTAGCCAGACTTACAGTAGTTGCTTTTTTTTCTAAGTAGAAGAAAAACTGTATACAGTGGTGTGTCTTTTATTTCAAAACTTTGGTTCCAATACCATGAGCACAGTGGCCTTAGGAAGAATTTAGATCAGTTCTGAAAATTGTAACCTAGGTTGGCCAAACTCACTCTTAAGAAAAACTGTATTTGGAAATAGTCTTATTTAATTTCAATTAATATCTGCATTCAAATAATATCTCTCAGTTTGCAGCATTTTATCAGACACTTTATCAATTTAGTTCTCATAAAAACCTTAAACTAAATTTAACATGTGATTGATTATATTGAAGAGAAGAAATTTAAGACTTCAAAATAGGTACTTTTTAAACTAAAGAAAATGGTTCTATCTTCTGTTTTGTGCACTGTTGAAATTAAATCTCCAGATATCTTCAGAAAGTTCTCCAGTACAAAGTTGGAATTATTTCAAAGGAAAGAAACTGGCAAAACTGCTTTCTTAATAGGTTAGGGAATTATAAGAATAAAAACATTAGAACTTACTGAATTAAATTTTCAGTGTATTAATGTTAAAGTGAGAGATCATTTTATACAACTTTTTTTCTAACTATGGGTAAAATATAGATTCCCTGTTAGTTTTTTGTTGAGCTGGGCATAGAATACTAATCTAATTATTCAAATGCTTTACTTAAAAAGACCCCAAATACATCTTTATCATGAAGACCATCATGAATGTAATAATATTCATTTGTTACTGCTGGAAAAGTTAGCAGAGAAGAGATACTATAATAAGAAAACATCCCAACTGCTACAAGTTCTCACCACATAAACACTTAAATAGAGGTTTATCTATGGCACAGACAAAAGCTTTTTTACTTTCTCTTTTCCTCAGAAACTTTATAAAATAGAACACAAGATGTGAAATTAAGTGAGAATGAAGTGGAAAATTATGTCACATGATAGATGATCTTAGCCACAGATTATGTTTCTATGAGGCATTAAATTGCCATTCTGTTGGAATCAGCCAGTTGACTCAGCATTGTAATCTGTTTGACTTTTTATTATTATTATTTTATTTTTTATGAATTACAGCCACCAAATACTTATAAAATTATTTGACATGATACCCAAGTTTCCAGAAACAGGAATAACCTTAAGGTATTGCAGCATTGTACTCAGAGAAGCTATGAGTACATTTTGTGCTTTTGTAAACCCGGCACGCCCCAAAAACAGGTGGAAATACCTAATACCTATCTTAAAAAAAAAAAAAAAAATAGTAGATATAAAGCTAACCATTAACATTGTGAAAAGTGAGGTATGAGAAACAGTTTCTCAACTACAATTTTGGAAATGGATAAAAGCAGCCTTAGAACCTTTTGCCTTTAATCTTGAACCAGCATATTCCTTGTTCAGTATCCACAAATGCAGACAGGGGTGCTTCTATTCAAGAAGATATTTCACAATGTAGCTGTAATTTTTTTTTTTTAATTTAAGGAATCACTGATACATTTCGACAATGAAGTTTGCTTAAATATACATGTAATAAATATATATGATAGATTATTTTACAGAAGTAATGCTGTTTTATAGTATAAAAAAGTGTCGTTTAATTTCTAATTTTCTCTGCCTAAAAATTTTTGTCATATTCAGAATGTCATTTCAGGGAAAATGATTAAACACGTGAATTAGTATTATAGAAAAAAATCCTCTATAACTTCTTGTTTTTATAAGAATTGAGATTATTCAGAATTCTTAACTTTTTTTTTTTTAGTTTACTACAATTCATTTTTGGCACTGTGGAAGGGATATTAAGTAGACATTAAAAATTGGTCAAAGAATGATAATCTATTCAGAGAAGCAGAATTACCACATTTATAAGTGAAACAATTAGAGAACAATACAGGATGGGATGTAATTAATGCTTTTGGCTCTGGTAAGAAAGTCTGTCTGAATTTGCTAGAGTGGGCTTCTGGGAAGAGATGGAATGACATAGCTTGACTTCAGGGCTGAGAGTGAGTGTGCCCAGAAGCCCAGCTGGATAACAGAGTGTGCACACTGGAACCATGGGAAGAATGGCTTGAAAAGGCCCACGGGACCAGATTTAGGTAGTTAGGACGAACATAGAATGAAGATTGTGTTCTTTTGCCAGTTGGCAGTAGAACCTCTTTTTTTTTTTTTTTAATAGAGAGAGTTAAAAAGATTGGCAGGGCTATAAAGTGTGGATAGATTTGAGCTGGAAATGGGAAAGTGAGATCAGTTATGACTTGCTTTTACAGGCTGGTTAGGGCCTTATGGTAGAGATAGTGGGAAGAGATGAGTCAGAGAAGGAAAGGTAAGAGAGAAGTAATATGTTAGAAATGGGCAATTTAAGGAGTGATTAATTCGACCAACATTTCTTACACATCTACTGTCCTATTTACTGTGGTAAATAACCTAATTTAAGTGCGCCCTGTAAGATTGCCACTATTTTCTAAATCACTCAGATGAAGAACTCAAGTATAAAGAACATTAGAATTAGAATAATTCAGAATGTCTGACTCTGAATTTATTTTCAATTGCTGTCGTTGTTGTTGTTGATTTGTTCACTTAGCTTAGATAGAGGCCATGAATTTTAATCCTAATAGTGGCACTGGGCAGGTTATATATCTTTCTGTCTATAAAGGCAGGACTAACAGATATCTAAGGTCTTTTTCCATTTATGTTATTCTCAAGTTTTCTTATTTGGGAGAATCATAGTTCAATGAGACAGAGTGAGAAATTTGGGAAAGAGACTGGTTGATTGCTTTTTGTAAGAATAAGGGATCCTGAGTGACTAAGGCTTTTGGACATGGTATATAAGATGGTGGATTATCCAAACGATATATCCAGAAGCCAATATAACTTGAAGAATGAGATAAAACAGAGCTAAAAAAGGCAGATTTTTTATTTTGAGTTTATCAGAGAGAGCCAAGAATTAAACAGTTCTTAAGCCAACAGATTTGAAGAAATTCAGATGGTCTAGAGTTGTAGCAAAATTGTGACTCATTGGGTTTTCTCTGTTGAAAAAGCTGTAAAGGTCAATAACTGAATTAAGAAAGTTTCCACAGGTTCAGTTTTCTGGGAATGACAGTCAGGAGTATGCACTACAAGCATTTGGAACAGATGATGATTCCTCTGGGGGTTCTGAGGAGTGATAGTGAGCGATACTGGGTGTCTTGTTTCAGTTTTTAGTTTTGGCTTTGCATTGCAGGGAAGCAGTAGGGGGAAATGCCCCCCCAAAACTCCTTACATTTCTGTAGCATTTTTTTTTTTTATGGTGACATAGGTTAATGAAATCCAATAAGTTTCACCTGTATACTTTAACAGTAAGGCATATTTATATATTTACACTGTGTGTTCACCTCCCATAGTTAGATTTCTTTCTGTCACCACATATTTGACCCCCTTTACCCTGTCTACCTCTCCTCTCTTCTCTCCCCTCCACCCTCTAATTGTAGTATTTTTATAATCCACCAGTGTTCTGCATTTATCTCATTCATGCCTCATGACTCTAAGATCTACAACTGTAATCTGTCAGATTCTGACATTGCCTTTTTCCTCAATTCCTTACCATAGAGGTAAAAAGTTTGTATTTCCTCAATTCCTTACCATAGAGGTAAAAAGTTTGTATTCCCACCATGCTTCTTGAAGATTATTAGATGGTCTCTCAAGTCCCCTTTTTCTCTATAAAAAATTCCAACTTTCATAGGTTAAAAAGGTTAAGTAAAGAAGGAGCCTAATTTTTTGGGGGTTCCTCATATTTTGTCTCCTGTTTGTCAACATTTCACAGTAAACATAGTGATTCATTCTTATACAGAAATGATAATTGGACAGCATGTGACTTTTTTAATGAGAGTTACATACATACAAACACACACACTTGGGGAAGTAGCACTACAAAGTGGAAATTCTCCGTGACTCTGTTCTCTTTACTCAAAACACTTCTCTCTCTGTTTTTATTTTCACTTACCACTTCACCCCTTAGCCATTCAAAAATAGCTGCCGAGCAGTCATCCCTCTAGGGCTGGCTAAGGTCTCAAGTTAGAAGTCACTTTGTTAGAGAAACCTTCCTCAATCTTCTCTAGCCTTGATTGGGTACTCTGGTCCTTTAGTCCCACAGCACCTACTTTGCATTTTCCTGACATAGTCTGAGTCACACTTCACTGGACATATTGAGGGTAGGCACAGTATCTGTCTTGTGCGTTGGTTGTTTTTTTTTCCCCTTTAGGAACTATCATAATTGCCTCTCTAATACATGCTTGTTGACTGAATATCTAAGCACCCAAATCAGAAGACAGGGTCTGGTCCCAGTTACATGAGCAATTAATTGTGCAACCGCAGATAATTTACTTGATATTTTTGTGAATGATTTTTTTTTTCTTCTCTGAAATAGTAATGAAAACTTAGCTACCCAATCTATTTCACAGGATTGTAATGAAAACCAAGATGTTTGTGAGAATAATTGGGGATATCCTGTCCGTATTAGGAATACTACCATGGTATTTTACTAGATGATAATGTTGACTTGCGTTCAGATAGAACTTTCTCTCAGGAACCTGGAGAAAAGAGACAAATGATGTTTCACAGCTTAATTAGTTATAGTTCACTAGGCAGAAAATGTGGTGGAGAATATAACTTTTTAGAAAAAAATAAAATAAGAAAAATGATAAACCACATGTGCATAAACTTTTACAAGATATTATAATTCATCCTTCCTCTCCTTCCCTGCTGCCATCTCTCTTCTGCATTCTCTCAGCTCTAGAATCCTTTTTTCCTCACAGCTGCCAGTTAACTAAATCTAAACCATGCCGAATCCCATCACCCCTTTTTCTTAAACCTGAGGAGTAACCACTACTTTGTGCTTTGAAGACCTCTGCCACAAGTCTGGAATGTGTTCCCTATCTTTGCAGTAAGGCACTTTTTCCTGTCTTTGTATGCTCAGACCTGTCTTCATGCAAATGTTTGAGTTGAATTAATTGTGCATCTAGCTATTGTCCTAGGTCAGATCATTCTGCAAACTTCCTAACTGTAGAGCTTGTGCCTTGCTTGTCCTCATCTCTTTACAAATGACCAGAATTGTTGGGGCTGAACAGAATCTGACTCACAACCCAAAATTGAGTTTACACAAGCCTTAAATCAAACCAAAGCATGAGAATCATAGTTTTAAAATGCCTCAGAGTTTGACTAGGTCCTGACAAGGCATTAATATTATTTGCGGCCTGAAAATAACACGGAGTGTAATTTTCTGAGCAAGTGGCCCACCCAAACATTCTCTTGGGCAACATCCATAAGGAGGACATTTCAATGGCTGACCATAGCACTTATTCAAAATCTACATATTATTTTACCAGTACTGATTTTCATGATAGGCATTTAAGGATCATAAAGCTAAAAATGAAAGATAGTGGCAGAAATGGAAGAGGAGGCTTGATTTTTCACACCTTAATTCTGTTGAAAAGAAGGAAATTAGCTATTAATTTAGATTAGAGTCATGTAATGTAAGGACAGGATAAATCCTGTACCAAACAGCATTACTATTTTAAAAAATCTTGGTACAAAAAACAAGAGGTCAAGTTGGAGCTGGATGCCTATTTATTTTAAGCAATTATTGATCCAGAAAAAACCAGGTGTATTTTTAAAAATATACTTTTCACTGATCCTTTGATATTTCCTAAAAGTAGATTTGATCTTTTTGTTCTTCTTTCTGAATACTTAACTAGTATCATTTTCTGTGATTGAAAATATGCTGCTGTCAGTGTGATTCATAAACATTTTTTAAAAAGAAATGTGTTGTTAATGTTGAAAATGATGAAAGGGAGTTGTAAAAGATAAGATGCATTTTGGGGAATTCACCAGACAGTAAGGGGGAACTCTTATTGCAGTCTTGATGTATGACATTTTCTTGATAACGTCCTACTTACTACTAACCACTTTGTTTGAGTCAGGTGACGTGCACACACCTGCGTTTCCCAAATTAGAGAAATATTTCAACAGTCACAAGGCACGAATGGCAGTTATTAAGTGACCACTGACTCGTGAGCACTCCTCTCTGTTCCATGAGAGGAACAAAATAAAGTAACTGAAAAAGTAGGTGAGGGCCACAGAGAGAACAAGGCACCGGAAGACGAAAGACCTGGGTTCTGGTCTTGGCTTTTCCACCGCATGATAGAAGTCACTTTATCTTTCTGGTTTCCTTTTCCTCTCAGTAAGATAAAAAAATTATCAACTCTAACCTTTACTTCAGTTCTGACTTCCCAGGGCTCTAAATAGATAAAATTGTCCCTGTCAGACATAATATATTAGATACATGGGAGAAAATGCCCAAAGACTTCTTAAGAAGAAGGATAGAAATGTATAGAAATAGACAAAGTACATCATGCGTTCTTTTATACAATCATTCTTTAAATATTTATTGAGTGTTTGCTATGTGCTTGTCACTCTGCTCACTCTGGTGATATAATGGTGACCAGGGCTGAATCGTATGGTTATATGTGTTGAATAGTTACATAGCCCTAGGTGGCCCTATTCACACTGTATCCTTTGTGACTGTCACTCCTTTTTGGGCAGTGTGCAACCTGTGCTATCCTTGGTAACGGTATGCCAAGCAGACATGCAATTTTCTTTCATGAAGCTTTTAATATACTAAAGTAGACAGACAGTTAATAAACAGTCATTCCAATAAACAAATGCAACCAGTCTGATGGGTCATTACTGTGAGTGCTCTCACTGTCACACGTTACCGCTACTGCAGATTGGCCTTGTCTGGGCAGGAAGGCAGTGCTGGTCCACTGCAGCTGGAGCAATGTCCCTGTCCAGGCTGTAGTGGGTCAGTGCTTGGATGTCATAATTAGAGGGGACATGAATTCTCATCTATGACTCCAGCCATAGAGCTCAGCAGTAATTCCCCAGAGCACAGCCACTGAGCTAGAGAGTATGGACCCAAAGGGCGGCTGGCCGCAGGCCACGTACTGTCAGGAACCAGCCCGCCCTCCTGGGTCCTTAGGCTCTGGGTTGTACTCAGATCACCTCCTGAGTCATTTGCCTTTCCCTTCCAGTGAGTTTTCTTTTAAGACTTTCCATGTCTTTTCCCTCTAGTGAATATAACCAGAGCCATTCTGCTCTGAGTTTCTTGACCTCAGATCTTAGGAGAACAGGTTTAGTTTCTAGGCTTCATTTTTTCCAGAAGGCCCAGGGCCCCCTACGCATGATGGCTTACCTCTTCCCAAATAACCTGCAGTATATACCAGGAATATTGTGAGGATTTCACTTTGTTATACCACATTAATGTCTGCTTTGTAAATCTACTTATTCTATATTTAGCAAAGTAATATGATTCTTGCTTCTGTAACATCTGCTCCCCTGTGACTTGCTCTGCCCACCTGAACAGAGAAGAAGCTTCTAGCAGCTCCTTGCATGCATCACTAAAACAAAGGGCAGGCATGTTAGGAAGGTCAGAACAGGGTGTGCTGCGAGAGTGCTAAAGAGGACCCCCTCTTGCTATATTGGTAGGGACTGAGGCGCTTACAGACTGCCTCACTGAGAAAATGTCAATTATGAAGACTCCTGAAAGATGATGCTTTGAGGAAGCAAGAGCAGCATGTGAATGGAAATTGCTGGGAGCATTGGGGAAACTGGAGGAAAACAAGATAGATGGATTAGCATGAGTAAAAGAGAGAATGCCTTTGAGGTGAGGCTAGGAAGGAAGGCAGGGCCAAACCATGCAGAACCTTGTCATTTTTGTTTGGGAGTTTAAACTTTAATCTGAAATACGACAGAAAGCAACGAAAAGCTTTGAGTAAGGGAATGATTTGTTCTGCTTTATGTATTAAAAAAGATCACTCAGGTTGCCTTACGATTTGGAGAAGTAGGGCAGCAGAGCCCGAAGACTGAGGTTAGATGGAGATGTAAATAAGGAAAAAACATTTTTTCTTTAAGTGTTGCTTTAAATGAAGGGAAGGACATGACAGCAAAGAATTGGTGGAAGGAGGGAGTCTGTGAAGCACAGAGGAAAAAATTGAGCCAGGTGTGTTGGGAATGGTAAGCAAATCTGTTTTCGTTGAAGTATGTTTGAGAATGTCAAGAAATATTCTGAGTCAAATAGGGATTAAAGGGAGAGGGAAGAAGGAGTACATTGGTAGATTGCCTTGAAGATTAGGAATGGGACTTTGTATTTCATTTTGGGCAAGTCGTATTGTTTTTCTATGCTTCTTTTTCATATTTTTATAATAAGAAGGTTCACATTATAAAATCTCTTGGTCATTTAGTGAAACAACCCATCTAATATTTGGTCTCTTTCTAGAATATTCTTGGTGAAATTGTCTACACTTTGAACACCTTTAGTTGTAAGAAATTTATTGCTTTTTAAGGAGCACAAATAATTTTATTAGAACCAAGCATTATGCTGGGCACTTTCTCACAAATAATTTTCTTTATTTTTTGATAACCTTACTGGGGTAAACAGTATTCTCTCCAATTTACAGATAATAAAGAAACTAAAGCTGAAAGGGGTTGAAAGATTTGTTCAAGATAACAGAGCAAGTAAGAGGTCAACGTAGGATTCAAAGGCCAAGCTCTTTTCTCTAAGCCGCGGTTCCTCAGAGTAGCCCAATACATCTTGAGTCATTCTTTCTATTAGGAAAATTTTATGTTCTTTATATTGATTGCATTAGGACTAATTCTAGTCCATGGTTTACATGGAACAATATCAAATTTAATTAGAGACAACTTTTATGTTTAAAGTTATATGATACTATACTTCTCTGTTAGCTATCAAGGAGTTCCACTAAGTTTAGGAACAGCAAAATAACATGAAATAATCTTGACAATGTCAGTGGCAGGAGCCACGATGTATTAATTAATTTAAGCAACACTTCACTGAATATTGCTTGTGTGTGAATATCACTGTGCTACAACCTGACAGAACAAATGGTATGGTCCTTGTCCTCAAGAAATATGTTCTCTACTAAATGATTTCATGGAGAAACTTGAGGTTATGTCTCAAAAAAGCAATGTTATTCTCCATTGTCAATTTCGAATATAGGAACAAAGCTGAGGACCATTTAGAATTCATTTATCCATTCATGCATCCAGTGATTATTTATTGAGTACCTACTATGTGTCAGGCCCTATTCTAGGTGCTAGAAATATAGTATTGAAATAGACAGACTAGTTTCCTCCTCTTGAAGAACATGCATTCTAGTGGAAGGAGAAAATCAGTCAACAAATAAATAAGCTAGAAGTTAGAATGTGATAAATACTGTTAAGAAAAGAAAACAACATGATGTGATAGAGGGAGCCTGGGAAACTTTATATGAGAGGTAACATATAAACTGCAGACTGAATGAAAGGAAAGAACCAGGTATGAACAATCTACCAGAGCATTCTAGGAAAAGGGAACAGCAAAGGCCCTCACCTGGTGTGTTCAAGAAATAGAAAGAAGGCCAGTGTGACTCAAGCGAAATAAGAAGGGAGGGAGTGGAATGCTGTAAATTGAGGTCAAATGTCATGTTGGGGCATGTAAGTCCATATTAAGGAGTTTCGATATTATTTTAAGAGAATACTGGAAGATTTGAAGCAGGGGAATGACATTAATGGTTTATGTTTTTAAAAGATCTTTCTGGTGGATTGGTAGCTGTGTGAAGACTAAATTGCAAAAAGGCAAGAGTGGGGGTGGGGAGACCAGGTAGAAGGTATTGAAGTTGTCTAGGTGACGTGATGATAGCTGAGACGGAGGAGCAGAAGTGAATGTATTCACAAAAGTGTTTTGGAGACAGAGTTTACAAGACATTCTGAAATTTCTCATGGTTGGATCTCGAGATAATCATGCTAAGTGAAATTTCTCTAATGGCTATCCTGTGACTCTGACAAGAAATAGGGCCCTCTCTTCTTTTGGGGGGCCTCTGGTGCTGAGGCGGCTATCGGTCCGCAAATGGTTTTCCATTTGGCTCCTTGAGAAGGAAGTTACTGCTCCCAGCTTGCACAGCTAGTAACGAGCAGAGTCAGGATTAAGTTCTGTCTGATGGGTACTATTTTATTTTTCTGAGATACGAGTCAGAATAGTCACACAGAAAAAGAGAAGTAAGCAAAGGTTTGCTCACGAAATAATAGGATATCATAAGAATCATGACCCCCAGAACAAGATCCAGACCAAGTTAAAGCAAGCTATCTTAAGAAATTAAAAAATTAAAAAAAAAAAGAAAAAAAAGGAGGGGATTGCTTGAATCACATAAATTGCAAGGGTTGCCAAGAGTGGAGGTGGCCCTATGGAATTCTGAAGCCAAGACTCTTTATCTCTCACTTTTACTTCTTGCCATGTGTCAAAATCCTCAATTTATGCTCTGCTTCTAAGAAAACAACCTAAGACATAGCTTTGCAGCTCATTGGCCAGGTCCTGTGTTCTTTTTTCAAAGCCTTAGGTTATTAGGCTTATATTTACAATCTGCATGTAGGGTTTTAATTTTGCTTTTTGCTTTTATAGCAATACACTAGAAGCACTGCTTCGATATAGATCTTTCTTTCTCTTCCTTCTTTTCTCTCTCCCTCTCTCCCCTTTCTCTCCTTTCCTTCCTTCCTTCCTTTCTTTTTTATTACTTTTTTGTTTTATTTTGTGAATACAAGAAACAGACATGACATAAAGTCTCAGGACTCTGTTTCATCTTCAAAGACTAATGTGAGTTTGGTTAAGCTACCATTAAAGATTTAGGCTCAGAGAATTGTCCAGAAGTGAGTTAATGTAAGGTTTACAATGGAACGGAAGTGGCTGCATAAAGCTCTGAAAGCTCACACTTTGTTGCAACCATAGTGAGGAGACCAGAGAAGAGAAAAGAAGTTCTTTTTAAATTTTTTTCCATAAAGAGTGAGTTATAGTCTGGATTGATGTTAATCTGGCAACTTTCTCAGTAGATATGCTAACAGCCAACTTGCTGAATGGCAGATTTTTAAATTTATTGAATGTTAGCAATTTCCTCCAAGAATAGACTAGACTTTGCTTGGATTCAAAAGTAAATTTTTTAACATCGGCTTTTGTTCTATAAAAGATATTAGGGAACATTTTGAATTTTCTTTTTCTCTAGCATTATTTCTAATTAAATTATGCTGTAGATCAATTTTTAAGAAGCATGGCAATGTCTTCTCACTTCAGAGCTTTAGTCTCCTCCCTAAATTTGGTTCTTGGCTGCAAACACCAGAATCTGACTCCAAACACCAAAGGCACATGCGAAAAAGGTACTGGGGGCTCACAGGATATCGAAGGTTTGGAAGTCAGGTTTGGAAGTCAGGCAGGAACCTGGCTCATCTGGGTAGTGAGCATCAGGCCCCACTGCCTGCTGTAGTATGCTGAGTGCTGTAAGGGTGAATCAGATGTCTAAGAGTTCCCCCTCCTTTGTGTCTCTTTCTTAAGATTAAAAGTCCTGGGTGGAAACCTGACTGCTTCAGCTTGGCTTTTTACCACCTGGCTATATCAAGGGGTCATTAGAAAAAGGATCAGCACCTACAGAATCTTGTTCTTGAACTAAGAGGTGATAGTGGGAAGTATGTGCTGGGATCTCTCTCCTACTTAGAATATGTAGAAAAAGTTTTTTAAAATTGGAGTATTAATAATAAAAAGTACGGGTTCATTGTTACCATATAATTAGTTTTTAGAAACGTTATGACAGTAATGTATATTTCAAGCCATGTGCGTGTCTGTGTTCATGTCGCTATGTGGAGTTGGAGTGGCAGCTGATGGAAAGGAAGCTGAGAGACTCACAACACAAAAGGACATAGTTCCTGAATGCCTACTATGTGTAAGTACTTAAGAATTACAGTGTTAAGTCCTTTACATATATTATTTAATCTTCACAACAGTTAATCAGTTTGGGATTTTTGTCTCCATCTTTCAGTTGCACCTTCTAAGAGTCGAATGATTATACAACTTTCCCCAACCATAGCCCTAGAAATTGGTAGATATTTTTTTTTTTATGCTGTAATGCTCTGTTTCATATTGGTTGTCTCGTTTTTATTAGCTTATTAAAATATTTTCAAATTACTTCTTTGAAAATGTACAAAAAAGAACAGATTGATTGAGAATAGTCAATAATCACCGAAGTGACTGAGTCAGAAAATCACAGTGATTAAAGATTTCCTGCAAAATCTTTGTTGATTGAGGAATCGATTAGCCTTCTTAGGACTCGGGTTTCTATATAGAATATATTATAGAAATCTCTATAGAAGGTAACAAGAATTTTTGCTTGTCCTACAATAATCTTTCAAAGGATTCCATTCACTGTGATACTTAGAATTTCAAGTTTTCTGTAAAGGTGTGGCATAAATTTCATTCGGTTCTGTCTGTCTATTCAGGCTTAGAACACTCACATGCAGTGGTAAGGGTTTACTAGGCAAACATTTTTCAACTAATACGACTCACAAATATTATTCTTTTTACTAAACTATTTATAAAACAAATAAAACTGTTTATTGAGTTCCCTTTGCTTAGTGGGAAAGTGTTTGACTACAGTCAAAATTAGAAAATTTGTTTTGACGGTTTTAAAACTTCCAGTATGTTACAGTGCATTCTTGGAAACCTGCTTTCATCCTTTTTTCTTATAATTACAGAGAAGAGGAAAAGTCTTAGCAAACCTCACTGCATTCACAGAGATTTTCCAACGTGGAATTCAGGCATGTTACAGTCTAGTACCCTCTCACCAAATTAAATTGGCTTCAGTTTTCTTAATTTAATCCTTAAAATTTTGGATTTGTCCACAGTTACCACTCATTTTCCATTCTTCCTCCAGCATCCCTACCTTCAGTCATAAAGATCTATTTGCAGGTCCTAGAATGAGTCACACAGTTTCACATTTAGCAGTAAGAGCTCTTTGTCTTTCAAAACTCTCCAGGGCATCTGCTCCTTTAGGGGGCAGTGCTCCCTTGACCCTGGAGATGGATTTAAATGCCCCTCCTCTATACTGCTTAGGCCTGTACATATCTTTTGCACGTAATTATGCACAATTATATTTACAGTTGTAATGATATTTATTATGACAGCGAGGATTATTGCCCACAGTAGGCAAATGCTTACTTTACAGCGGGCACAGAGCTAAGCATTTCACAATCTCATTTTGTTCTGTCAACAACACTAGGAAGGGATACTGTTATCTCCTTTTTCAGATGAGGAAATCGGTTTTGAGATGTTAAATAACTTTCCCGAGGTCACAAAGTTAACAAAAATAGGATTGACTTTCAAATCCAGACTTGTCTGATTTTATAGCCTATGCAATGAACCACTAAACTAGATGAACTTTCTCTTGTTAATATCCATTTATTTTTCTGATTCACTGTAAACTGTACACTGCTTAAGAGCAGAGACATTGCCATATTTGTCTATAAATCTTCTTGGACCATAGCAACCACTCAGTAAAAGATTGTGTAATAAATAAAGAAATTGTAATAAAGTGAAAAGGACACTAGATTTGGAATCAGAAAATCGAGGTATAAATCCTGTCCTTAAGAGTTTTACATATATTATGTGATTTCTAATCTTCACATAAATCCTTCAAAGTCGATAATATTTATTTCTTTTTTAAAATTTAATTTAATTTTTTTATTTGCTGGGTAAGCAACTTGTGTTAAAGCCCAGTTGTTAAGTGGTATTGAGAAAATCGAAACCAAATGTTTTTGATTCCAATACCACCAATCCACCTTGTAACTAATCAGTACCATATATACAGTAAAATTTGTGAGCATTTTTAAAAACATTATATCGTTTGGTTTATTTGTTACTTTTATCATTTCTGCATCGTTAATAGTAATAAAAATTTTTATAAGATTAAAAAATACCTTTCAGATAGACAAGTAAAGGAGACACAACGTTGTTTTTGTAATGGAAGAGAGAAGTTAATTAGAAACAGTAGATGGAAGCACTAAAAAACAGCTGCTCTAATGCCTGGTATCCAAAGAAGAAAAAACAAAGTTGATGTTTGGGAAAGTGCCCTGGGGATAACCATTAAACAATGAGGAATTTCAGCAACAATGGGAAACAGTAAAAATAATAAAGAAAGGGAAAAACAATGCTTCAAAAGATTCTCAAAAGTTTCAGTATATTTATGTTGCCTATGGTGGTTATTAGTATGGCATAAGATAGTGGCTTCAGAATAAAAGTCATAACTGCAAATCCAAAGTTAGGGCAGCCTTTAAAGTTGGCTAATCCAGAAGCTTGGCATTGTCATCAAGGACCAAGACTTGTCCCATCTTTTGCAGTTGGCATTGGCCTCATCCCATCTGTGGCTTGTTCCCCTCAGGTGGTAGGATGATTGCTAGTACCTGCTTCCTAGTTTACCTCTAGCAGGAGAGTAGCTGTGTTTTTTTGTGGCGCTCTCCTAAAAATGAAGAAACCTTTCCAATATGTCCTTAGGGAACTTCTCCTTGGATTGCATTGCCTAGTGCGAGGTCCCATCATTATGACTAATCTAGGCACGCTCCAATACCTAGGGGTGGGATCAGCTCTGAAGCACTTATACTCCCATGAAAACAGAGGTGCTAATGAGAAGGGCAGATGGGATAATGGATGCTGGGCAGTAAATCAATAGTGGACACTACAGTAATAATACCTATGCACTTAAATTGAGAGAATATGTATGGAAGGATCTCAAAAAATATAAAGCACTAGACTTGCACCATTCAAGATGGTAGCCACTTAGCCACCTGTGGTTATTGGACACTTGTAATGTGATTACTCCAAATTGAGATGCAGTGTAAGTATAAAATACAATCAAATGACGATCAAGTACAAAACGAATGTAAAATGTCTCATTAATTTTCATATCGATTACATGTTGAAATACTATTTCAGATATATTTGTTAAATTAAAATATAATTAAAATTAATTTGACATTATTATTTTTATTTTTTTTAAATAATGTGGTTACTATAAAGTTTAAAAGTATATATGTGGCTTACATTTGTGGTTTGAGTTACATTTATTTTGCATAGAGTTGCAATTAGACCAATGATTTTCCAATTGTTTTAGGCAGGGAAACTATTTCAATAAATCTTTTTGGAGAAACAGATGAAAACAGCTTTTCTGATTCAATGGACTGGCGAGCTGGATATTTCCACATCTCAATAACATCTATTCACTGCTTCCTGCAAAACCGTTCTTGAAAATACATCAAATACAGTTTTTAAAATGAAATCACCAAAATAATTTTCCCTAAGATGGTAACAGGAATGCTTTTATAATTATTTGCTTAAAATCTTCCTTAGGATGCTAAGTAGTGCAGTAAAAACGGCCTTCATTGAATTCGTATGCTAAGGACAGAGGGAGCTAATGGATTCATGTATTGGGATTTGTTTATCTTCTCACAGGAGTCTGTTCTCATAGGAGTAAGGCATTTGAGTCATGGGAAAATAGCTTTTTTCTTTATGTTATTTTCCTTCTGGTTCCTTTTATATATTTTGCTGTTGGACCAAATGGTAACTCCAAAATAAGTCAACAGATGAGACAAAAGAAACCTAAGGTGGGGAAACATAGAAAATGAACAGGTAAGTTTACATTTTCCTGCATCAGGTATAATGTGAATTTAATATTTTTCAAACTTCTCTCAAATCTGGTACAAATTTTAAATGCTAACCATAATTTAAGTGATTTTTTAAAGTCTAATTTCCTGAAAAAGAAAAGCAGGTTATTTTCCAAAAGGTATTTTGAAAAACAAAGTTGATCATTTGTAACGTAAATATCACATGACATTTAATTTTCGCCTGCCATCTATATAATGCATGAAAGGAAAGAGTGACTGTGAAATGTATTACAAGACTGCTGTGTAAACCTTAATGGATGATGGAATTAAAAAGAGACCTGTGCCCCTACTAATATAGCAAGTTACCATTCTGTGGTATGTCATAGCCACACTAGAATTAGAATTCATATACCTAGGAGATGACAGTGAGGGGATCTTATGCTTCCTTTTATCATACTTAACATTTGAAGAAGAAGAATACCAAAAACAATAACACCTAATAGTTACATAGTACTTACTAAAAGTCAGGGACTCTTGAATATTTTACAGTTTGTAATATATCTTTATATCTGTTAACACAGTAAACCAGTGAGCTGAATGGGTTGCAGGAATGAAAGTATTCAATACTGCTACGGGGTATATGCAAAAGGAGAGGGGGCCTCTAGAAATGTGTGATTGAAGATTTCTCCCTTCACACTAACAGTAAAAGTACAGATTAAAGACACTTATCATAGTTCTCTTTTGAAAGGTTAAAGCGTTAGAGGCTGAATTTCCTGTCATGATCCAGAAATCACGGAAGGTTCTTAATGTGAAAGAAAAAGTGATGCCATTGTGTGACACCTTAAGCCACCCAGGTTGTGGATCTGGTATTGCTCAATTAATTAGCCCCTATTTACAGTTGACAGAACAAGAGTTAACTATAAATAAAGCAGATAAATTTTATGAGGGTGTATTTTGTATTGGAAAAAGAAAATGAATTAATATGGTATAATGTTAAGAAGTTCCTATACTAATACTGACTAAAAGGCTAACATTGGCCAGGAATTTTGCAAGTAAATTAAATGGTTATTGATCAGTTATCTGTTAGACTCTGAGGGGCATTTTAAATATTTATTATAATATAGGTATAAGATATAGTCTTATATTTGTGGGCAAGAATTCTATAAGTAAGGAGCACTAGAATCATATGTAACACTTTTATAACAATAAAAGACTTTTGAGTTAATATGTATTATAAATTTGATAGTAATATCTTTATTAAAGACTATGCTGATATGCGTCTTTTGTTTTTGTCTTGCGTGCTATATATATATGTATGTATGTGTGTGTGTGTGTGTGTGTGTGTGTGTGTGTATTTTTTTTTTTTTAACACCTAGCACCTTGGTATTCCAGGTGGTTCTCCATCCAGGTAATTAATCCAGGCCCGAATTCTGCTTAGCCTCCGCCTAGACTGACGAGATCGGGCACATTCAGGGTGGTATGGCTGTAGACTTGCACTGTATTTTTGAAGAAAATATATTAAATAAATGTGTGGTAAGAATTCTTTCTTTCTTTTAGAGTCAATATGTTTTCAAGATTCCATTTGCTTCTCCTGTAAAAATGAGAGTATCGTGAGAACTCCCATTGTTATATTCAACTTGATTCTACAGCCCAACTTGTCAGCTTCAGGGTTACTAGTATTCCATTTAAAATTATGAGTGATAAGAAGTGTTTACAGTCCATTAGTACCTAAATTGAAGCTGTCATTCTGGTTAATTATAATAATAGAAAGAAAGAAAGAAAAAAGTCCAGAGCCTTGAATAAGGATAAATATGGATAAATATTGGTGGATTTAACCTCAAGGTGAAAATTCTAGATTCTGTTACCTCCAAATGGGTAGGACACTCTGTTTCCCTCCTAACATTCATTCATTTGTTAATAAAAAATATTTAGTAATCTACAATGTATCATATTCTGGGCTAGCGCCTTTATGTGGTAGGCCTAAAATGATAGAAATGATTACTACTCTTGTAAAAATTTTCATCTATTGGGAGAAACTTACCATTAAAAATAGACAACAATATAAAATATTTAGGGGTGATGAAGTAGAGAATTTGGAAAGTCCATATTAAGATGTATCTACTAGGCTTTTGGCAAGGGAAACATAAGATAAATTGATATTTCAAATCTACACACACACACAATACATAATAATACACACACACACACACACACACACACACACACAAAATAAGTTCAATTAGTCAAGGAAACAAGACGGGAATGTGAGTTATAAGACCTAGGGATCCACATTTGTAAAAACCCAGTGCAAAAAGAACTGGCACTTTTAAAAACTCACAAAAGTTCAAGGTGATTGGGATATAGATGCGAGGATGAGGAATAGTGAGAATTTAGGCTAGACTGCTCAACAGGGGCCAAGTAATGATGAACTTTGAATGTCCATTTAAAGTATTTAGACTTTATACTCAGGGTGATGAGAAGTTACTGAAGAATTTTTCAATAGGAGTATCCTTTGTAAGCAGCATGGAGGAGCCCCAAATGGAGGCTAACAAATCATGTAATAGACTATTGTGGTAGTTCAGACAAGAGATGATGGTGGTCTGGGTTTAGGGTCAATGAGAGTGAAGATGAAAGAAATGATAGGTCAACAAAATGTTAGAAGTTAATTGGAGACTTCATCATTGATTGAATGTGAGGAATATGGCTAATGAGAAACAGAGAGAGAGACATATACAGAGAGAAATGAATCAGGATGAATCAAGAATAAGTCTTAGGTCTGTTTTAGTGACTCCATTCACTGAGATAGGGAAAATTAGTGGAGAAACAACCTTGAGGAAAAAGATAATGATTTCAATTTTGGACCTGATGAATTTGATGTGTGACATCTAGGTAGAGCTGTGCTGTAGGCAACTAAATCGATTAGTCTGGAGCTCAAAATAGAGGTATAGCCTATAGAACTTGGATGGGTTTTGAAGACATTCGAGTGGAAGAGGTCACCCAATGAGTTTATGTACAGCAAGAACAGGTGGCTACTTAAAATAGGACTCAGAAATCCTAACATTTTCAGGATGGATAGAGAGAAAGGAGCCCTTAAAGAAGACTGCAAAGGAGCATCTAGAGAGGTAGCAGGAAAATTAGGAAGAACATCAGAACAAATGACAACCTGAATATTAGGAAAGAGAATGTTTCAAGAACTATAGTCATCAAGGCTACCGTCATCTAGGTCTGATGTTACAGAGAAATCATGTTAAGTAAGTGTTCAATGGATGTTGAAACCTCTTGGTGTCCTTGAGAACAGCCCTTCCTGAGGGTTTGTGGCCACTGAGGCAAGGCCATAGGAGGTTTAAGAATAAATTTGAAGATAAGAAGGTAGACAACTCTTTTGAGAAGTCAACAGTGACTTCTGGAGCAGTATATGTAGGTAGGTAAAAAACTGGAGAATGTTTTATTTTCTCAAGGTAGGAGAAACTTAGATATGTTAAAATGATAATGAGAAAAAGCCAAAGTTAAAATTAAATATAGAACAGAAGGAAATAATTGAGAAAATAAGGCCTCTGAAATTCATGTTAGATGGGATCCAGAACACAGAGGGTTAGTCTCGGGTAGGAGACAGGACACTTCTGCCAGTTGAATAAGAAGAAAGAAGGAATGGGTAGTTGCAGGTGCTGAATTTGGTGGCAAGAGTTGAGAGGCCACCTAAACAGCTCGTGTCCTCTGTGAGGTAATCTGGATAGTCGAGAACGTGTGAAATCGTGTTGGATATTTTCAGTGTAAGCATTTTTGTTGTAAATGTCTTCACTGCAAGCATTTTTGCCACAAATATTTTCACCACACAACTAATTTGTTGTAAGGCAATTTCACCATAAAAAATAAAATAACTGGTTGACAATTTGGTTTACATTAGACAGACTTAATGTATTTAGGCTAGTTGTCAGCGATTTCATTTTCCCATTGATGAAGTTCTCACAGTACTCCCATTGTTATATAAATTTTAGCCCCCATATGCTCTATACAGTGACAAGTAGACATGGTGGCCCTAAAATAGTGGATGATAACGTTTTATAATGCCAGATTGCAAAACTATATGTAAAGCCAGATTGCATACTATACTAGAAAATGATAGCATATCAATTTGCACATTATTTGGTGAACACTGTTATCCCTCCCACCTGTCGAAACCAAAAGTTTACAAACTATAGAAAATATAAAAGAGGAGGCCATTAATTCACAACAGTCTTCGAGAGCGTTAATGCTCTATTCTTTAGGTGCAAATTGATGCCTCTCTTAATGAAGGAAGAAATTGTAGGAAAAAAGAAAAAGTGCGATGCCAAAGAGGTAGAAAAAAATCGTATAATGCTATGAAAGAAAGACTTTGAAGACAATGTATTTTCATTTTTCTCAATAGTCTTGAATTTTGTTAATTTTTTTGTTTCATGATGTCTTTTTTAATGTTCCTTTTTTATTTCTGTTGTTTTATCTTTTATAGTGAAATTGTCTTTCTGTCAATTAGTTTTGCAGTGAAAATGCTTGCAACAAAGATGTTTATGGTAAAAATACTTATGGCAAAAATACCTAGAACTGTATGGAAATAGCTGCTGTGGTGAATGAGAAAGAGAGAAAGAGAGAGAGAGGGAAATATCTTACAGGGAATGAGACAAGTTGGGGACCATGAATTCAAAGAGATTCCAATCTGCGCATAGTCAGCCAGTGTCAGTGCCAAATACTAGACGTGTCTGTTCAGATCCCTCTGTGAGGTGAAGTCTTCACGGAGCACAGGTCCAAAATAGTGTCATTTTGACATGAGACCAAGTTAAATAAAAATTTATCATGTCAGGTTACAGCCACAATCATTAGCCCGCACTGAATACTGGCTGTGGCACAAGAAGGGGGTTCTTCAGCACGTCACAGCTGTACTGTCCACAAATCATAGAGGCCAGTAATTTACTGCTAAACATCACATTTTCTTTAATAAACTATAATTAATTTGTTGATTAAGTTAAGTGTTTTGATCAGTTGTAGAGTGTCAGACTGTTTACTTATTAGCTGTTACATTATGCATACGTCAGCTACCTAAGAATTCAAGCTAAAATGAACACATGATGGTTCTAGGATGGAATGCGACACCAATATTTTACCAATAAATTATTTAATAGGTTTCTGTTTATATCTAACCTTCCCACTATAAACTTACTGCTTCTTTTCCAAATGTGAAAATAACGTATTTATTGTGGAGAATTTGGAAAACAAAGAAGAATATAGAGAAGGAAATAGAAGTTGCCCAATTCCTACCCAGAGATAACTGCTTCTAGTATTTTACTATATATACACACGGTTGTTTTTAATTGGATTATACTATGTAATAAACATTTGTTTTCACTTTTCCTATCCTGAACATTTCTTCATGTTATTAAATATTTTTCAGAAACATGATTTTAAATGACAGCATTGGAATACACATATATTATGTATATTGCATATGTTATGCAAATCAATGGATGTTCACGATTTAAACAGTTCCCTACTGTTGACCATTTAAGTTTTTCTAATTTTCTTTTATATTGAGTTCGATAGTCCTTCATGCCTTAGTTCACACTTCTGATTCCTTCCTTAATCATTTAGCTGCTCTCAATTGTCGCTAATACTGTGGTTCTATGAGTAGATAATAGTAGGATTCAGCATTTGGATTTAAATGAAACTATATTTGGGCAGAAAAAAAACTATCTGAACTATAAACATTTTCAAGGATAATGTTCTTTAGACCTTGACAAAGACACATTCTCTAGATTTTCTCTTGACACCTGGGATATAAAGGTTTGTAATATAGTAAAGATAGCACTTCTGACATGTGTATCATAAAGCTGTAATCCAAGGAATGAATACTTTTATAGGGTAAATTTTTGCCTTGCCCCACTCAGCCAGAATTTGAATACTTACTTAGCTACTGACATTTTTTGACCATTCTAATAGAAAGATAAATATTTATCTAGACATAACATGTGCACCAAGCTATACTGAGCCAAATTGCACAGAATTTACAATTCATACTAATTGAAAGGAGAGAGTAATTCTTATGTATCAAATAATGTGATAGCAGGCTGCCTACTTATTTATAATTTCGAGTTTCCTATGTAGTGATTAGATAATGGTTCTGCATTACCAAACATTTTTAAAGTGCAAATTTGAGGGTAGTTTTTAAACCACTCTACTAGGTAGAAATTTAAGGAAAGCAGACAAAGATAAGACATACATTTTCTTGCAGTATTTCTCTAAGCATCCACTGTTGTTCCTGTCCTGGAAGCATATGCAATATAGTGCAATAGCCTGGAGTTTGGAAAGAGGTATGTTATGTAAATTGAAGGCGTTAATTATTCTTATCTCATTTAAATTTTTGTAACCGCACTACCGGATGGAGAAGATATTCAGTAAGCATTATTAATCGTTTTAGAGAAGGGAAAAATAAAGATCCAAAGTTAGGTCATTGGTCCCCAAACTAGAAGCAGAGCAGAGTCAAATTTATGGCAGGTCTTTAAACTTTTGGTCAGTGCATTTGCCTAAGTCTACTACTTATTAAAAAAATCTCCCCTTAAAGCTTCATGAATCCAGTATCTTGTCCTCCTCCACTGTCCACTCTCTAACTTTGTAATTTTCCTTTCTCCTCTATTTACCAAAAGACACACTTGGGATTTTCCTGAAGAGGAATTTTCTTTTTTACTCCACACTTTTTAACTTTCAGTTTCTTTCTTCTTCTTCTTCTTCTTCTTTTTTTAAAAATTAAATCCTTACTCCTTTTTCAGCTTTGTCCTAGAATTCATCAGAAAAACTTAACCATAGAAGTATATGCGAGGCCATCCAATCCAACAGCTGTTTACTAGTGAGCTTAATAAAACACAGAGTAAATGATTTGCCTAAAGTCATAAATGGTAGTAGAGCCAGCAATAGAATTTACTTCTTCTGATTCTTAGTTGTCTACTGTTGTTTTGAAAAATTTTATAAAAATTACATAATAGTTAAGATAAGATTACACAACTACTAGTAATTTTTAAAATATTTATGAGCTGTTTATATTCAAAGTTTTTAGATTAGATAATGCAGGAGAAGGAGAAGCTTCTGAAACAGTAGTCTAGAATGCTGTGATGATTTGGCAACCTCAAAAACAGAGTTGTAACCGGACTGGAAAGACTACAATTATTTCTTTAATCTAGAGTGAAACTTCTTCCCATGATAATTCTTCAAATTATGTAAGTAGTTTAAAGGGCTCATACTGGTTTCAGTGTATTATAATATAGAACATTTGTCAATTACAGAGGGAATTTCCAGTAAAGCAGGTTGTTCTCCCAGGCCTAACAACAGAGAATTATGAAAAACAAAACAGATAAAAATTGGCTGTGAAGAAAAGTTTTTTTACACATTTACATTAGAAATAAACTGGAAATGCATAAAAGCCACATAATAGATCCTAAGGGCAAGTAACCAATTTTATTCCCTCCCCTGAAAGTTATTTTTCTGGGTTCACTCATTTATCATCTTCATTAGATATTTATGGCCCATAACCCAAGACACTTTTGAACCAAGAAGTGAAATACTAAAGATTTTTAAATGTGTAGTTTTGAATCCTGCTGCAATCAAATCCAATCCAAATGCAGAATACTAAAAATAATCTCCCCAGTTTGTGTTTTGCACATTTCAAAGATCATTATCACTGGAGAGGAGACAAATCATTTTTTTCCCTTAAGGATGGAGCAAGGTAATTGCCTTTGACACTACCCAGGGGTAGAGAATTTAGAAGTCACAGATATAGTTGTGTTCCTGGTTATCACAGGTACAAAAAGAGCTCTCTATTCCTGCTAATAACCAGGGGAGAAGTGAGAAGTCTGGGAGAGTCACGTGGATCTTGGGGAAGATGCTGGCAGAAGCGCCCCAGCTTTCTTTGGCCAGAATTGGTCTCAAGGCTCCTGTGACCAGCTAGCTCATTATATGAGGCTGATTGGAAGGAGCAGTTGTGCAGAGTATTTACGTGTTTGCTAAAAAAATGTAGCCTCTGTGCTGTCCAAACATTCTCTTTTTTGTTTGTCCCTTCTCCCTCGTATAAGGAGTAGAATTGGACTTATAGGCGTAATTAAGTCTCCTAGAAATCTACATATTCATGCCAAAGTTTTTCTCCCAAAGTCTGTCTAAAAATTACTTGCAAAAAAAATGTAATCACTGTTTAGCTCAAGTATAGAGAAGTCAACAAAACAGATGGATGCTAACTTGTATTTATGTTCAAAATTAAAGGAGGAATTTGGAGTCTTACTTCCATCCCCACTGCCATTTGGAAATGGCAATATCATGCTCACTGCCTCTAATTCAAATTATCTTCATATTGCACATCTCATGATTTCTGGGAAAAGCTAGAGTGTCTCTCCCCATGTGCCAGCTATTGCTTACACAGCTTGGTTACATAATGTCATAATCACTGCATTGTCAATAGTAAATTACAGGAAATTACAGTCTACTAACCAATGTAAGGCATATGAAACCTATATTAGCCTAATAAAAATAATTTAGTATTATTAGCCTCATAAAAATTAATTTAAAAATAATCAAGGAGAACTGTGAAAAATGACTTAAATCCCATTTTAATAAGTAATTTTGTACATTTTCCTGATTATAAAAAGTTGGAGAAATTCAATACTTTATTTTATAAGAAAACATTAAGTTGAAATTTAAGTATTTTTAGATCATTCTAAACCAGGCCCAGAACACTTTCTGGAATATGGCAAGTGGTCAAATATATTTAATAATTGGATGAGGCGAGGGGCTGAAAGAGCTAGATAAAACCTTTCCAACTGTTTATAAAAAAGGATTACTAACCACAATTTTTTTTAAAAGACAACCGAATAGAAAATGTAGGTTTATATTTTTTACTCAAACACACTGACATCTAACTGACGTCACTAGAATAACAAGAATTCATTTTTACATGTTGTGAATTTAGAAACTGAGATAATTTAGACAGGAGTTGGGATAAAGTTTACTCTTACTTTATTTATGTTAAAAAAAAAGTCTCCTAAGAAAGTGAGCAAAGTAAACAAGCTTGCTAGGACGCTTTATCTATGAGAGGTCATAAATCATTTTCAAGCTCATTCCTCCCTGTCCTTTCTCTACATCTAAGAGCTCACTCTCCTCTATGGGTGTATTAGTTTTCTACGGTAGCTGTCTAACAAATTACTACAAACTTGGTGGCTTAAAACAACACAAATTTTTCGTATAGTTTTGTTGCTTAAAAGCCCGACATCGATCACAGTGATCACAGGGCTGAGTTTTTTCTGGAAGCTCTGAAAGAGAATCAAAGACTGGCTTTTTTGCTTTTTCAATTTCTAGAGGCCACCCATCTATATTTCTTAACTCATGGCTCCCTCCTCTATCTTCAAAACCAGCAACATTATAGCTCTCTGACCATGCTTCTGTAGTCACATCTCCCTCTGACTACAGCTGGGAAAGTTCTCAGATATTAAGGACCCATGTGATACATTGAACCCACCCACATAATCCAGGGCAATCTCCCCATCTTAAAGCCCTTAACATTAATCATATCTGCATATTCTTTCTGCCATATGTGATAACATAGTCATAGGTTCTGGAGACTGAGACCTAGAGATCGTTGCTGGGAGTCCATCTTCATTCCACAGGTGGAGGCAGGCAGTGTTCAGTTCATAGGACTCTGTGCCAACATCAGAAGATGGATCCATCAGTAGATGGATTCATTTTAAATAAATCTGGTGTATAATAAGTTAGTATAATGAATTCATATTTATTAATGAAGGGAATAATGATCAACTTCATTTAAATAAAAGCCTTTTCTAAATTGTTTGAAATGTTTTTATGTATATAAAATTTTAAAATTAATTTAATTATTGTTTCATCATGTTATTGCTTAATAGTAATAATTTCATTGCCTTCCATAAGTCTATGTATTTTACATAATTTAATTATAATAATATAACTTTATATATAATACTATCTTATATTCTGTTCTTTTAACAATTCTTATACTGTCATGTGATCAGGATGTATATTCTACTCTAGACTTAATTCTTATTATGTGAACCAAATATACTATTCTATTCCTTATACAAGGGAGAAGGACAAACAAAAACCAGGATGCTTGGACAGTACAGAGGTACTTTCTTTAGAAAGTACACATATACTCTGAACTATTGCTCCTTCTGATCAGCTGCTCAAGGGAGCGTTGAAAGCAATATAAAAAAAAATTGTATCTTATTAAGCTTCACTCCCTATATTAGAGATTTATGTGTTTACAGTTTCTCACTGGTATAGATAATGCTTCACTGAACATTCAATTATTTGTACAGCTGTTTTTGCTTTTATTGAATAGATCCCTTGGGAAAAAATGCTTTGAAAGAAATTATGGACTCAAGATATATGACTATCTGTTGGTTGCCTACCCATTCCTCTCTTATTATTTACTCATAGAACCATAATTTTTGTTCGGGTATTAGGTGGTAATTTGGTGAAGAACCATAGGTTAAGTGTCAGGGGATAAATTTGTCCTATGAGCCAAACCTGGATATTTCCATCTTTTTTGCTAGTGATTGGTTTAAGAATTACCTAAGAATTAGTCCAAGAAGACCCAGACTAAGTTTTTATAGTTGGCGAGGGTTTGATCAGAGCTGGGATTTAGGCTACTGAATCTGTGATGTGTTGACATCTATACATACAATCTGGGTATCTGCTATTACTATAATTCAGATGAGAGGAGGAGCTGAACTAGGATGAAAACTGGAAAAAGAGCAAAAGACATTGCAGAGGACAAAGCAAAAGAAGGATTCAAAGATGACTCACATTCTTACACAGAGTGACTGTGTAAAAATGAAAGTGCCATTGTTGAGATTGTGGGTTTGTGGTCTGGGTGTTTTGGATGCTCAGGGATACTGACTTTAATTTAGAATCTGTGACCTGAGGACAGAATATTAAACCTCCTTTGGGCCTCGAGAGAGACAGTGAAGTGATTTCAACAGAAATGTACCGTAAGCAACAAATGCAAGCCCTGTATATAATTTAAAAATTTCGAGTAGGAAATATTCTAGAAATAGTAAAAAGAAGCAGGCGCTGTTAATTTGAATAATATATTTTATTTAACACACTATATCAAAAATATTATCATTTCATAATATCATTACCTATTCCAGCATCTCAGTTTGCTCTGGCCACATTTCAAGCATTTAATAGCCATGCACCTAGAAAATGAATTTAGGGATCAGTTATAAAAGTCAGCATCTTTCTTTTCTTGAGATTGTAAATCCGTGTTTAGGTTATTTTTGCTTTTTAAATTTATTTTTAATTTTAATTTTTTGCTATTATGAACAACGTCATGGTGAATGGTTCACGTACACAACTCCTGGTGCAGGAATTTGCGGCAGGATAGCTGGGAGGAAGCAGACAAAATAGTGCCATTGTTTTTCAAGATGGCTGCCTCAGTTTATATTGTTGCTAGTAGAGTGTAAAAGAGTCCTTATCATTCCGCATCCTCACTGACATTTGGAAAAGTCACATTTCTTCATTTTTGTCAAACTCATGGGTGTAAAGTAGTTTCTTATTTTGTCACAATTTTCATTTTTCTAATGATTAATGAGCTTGAATTTTTTTTCAGATGCATATAAACCTTTATTTTATTCTCTTATAGAAATCACATTCATTCAAATATAAATATTTATTACATATGTTATATATGTCACATAATATTATATTCTTATATTAATGCACAAATATTTATTGGACATTGTCTGCTAAATATTGGTCTTGGTACAGTGAATATACTTGTGGGGGAAAGAATAAATCCTGCCCTCATGGAGTTTACATTCTAGTATGTGTATGTGGTGAAAAGGGAAAGATAAAAAAAATAAAATACTGTATGTCATATGGTGTTACTAAACCTGGGTTTAAGTCTAGCTCGGTCATTTTACATCATTAACCTTGGTTTCTGCAGTTGTAAAAAGGAGATGGTAATAAAATCTATCTTATATCGTTTATTAAATACATATGAAGAATCGACATAGTGCCTGGTAACTTTTAAGGGTTCATAAAATATTATTATTATTATTATCCCCTTTCTGGCTTCTACCTTTTCTTCAGTAATTTTTTTTTTTTTTCCATTAGAACTACTGAAGTTTAAGATTAAATATGTTTCAGTTTTGTTGACGTTCTTGGCTCTCGTTTGGGTATCTTGTTTTCTGCAACAAGACAGATGACTTTGGCTAATTTTGAGATGTGTTACTTTCAAACTTCTTAAATTCCAAGCACCAAGAGCCTGAGAACATGCACTTTTTAAAAAGCTGCATCATGTCAGATAGCCAAAAATGCAGGAACATCCATAGGAATGTCTCATATAACTCAGAGCTGTGTTCTGTGAGTATAAGTGTTGCTTGAATTCATTGTTTCCATATAACCACCAATTCATTGTAAATTACATGCAAAGTACTGTGTAGAGGAGATGCATATGACTTTATTAATCTTTGGAATAATTATTTGTCTCTCTTTCTTAGATAATGATGTTGAAAATGATCTTCAATCAGACATCAGTTGAGCACTGCAAGACGCACCCAGAAAAGCAGAAAGAATGCAACTTCTTCTTAATAGCTGTCCGCCTGGCTTCACTGAACCAGATCTTGGATCCCTGGGTTTATCTGCTGCTAAGAAAGATCCTTCTTCGAAAGTTTTGCCAGGTAGCAAATGCTGTCTCCAGCTGCTCTAATGATGGACAGAAAGGGCAGCCTATCTCATTATCCAATGAAATAATACAGACAGGAGCATGAAAGAGAACACTTACTCAACTTGCATGGTTATAGCTTTCGGCAACAAATAGCCCTAAACCTTACTGTGAATTTGGGCATCTCTGGCATGCCGCTGTTTATGCATTGAAGCAGAATTTTTGATAGAAGGCTGAATGATCTCAGCATAGATAATCCCCTATGTGCCAAAGGTACTGAAATACAAAGAAAGGAAAATATATTAACAGTCTAGTGTTTTGGGGTCTCTGCCATTTGTAGCTGAATATGTGATTATTTATGAGGTGAAAACATTATTTATAAATGATCTTGATCGGTGGTAGGTGTGGGAGTAGGGATAGTTAATATTCCAGTATACTGAGTACATGAGAGACTTAATGCATAGATCATTGAAGACAAGGCAACATTTGCTGTTTTTTCAAAATCCTTGGTCTTCTGTGTTCTCTTTCATTCCTCTCTCTCTCTGTATCACCCTTTTTCTCCTTATATTTTTAAAAAATAGTTGAATTAGAATAAAAATGTATATTGTATCCACAATATTAATTGGTATTGATGTTATTTAAGTATTGTCCAATATGTAAATTAGCTGTTAACCTTACAAAGTTTAAGTTTTGGTTGGATTGGTAATTAGGTTTACGTATTATCTGAATAAGAGCCAATTCCATTTATTTTAAATATGACAGGACTTTTGACTATTCAAATGCTAAATGTTCTTCCTTTTGAATACATTTTTAATTCCTACAACCCTGGAGAAGATTCATAAAATTGATCTTAAGCATCAGTGAAGTGATTTTTCAGAATGCTATTTAAGGACTTATTTAAGCACTAAATATAGGTACTCTGCTTAATTATCTTCCCTGATTTTTCCACTTAAAGTATTCCCCAGTCTTTTGGATATTTAAATACTAACTCTGATTCTAAGACCAATAAAAATTTGAAGATTTAGTGAAGACTTTCCACAGTTTGGCCTATTTATTGGATAAGAAAATTAATAATATTGCAGCACTTTCTCTGCCCTCTTCTCAAAGTAGCTCTATCTAAATATGTATTATTAAATGTTTTTCTCATAGTCTACGTGTTACAAACCTTGATAGCTAAGCTTTATGTCTCTTAGGTACAAGTAGATTTCTATGTTAAGTTTCGAGAATTGCACTTGAAAAAAAAATCTCCCCAACAAACACAACAATCTTTTAAGTTATATCTACACAAAATGTTCTTTGTATTCCTGGAAGCATTCATTATGCAAACTCATTAACATTTTTTTTTTGTGAAGATTTTAATTTGTAGTTTACTTTATTGCTTTCTTAGTTTAAAAAAACTTGAGATTTATTTGTACTTTTTTTTTTTATAGTAACTACATTTTTCTTTGAGTTTTGTAGGCATTTGGGGAAAATTTATTCTAACAGGTACAATATATCTATTAAATTTATATGTATATCAGTGAAGGTCAATCAGGAATAATCAATTTAAATGACAATGTCAAACTGAGTGAGAAGACAGAATCTGCTGGGGTGCTTATGTAATTCATGATAGTTCTGCTAGTCTAGGTTTGGGAGAGAATGATAAATAACCTATATCAAAACCCCATTATAAAATCTCTTTATGTTATAGAATTGGATTATTCCACAGATAACCTCATGAAGATGAGGCAGAACTACCTTATTACAAAAAACATGTGCACTTAAATTACCTTAATAAAAAGGCTTTAGCTCTTGAGTGTCGGTTCTCTGATCCTAGGTTATAATCAGATGGACATAAATGCAGTGTGGATTCGAGTGGTATGAGCATGATTGGGTTATTCTTCCAGCAGCTAGCATAGCACTTGGAGTGTAGGAAGTGTTCAATATTTGTTCAGTGAATGAATGAATAAATGTCTGCCAAAACCAAGTGCCCATCGGTGAGGCATCTGCCATACGGTTGAAGTGCTTTACACCATTACAGTTCATCAAGCTGATAAAGTGAATGATCTCTACTAATTACTGAAATATAAATTTATCTTCAAGTGTGCAGGGTCATATTGCTGTACAACAAAGTGCTTTATTTGTATTAATAATTTAGGAGACTGATTAGTCCAAATGGTAATGGAGATTACTGTCAAAGAAATATCACTTTTTATCTAGCCACAGAAATATATACAGACGAAAAATTCTGAAACTTATTCTTAACCACAAAATAAATTTCTGTCAAGGGAATACATGGTAGGAGTGGACGAACGGGAAGTTTTGGATAAGCTTGAGTAGGAGGTGGAAAAGGAAGAAATCATGTAAATGGTATGTGAGTTTTGTTATCTAGGCAGCCATTTGTTGTTTAGGGAAAACCTGACAAGAAAATAAAAGTCTCAAATGATTTTAGCCTTTGGATGATAGTTGAGGTTAGAATTTCAGAGACATTTTATAGAGGCCCTGGATGTAGTTAGGGAGTGGACATCTAAAGTCACTGTAAAAGAGTATGTCTGTTTCCAAGTTTAAATTCATTTGCCTTTAAACTCACTCTCATATACTTAGTTTATCTATGTATATATCTGAGCAGAAAAAAATGCATACATAAATTATGACAATTTCAAACTCCACGATATTATTGAAAAAAAGAGACATAGGAAACCACATAGAAATAAATGAATGATTACAATGTAGAAATATATGTAAAATAAGCTATCATAGATTTTACAAAGCTGTACTGATTTTCTAAGCAATAAAAAGATACAGCTATGCTGTGTCATAGAGGAGAATGACGCTATCTGATAAAAAGTTTACCTTTCAAATTAAATAGCTATGGTGTATATCTTAAAAATATTTTAAATTGAAGAAACAATATGTTATCTCAAAATTTACCAAATTTACCTATTAATGTATATTCAAAGGTATTTCAATAGATGTGTTTAATCATGCCAGATTTAAATTACTATGAATTAAAAAGTGCACATATATTTCTACTTAATGCTTTCTTACTATGTAAAAGATCTCCCGACCATGTTATAGAAAAAACTTGCAGAAGCTCATGTAACAGTTAACTATGAAAGACTCTATGACCATGATGACAAACTAAAAATTCTAAAACAGTATTTTATAAAGGTGGTCGATCTGTGGCAGTATTCTGATATTAAATTTTTAAATGAATTAAGCTTTTTATTTATTTAATATTTTTTACATTTTTCTTGCTTTTGGCCCTAAATTAGTAATCAGCCTTCAATAATCCCCACAACAATAATTATTTAATGGTTCTTTGGTATTGGGTTAAGTCAGAGACAAAGAATAGAAAAATGCCATGCTTTGCAAATTTAGGCACATATATTGCCTACTTATTTTCATCTTTTACCCCCAAAAACCTCTCTTGAAATATATAGGACACTGGAAAATGAGTGACACAGAGAGCAGAATATTTATTACGATAAACATACTGAAAGCTAATATGGAATAATTAAAATTTCTGATTTACCTATGTAAAAAGTTTAGACCATCAACCATGTCAAATCTTCACAGATGCTTGTTTATTGCTGGTTTTGTGCTTGTATATGTCTCAAAATCTTTAAAACTAAGTACATGTACAGAATTGTTCAATGAATGAGATTACATCGCTTTTAAAATGAAGAATATTTAATATTGTAGTTAAGTCTATAGGACTGTTTTCTGAATTGCAATAAAATGCTAATAAGAGGTGACATATACCTGTGATGTTTCATTAATTAGGTTGTGATAGAGCCAATGTATAAAATTAAAGATCAATCTAAAACTCACATATACATTTTTTAAGAATATAATATCAATTCAGTATTCTAAGAAACTAACAGGTGGTGATTGCATATGAAGCATGAAACAGAAAATTAGGGAACATTTTTAAGTAAAATCCCATTATATTGGTATCATTTATATAGATACTAACTTCATGCAAAGTTTCATAGTCACCTGAATTACTCTACCCAGAAAGGTTTTAATTTTATGATGAATTTGTATTTATGGTTGTTATGTGAAATCTTGCACATTTCTTCCCTGAATGCCTTTTTGATTAGCTTTACACTGAATAAAACTGAAGGAAGTTTTAAAAAAAAAAAGTTAGCACAGGGTAACTGTTTTCAAAGTGACGAAGGGAAGACTGAGACCATGAGTATCTATGAAAGACTTTAACAAGTCTAGAATTGTCATTTTTTCCAAAAAGAGATCAGCAATTAGTTTTTAAGTCAGATGGAAAGATAACTTCAAAACATGCTACTCAGCATATTTGTTCTCATTCACCCCTGTTCTCTCTTCTTTTAAAGAATAAAAGAATCCAAAATCTTTATTTTATATATTCTCTATTTTATAATTTCCAAAATGAGAATTCTATTTAAAGGCTTATAATTTATAAAAATTGAGTTGTAAACCATTACATTACCAATGCCATAGCCAAGTACATTTGATCCTTTAGAAATACAATTCAATCAGATATATACCGTATTCATTTATATATCACACATTTTCTTTATTGAGAATGAAAATTCTTTTATCTTCAAAAGTTTCACATTAGTTTCATACCATAAGCAACCCAAATGTTTCCTGGATTACATATCTCTTCATTAGAAATAAGACTGTTGCCCCCAGATCCCTTGCCTCCAACCCGTTTATCTATTTTCTCACTAAGAGAAAGTAACAAATACCTACTATTGGTGAATCTGGGATCATTTTTAAGAGGAGAGAGAATGGCTTCATATTTCTAATATGCTAATGCTCTAATATATGAAACATGTCTGAGTCTGATTTTTAATGAGTCTACTTTAATGAAACAATTTTATCATGGGAATAAAGATAAGAAGGGAAGAAATCAGCATCAGGAACAAATCAGCATTTTCAGCTCTTTGAGCATTTTGGAGATGATTCCACCTCTGAAATTACTTTCAGATATGCAGCTCTTAAGTTCTTGTGTCAGTTGCTTTAGAATTAGAATATTTTGGCCTTTTAATTAAAGTGAATCAGCTATCTAGCCAAAAGCTAGCCAATCACCAAACTTTGTTATTTGAAAAGAGTTTATATAGTTTTTAGTTCCTGTGTATATCAAAGCTGTAATGTGAAGCAGAGAAAATATATATGACTTACTGATCTAATTCAACATTCCTTCAACTTTCGAAAGGATACTTATGTGGATCAGTCATGGAGGGTGGGCTAGAGAACACAGAGAAAAATATGGAGGAAAACCTGTACATTTCTATTCCTGTTAGAATTCTTCATCCTTTTAGGCCATTCCACAGAAGCAAAGAGGAAAGGACCACATTCATCTTTACACAATTGAGTATGAGTAGGACAAAGTGAGGAATGGCTAGCGTGTGTATGTGTGTGTGTGTTTAAGTGCAAGTGTTAAGTTCACTCAAGTCATCACTAACTGCTAAATTCTCTCCTTTCCATATATACATATATACTATTTTACCTTTTCTCTCTTCTTTTCTCAAATGTTTTTGTACAAATAGTATAAGTTGAACATTTCTTTAAGCAAATAAATTGAAAATAGCCACTAATTATCTTGATCTGTTTATAACAAATGAGAGTGTACTATTTACATAGTGTGTCTAAATAAGAACTGAAATCATTGGCACTTTAATCAGTAATGTAAACTCAGTATAGAAAGCATGTTTCCCCACCACTTTTACTCAGCATCCTATCCTCTACGCACTTGGTTAACTGAGAAAGTATACTTTTGTCACCTCTATGTAAAACTTTTTTGGAATTATCTTAAGTATATTTAAATATATCTTCCAGTATGTTTTAAAGGCTGGTCTTCAATATTGTGGAGACAAAAAATAAGAGAGACTATGAAAAGTACATCAGAATTTTGATGGCATTCAGGTCACAGCTAGTCTGTGTATTTAATAAATGTATGTTATTTATGTTATGTTTGTCAATGGAAAATAAAGTTGAATGTTCTGAAATGTTCCTGTCTTTTCTTCCTGATGCCAACTCACTTCAGGAATATTATACTTACAGTTGTATTAAACATTTTGCTGAAATCCTATTCGACATGTTTTGTCAAAATAACAGCACAATGTAATCCAACAGTATCATGCTATCTGGAACAATGAAATCATTTTGTCTTATATTCCATAATCGTTGTACCGTACAGATTATCACTATGTGCTATAAATCTGAGAGGTGCTTTTTTCTCATTTTCATCATGATATTTATTCATGTTATAATACCAGAATTTTTGTTTTTAATACAAAAGTACATTTATAAATTATTTTAAATTTAGGTCTTCCTCTTTCTTGTGGATTCTAGTGTAATTTGCAAGTAGCTACCATAAGATTTGCCCTTGCATATAGTCAGACCCTTTAACAGTCTTGTACCTGGGTATTAGTATCAGCTCATTACTATTAGAGACGAATGTGTGCTGTTCCATTACCCTATTTCATATGCTCAATCAGGTCACCCTACTCTTCTTTCTTCAGTGAAGAAAGTTTGTAGAATGTAGACTACAAAGCCTCCTCATTAAAAGTAGCGCATCGAGCTTGCCTTCCTTCCTCTTAAGACAAGGCATTTGAGAAAGCTATGTCAAAGGCCCCCAACCAGGTACTATAGTCTCTGCAATATTTGTTCTACAGTATCTCAGGTAGACATCATGATGGTTTCCTTTCAAAAGGCCAGAAATGTCCACCATGATGCCAGGGAACCTACATTCCATGAAACGTGACGCTGTTCAGTTTAAAGTCTTTGGAGAACATGGGGTCAGATATACTTAGATACCCTTGGGAGTCATTGTGCTCACCTAAACAGTCTAGAGTAAATCGAGTTTGGAGGATGGCTCTCAGGATCCAAGCCAGTCTTCTAGGCTTATTTTTTCCTTCAACATACATTTGTTGTATACCTATATGTGCCAAGCATTCTGGTAGGTGCTAAGACATAAGGATTGAAAAAAAAAAAAACATCTCGCTTTCAAAAGATTTATAAACTAGTAGGGGAATAAGATATAATTTGATCAGAGCTGTGATTCAAGTAAGCATATGGTACTATGAGAGCCTATGGGGAGGTGACACTAAAATAGGACATGATTTCCTATTTTAAATGTAGGAAATGACATTTAATATGCATTTTGGAGAAAACAGTAAATGTTAACCTGGAAGGGGAGGGCATTTAGGGTAGTTGTTCACTTCACTCTGCCCAAAGCATTACAATTTCAAGGCATTCAAACTGACTAACTTCTAGCAGCCTTGTGGGAAGTGTGGGTCTGAATAGAGCATATCTCTATAACCTCCCAGGGTGGTCAAAGGTGGCATGGCCTTAGAGCAGAATTTCTCAACCTCGGCATTATTGACACATTGGGCCAAATAATTTTTTGTTCTTGGGAGCTGTCCAATGCATTATAGACAGTTTAGCAGCACCTATGACTTCTACTCACTAGATGCCAGTAATATCTCCCTAGTTGTGACAATCAAAAATGTTGCAGGATGTTGTGAAATGTATCATGGGGGACATAATTACTCCCAGTGGATAACCTCTGTCTAAAGGCAAGAGCTGTGGCCACCAAGAGGTTGCTGTGTGTCAGGACAAGGCCATCCGTGGGATCTGGTTCCTGTCAGGCACCATTCTGGCATTTCCAGAGAAAGCAGGCAATTTGTGTCTGACTTCACAAAAATGTGGCACTACCACTACAACAATGCCTGGATCACCACAGGCCCTGATCCACTTCTATAATCACATAAACCTATTCACAAATGAAGAGGTACAATTTCTTAGAAAGTATCATCTTTCTATTGATGCATCCAATCCCTATTTTGTTCTTGATAAGAGGTTCTAGGGTTATGTGTCTCTCAAAGGGATAGCTAAAGAGAGTGAGTCAACTTCTCCCAGGACCTTTAAAAAATCTGTTGTAATTTCTTTTAATTAAGTTCACATTTCCAGACAGGTGTCTTAGTAAGAGAGAACTAATTTATCAAACTCTGTCTTTCATAGGATTTTTGCATGTTTGGTCTGTGTAACAGAGCTGCAGCAGCTTTATATAATCTGAAAGATTTTGATCAAAGAGTGGTCAAATTTTGGTCAATTGTCTGTATTAGCCTATGCCTTTCTCAGTTCATGGCAGGCTGCAGTACCTCAAGTACAGGGATATTACTATACATTTTGATGACAGAATTCAAGTCATGATCTCTATAACTGGCATTTAAATTCTGGTTTGTATGGAATAGGAAGTTGAAAAACTTAAACACCAAATCTGATCAAGAAATAAAATTAGAGCACGAGTCCTCATTAATTTACTGTAAATTTCTGAGTTGAAGTAAGAAAGGTCTATGGATAATCAGTGTTTATGCCTAATTATTAATGTAATTTTTTAAAAGAAGGCTTCGAATATGATATATAAGGTTGTGTGAATCTGATTTTGAAAAGAACATTGGAAGAAAATAATTCTGAAACCATTACCACCAACTGAAGTTTTTTATACCAGTTAAATACTGGTTCTTAACCACTTTGGAATTAGAAATCCCTCTGATAATCTGATGAAAGGTATGGATCCCTTCCTCACAAAAAGCACAGAGAATTTTTTTCACATGGTTTCAGAGATTGTCCAGCCCTCCTGAAGTCTGTCTATGGACATCTTGGAAATTTATGAACACAGGTTAAGAAGCCTCACTGTGAGAGAGTCGTTATGATTCAAGGAACCTCGCAAGTTTCCATGTTTGGTTGAATAGTAAAATCTAAAACTGGAGCTAATTCAACATAACTCCCTGTGAATGACAAAATTCCTTGACATCTCACTGTGTGCCCATTATAGTAAATCAGCATAATCAGGAGTACAATTATTAAAAAGACCTACACTCATTTTAAAAAATTGTTATCATGTGCAAAAAAGAAATGACACAATCCTAAACAGAAGAGAAACAATGTAGGCTGTTTACCAAAAGCAGGCTGAAAGTGAAAGGACCATTTTTTAAGAAAAAATTACAAGTTATTACTGGTTATCTAATGACACATTTGCCTTAAAACAAAGATCTTGTTTCGTTTTGTCTTGTGCTGACCCAACAAAAAGATTTAAAATGAAACTATTCAAGTCAATAAAAATATCTCGCCCACCTGAAAAATGCAATCTAGTGTACACAAACCAATTAAATGGTTAGAATGTAACTTTATGTTATTTTTCTGTTACTTTACATTATGCAACTTTATGTTATGTTGCATGTACATTTGGTTACATATATATTTATATTTCTGCATGCGCTACACCTGTGCATTGCTATTTAGAATGAAAGCAGCAAGGATGACCTTATTGATTAATCCTTTCACTGAGAATGCAAGGCATAGATTTACAAACCTGACGAATGTAAAATTAATGATGCTTTAAGCCAATACTTACAGCTAGCTATTAGTAGAATGCTGTATTGATGTTTATAGTTCTTATTTTTCTAGAGGGAAAAGTCTGGAGCAATTAATGACATTCGTCTTTGCATTTCTCTTGCCTTATTGAAGAAGATGGAAATTAGACCTTAGAGCACTAAAGTATTTGTCTATTGGAAACAACTCTTTGATACTAAAGCATTCTACATTCTGAATGTGTATACATAAATTAGACAGCTGTACAAGGTGTGCATAGAATTGCAAATTGGTTTTCATGAGTCAGTTGTTTGGAGTCTTCTTAGAAAACCAATGACAAGCCATTTTTAGAGGAAAATCTTTCTTATTTTTCAACACTCCTTCACCATTATCATTATTTCTTTTTGGTGTAGCACCTTTATTTTAACAACTGCAATGACAAAATTAATTTTTACTCAGAAATTTTTGGAGAAATAATATTGATTTATTGCCAAGCTCTGAAAGGGAATGTTGTACAGTCTTAATTAGATGTGCATGGCTCTTATCTCTATCCCAGGGTTTCTCCCATCATGGTCATTTGGAATATTCCTGCTACTATCCCTTCAATAGAATTCATTGACAGCTGAAGTAATTAATTAATTTTATTAATATTTGACCACTCTTAGAGATTGTAAATCTAATTTAAAATATTTTGAAGCATTTTTGAAACAAAATAATTTCACCAAAATGTTCTCTAAGGTTTTGTGGGTCATAATGAAGGAGAAAATCTTCCAACATTGGACAAGGAGTCAGAACACTTATGTCCAATTATCTAATTTGCTATTCACTGATTATTTGCTCTTGACAATTCAGTAAACCTCACTGAACTTGAATTTTCTCATCAGCACAGGTATATTGGGATTAAACATTGAAGATAGACACTTTCGAAAGCACTATACAAGTAGCTAATGGTTAACATAATTTTATTATCCTCATTTCATTAATGGAGCAACACTAAAAATTAATTTTGATTTTCTCATCTCAAGTAGTCTTGCTAACTTAGTACTGGACAGTCACCAGGACACACAAGTGATATTATAAAACTGGTTATGGTTCAAAACAGGGAACGATACATAGCTTCTTATAGGTTAGTTGCCTGCCTCATCTGTACAATCAGGGGTCGGTCTGTGTGGCACCTTCTAACTGAAACAAAACAAAACGTGATTCTTCTTTCTCTCTGGAATATTGTACAGCTCATCTTGTCAGTTAAACACAGACAATTTTTTTCTTCTTAACCTTGAAAAACAGCTCATAGGGAGAACCTCTAGGAGACTTAGACAGGAAGGCTCATGAAAAAATATGTTTCTTTTTTCTCTAAAAACAATTTTTAGGTTTCCATTCTCCCTCTCCTATGAAATTATTCTATTTTCTCAACCAAACTGCAAGATCCTTGAATCCAGGGGTCATGCCTTTTGTTTGTTAAGTTCTTTTGCCTCCTTTTTCTTTGCTTCTCATCCAAACTACCAAATCCTATAATTTTTGTTGTTAACCAATGAGTCTTATTTACTTCTTTTTTTGGCTCAGAAAATATCATCAAAAAGATTAGACTGTGTAGCTTTTCATACACTTGGGCTTATCAGTGTGTGTGTGTGTAGGTGTGTGCGCATGTGTGCAAATGCCCATTTTATCTCAAAGGTGTATTTCTTAAATAAGTTTTATTTTTTAATCACAACATTTATGTACATACATACCTTTAAAAAGTTAAATAGTGCTAAAGGCTTATCATGAAACCCACAGTTTTCATTCTAACTCTACCCCCATCGCCCTGCTCTGGAAACGTCACTATTTTCAGCTTTTTTCCCAACATTTTTTCTAGCATATACCATCATGTTTCTAAATAACATACTTATCTTACTACTTATTGCTTCATCAACTTTAGACATTCCTATATGTTGATTTCCTATTTTGCTGGATTCAGCACCTCCTCGCTTATTCTCTCATTATAGTTATAATACAATTTTTATTAAATTAGTATTCAGTATTTGCATTTTTATGATAATGTAAATACCCTTCATTGCTGAGTCAGTGCTACTGTGATCATGTTTTCTGTCTTGGACAATTTTTTTTTTTCTAGAGTTAAGAACTTTAGTTAAATTTGTTATGCTTTCTTTGTACCACTACTAAATCTTTACTGTTTTCCAAGTGCCAAACCTATCTGATAATATTTGTCCTCCTTAGAGTCCAACATTTTTCCTAGGTTTCTCTGCTGTTCATTCATTTGCATCTCTTTTAGTAAAGACTCTCTTTCATAGATCCCGTGTCTTGAATTATTTCTTGACTTATTCACTTATTTTGATCGCATCTGCTTTAAAATGGACTTTTTAATAGGAAAAAAATGTAAGGAACCAAATTCTTAGAAAAGGAAAGAGATTGGTTTTAAATAAACATGAACACTAATGCTAATAGTGATAATAACAATAGTGGCAGATATCATTTTACAAACACCATACTTTACATTTGTCATCAAATTCTCATGCCAATGCTGAGGGTAAGTTGTAGGTGTTATCAATACCGCTTTCCAGATGAGAAGACTGATGCTCAGGGAGGGTAAATCACTTGGCCAAGTTCACCGAGTGAGCGAGAAGTGAAGCTGGGGTTCAAGCCTGATTTCAGGATAGAATATAATTACTGTAAAACCCGAACAAAGAATTGCTACTGCAATTTTTTTCTGAAGTTTCAAATTTATCTTTGAGGGCTCTACTAAGCCTCCATGAAAGAAAGACTTTGACTCTGTTATGGTGTCTGAACATCTTCCAACAGCCAGAAACAGTCTTGGGCAGCAGTGGGGAAGCTTTTCAAACAGAACCGATTAGATTCAGCCAACAAGTTTCTCAGCAAAAATTTGAAAGGCCATATGTGCATTCTGAGTGTGTGCACACTACAACAAACATTCAGACCCTTCTTTGTTAGATGCAGGACCGCTCCTGCAGTGGAGAGAATATTGGCTACCTTGCAGCAAATTCTTGCACAGAAAGGCTGCACTTCCACTTCCTGCTCAGGCCTGTGGGTTTTTCTGAAAGCTGGGTTTAGTCAGAATTTGATTACTAATTATATACCTCTTTTAGCCCTTTGGTTTTTTTGTTGTTGTGTTTTTTCCTTTTATACTTCCTCTTCTGTTTGTAACTTAGGAGGAGGTTTACTGAGAAGTTGAAAAGCAAAAGATATTCCTGCTTCCTAATTACAGAGAAACTGCTGAGAGAATTTATAAAATACTGGGCAGAAGAGAAAGAGCAGACCCTTTGTCGGCAGTGGAACCATTCTGTTTATTGTCTCTTCCTGCTTAATTTTGAAATTTTCTCTGACTTCTTTGCAAAATACAATGCAGTTTCAGAGTGGAGCATGTTTTGTTTTTAAGGAAGAAAAACTCTTATGTCCGGTTTGAAGTCTTTCTTCCCTTGTTTCTAGTAAGAAAAATCGATTTGGTGCATCTGACATTTTATTTACCAGTTTTTTTCTTCAACTGGCTAATCTGATTTCCTCAGACTGATTAGAACATCACAGAACATTTTGCTCAAGAGAATAAAATCTCAGCATCTCTAACACTTGAATTCTATTTTTATCTCTAAATGAATTTAAAAGAAACAACCCACCCATAGGTGTATAACTTAAAAATTGGTGAATCTTGGAGTTTACCTTTGGTCTCATTTTACACATTATCTTTTGTCCATTTCAATATGTTTGCAACAATAGTCAATAATTCTCAGGTATCTCAGGGGTCGATTAACATTTATTCAAAATAGGCGAGACATAATTATACATAAATCTTTATTAAATTTTTTTTGTTAACTTGAAGTTATTTAAATCAAATCAAATGGGTAACTGCTTAGGGAAAATGTTTGAAGGATAAAGTCCCTCCTGCCTGCCAACTTTGATGTCATTTGCATTAGAAATGGAGCCTGGAGATCTTTATAATGGTTTATTAATAATAATAGAATTTAAAAAACAATGTAGCAATTTAAGATCATTATTGTATGAGAGTAAGTTTTAATAAGACAATAGGTTCAGAAAAAAATTAAAGTAAAAATGATTACATTGCTTGAAGTTTTTTAACGAGAGACACCATTCTCCATTTCACCAAATGAGGGTGAGTCCCTCTGTTGCCCAACACAACCATTTGGAAGAGAGAGCCATCTCTGGAGGAAGGCAAGAGGCAATTAGGATGCCAACTAGATTAATGGGATCCTCTTTTGGATAAAAAGCATCATGATCAATTTACCTTCAGGCGTATGAAAGAATGTGTTTTGGAGTTAGATCTGGGATCAAACTTTGGATAATAGCTATGGAACTTGAAAGTAATTCCTTAAATTCTCTAAGATTTTTTAACCTTATATAAAGAATTGGAATTTTTGCACTTACTTTATAAGGTATGGTGAGGATTAAATATGTAAATATACCGGAAGAGTGGTAGGTACAATAAGTATGCAAGGGGCATCGTTATTGGTATGTATTAGTAGTGGTAATAGTAGCCACAATAGTAATATTAATTACTTGAGAAATCCATAAACCATATTGGTAATGTGGGAGATCCAAACATATATCATTGTGTTGGAGGCAGTGGGAACTAAAATTAGACTAAATTTGGTAGCATATCTTAGTTCTGTTAATTTTTTTAGTAGGCTGATCTTAATCAGGCTAACTTAATCTTTCTCACTTTCAGTTTCTTTAGCTATAAATGAAGATAATTTTATTTAAAGTTAAATTTATTGCAAACATTCAAGAAACAATGCATGTAAATGCTCACCTAATGCCTGTAACATAATAAGTACTCAAGAAGTGGCTGTTATTATTTTATTATAAGTTATTATCATTAATATTGAAGTCAAGCTCAGAAGAAAAGTTGGCTCAGTTTCCAACAGAGGCTGAATGTCTTCACAAGCACAAATTTTATCCAACTTTCTAAGACTTAGGGTAAAAAAATAAGGATGTGGATCAACAGATAAGAAGTAGAAGAACTAACAAGAAGAGCAAAATAAAGAAATTATTTTCTTTCTGGTTTAAGTGTATGTCTTTGTGAGATTAAGAAATGATTCCAGTAGCACAGGAGATATTTAGTTTTATCTATTCATTTATTCATTCATTCATTCTTCAGTTTTCTTGAAGTATAATTGACAAAGAACATTGTATTAGTTTAAATTGTACAACGAAATGATTTAATGTATGTATATACTGCAAAATGATCTCCACAATAAGTCTAGTTAACATCTATCACTTCACATAGTTACATATTTTTTTTCTGGTGATGAGAACTTTGAGGATTTACTTTCTTAGCAACTTTCAAATACAGTCACATGCCACATAACTACTTTTCCATCAAAAATGGACCATTTATACAGCAGTGGTCCTATAAGATTATAATGGAGCTGCAAATTTCCTATCACCGAGTGATGGTGTAGCCAATGTAACATTGTAGCACAATGTATTACTCACATGTTTATGGTGCTGCTGGTATAAACAAGCCTACTGCATTGCCATTCTACACGTACATAGTACATTAATACTTGGTAATGATAACAAATGACTATGTTATTGGTTTATGTATTTACTATACTATACTTTTTAATCATTGTTTTATAGAGTATACTTTTTCTACTTATAAAAAAAGTTTTCTGTAAAACAATATGCCCTGTTATGCGGGCAGCAGCCTCATACAGCTTGTGTCTCTTGATTGTGTAATTTTTTCTTGTGCTTGATTTAATCTCATGTACTTTTATAAATTTAGTGTAGCCTAAGTGTACAGTGTTTATAAATTCTACAGTAGTGTACAGTAATGTCCTAGGCCTTCATGTTCACTCACCACTTATTCACTCACCTAGAACAACTTCCAGTCCTGCAAGCTTCATTCACCGTAGGTCCCCTATACAAGTGTAGCATGTTTTATCTTTTAAACTGTATTTTCAATGTGCCTTTCATAAGTTTAGATCTTTTTAGATACCCAAGTACTTACTATTGTGTTACAATTATCTACAGTATAGTAAGTAACATGCTCTACATGTTTGTAGACTAAGAGCAATACACGGTACCATATAGCCTTGGTGTGTTGTAATCTATACCACCCAGTTTTGTATAAGTGCAGTCTGTGATGTTCACACAAAGACAAAATCACCTAACAACACATTTCTCAAAATGTTCCCCTGTCATTAAGCAGTGCATGACTGTATAAATACGGTATTAACTATAGTCTCCATGCTGTGCATTATGTCCCCTGAACTTGTTTATCTTATAACTGAGGTTTGTACCTTTTGACCTTCATCACCTATGTCCCTCACCTCCCACCTCTAGTAACCACCAGTTTGTTTTCTATTTTATAAGTTTGCTTTCTTTAGATTCCACATAATAGTAAAATCATATAGTATTTGTCTTTGTCTGACTTATTTCACTTAGCATAATGCTTTCCAGGTCCATTCATGTTGTTGCAAATGGCAAGATTTTCCTTTTTATGGCTAAATAATATTCCATTATATATACACATATCTCACATTTTCTTTATTCACTCATCTATCGATGGACACTTAGGTTGTTCTCTTGTCTTGGCTATTGTAAAGAAAGCTGCCATGAACATGGGGTACAACTATGTCTTCAAGATACTGATTTTATTTCCTTCAGATATATACCCAGAAGTTGGATTGCTGGATCATATGGTAGTTTAACTCTTTTGAAGAACCCAGAAGAGATATTTTAAAAAGTCCCTGTAATACTTTCCTCAAGTGGAACCCAGACAAAATAAGTAATAAGACATATAAGTTGAGAAGTAGATTTCAGGATGACAGATTTTGCCTGAAAAGCAAAAAAAAAAAAAAAAAAAAATTCTGACCAAATTGGTAAATGCTTTCTCATTGCTTTCTAATGTAGACTAGTATAGCATATGCCCAACCCCTCATTTCCTGATGTGTAAAGGACTGTGGAGATAATAACTTCTAGTTTATAGGATGTATGTAAATACTGGAAGAAATAATGTATGCAAACCACTTGGTATACATGCCAAGTTCCATCATCATCACCATAATCATCATTATCATCATCATTTCTTGTGTAAAATTCTCAAAGATTTACCAAGATCCAGGCAAAACAATAATTTATGTCTGGGTACCTTAAGGCTATTTATTTTTCTCTATCTGTGAAGTCATTAGAAAATAGAATTATCAGAGAATTTTTGGACTGAAATGCATTTGGGGAAAACATAATAAAAAGAGGCATTAATTCAGTTTAAATTAAGATGGAAGTGATACTTTTCCTCTTAGTATTTGGAATGAGAGAAATAACAATTTGGTCCTTAGTGGAATTGCTTCTTCTCTGGTGATAACTATATCTCCAAGAAAAAAATGAAAATTAGACATTTTGTGTGTGATTTTGATAGATTTTGATCATTGATTAAATGAATGATTGCTTGATTTTTTTAGTCATTCATACATCTTTAATGAGACCCTACAATGTGGGTGGAGGTCCTGGGAGTCTGAGGTTTATCACTGACAGAGTCCAGATTTAAGATTCTCTGATTCTTCAAGAAGTTCCAGTTTTCATTCATTACATTTAAGACTTAAATATTTTTCCCAAGATGTAAATAGCTTTACTTTTAATTTTTATTCTAATTAGAATATGTGTGTATAAAATTCAAGCAATGCAGAACACAAAGACCAAAGAAAAATTCCCTATACTCCACCACTCAAAGTTAACCATTGTAAATGTTTTAATATCCTTTCAAATTCTTGTCTTTGCAAGTTTCTCCTCAAACCTGGCTGCATCTAAGAACCATGACAAGATTCTCTCAAATATTTGAAAGAGTGTGACATGAAATAGAGACTTATTCCATATGCCCTGGTTTATAGGAAAAAACTACAATGAGAAAGATTTCGATCTAGTCTAAAGCAAAATCTACATATACTAAGGTGGAAAACCTATCATAGGAAGTAATAAGTTTCATTTCACTGCAAATCTTCAAGCAAATACCAGGAAACCACCAGAAAGTTTGCTGTAGAAGGAGGAATACAAACATCTTCTTTAAGGTTCCTTCCAACTCACAAACTTCTGGGATTCTGTGAGTTAAACCAGTCATGAAATGGCTACAATACTTGAAATCGTGTGAAAGAAATAAATTTGTCTGAATTCAGCTGTTGAGCTTAGTGCTCTGTTTCAAATCTTTCATCCGGGTTTATATTCTGCTTTCTATGACATGAACTGAGTCATTGTTAGACTTAATCTCAAAGCTAGTCTTTCAAAGTCTTGATAGTCATTTTATAAGTTTACAACATTTTTTGAAAACTTTATTCAGAAAAACAGCAAAAACGTTATAAAAAAGAGCAACAGCAATTATTTTCCAGCAGTTAAATCAGAATATCTGGTGGCCATTATTAGCAATGATTGTACTAACTAAAATATCAGATTAACCTAATTGAATAGGAAAGGCTGCCAAGAATATGAATTTGTTCAAATTCAGCTTGTAATTATTTTTTGCTATGTATAAAATATATATTTTAGGAGAATAAACCCAGCATGAATAATATTCTTCAATTTTAGTACATTACCAATCCTATTTAGTCTTTCTTTCTTTCTTTTTTCTTTTTAAAACCAGGAGAAAAGAGAAATATACTTTAAAATACAGAAATGAAAGAGTAATTAGATGTTTAGGGAAGCTTTAAAAATTTGAAATAACTATAAGGAACCAATACCATTACATAAATAGGAAATGGGAAGTTTATTTTATTTTGTTTTAAATTAACAGAGGAATTATTCTTGAAGAAAGACATTATTTCATTTCAGAGGATGAGATGAAATAGACCATGTTTTCCAATTAAATCAAATCTAAATGAAACATACTACTTATTTATTCAGGATAATCCTTAACAGGGTCAGAAATAGTCACCTCTTTTGAAGCACAGAATCAGACACTGACATCCTTGTTGGAAGTGTTGAAATCACTGGCATCACTAATTGCTTCTTGAAGACATAAGTTTAGTGTGCCACTGCAACCCGAAATGTTTATAACATCATCCATAGGAAGATAGCGAGTCGCCTTATGGAAAGTTGGGTTGATTTATTCGTCTGTAGAATGGTGTTAGCTAAGGAATGGGCAGGCTGAGAGGTGATGAAGCAGGCTGGCAGAGAGAAGGGCAGCTGTGGCTAGCAAGATGGAGTGAGGAGAAGGGCAGCTTCGTCTAAGTAGTCTGAGTTCTGGATTCCACAGGCTTGCACCTAGCCCCTTCTGCCACAAAGCCATGGAGTCACAGGGTGAGTGAAAAAAAACCCACTTCCTTTCTAATAGCTGAGAGCCTTTCAAGAGACCACCTGCTTTTCACATTCAAGGAAACGGAACTGAATAATGTCAGCATGGCTCTAAGGCTTTGGGGCGTTAACACTTAGAAACATTTTTCTCCTTCGTGTCAGGTGCTCATATCACTAGACCACAGTTTCGCCATCAGTTCTAGTTATCACTCACTCAGGTCACTCAGTCTGTCATCCCCTCCCTCGGACTGTTTGTATTTAGCTTCTCCTGTCTGCCTATTACTTTCCTGGGCCACACGGGCACAAGTTGCCCTCAAGAAGCAAAGCATGCATGTAACACATCTGCAACTGAAAAACTCAAAAGCACACCCGAGGAGGCTTCCTGTGTCATTGCTAAGAGACTCTCCTCTGGGACTTCAGATTTTTACTTCTACTAATGCTCTTAACCCATTTCCCATTTGCCCCGAGAGTATTCGCTTGCGGCACTTGGGGCTGCAGCGTTAACCCCAAGATAACCCATGGATTACAGTCCTAACCTTACCCCCAAAGTTTGCCACAAAATATCTCACTTTTATTATCATTTTCGCATCGCTCTAATATAGTGATAGTCTTTGGGAGCAAATGACATCATTCTATTTATAGCATTCTAGTTTTTAGTAAAGGTATTCCCATTTACAAAACACACTAATTCTCAATTGCTGAAAATGTCAAATCCTAGAAAACCTAACATTCCTACACATGATGTTAAATGAACACTGACAGTGAGCTGCACTTTTTTTTTCTAAACTGGAAAAGGGTTAAATGGCATCCCATGTTTATTAATGTGTGGCAGCCAAAGGATTCTAATGTGTGTCGATGTTTCAGCCTAACTGTACAAAATGTAGATTTCTGCCTAGGACCAGTTCACTTTTCAGTACGCAGTGAATTTCTAAGAAAGTGAGTCTAGCACTGGGAGCCCTCTAGTTCTGGTATCGTAAGTCCCATCACAGAAGTCTGTCCCACATGCAGGCAGGTACTTTACAAAGCAAACCAAAGAGGGATCCTTCTTGGTGTCTCTAGGATCTTACCCTTTAATAGAGATGTCATTTGCTTTTGGGGGATACATAACAAAGGCAGGACATTGATACCTAAAAGTCAATGAATTAAAGATGAGTGTGTTGCACTATGCAGAAAAGAAAGGATGAGATTCTTCAGAGACTATCCAGAGGTGGGAAGAAAGGAAGTACATTCAGCTCTATTTACATGCAGCGTTAGGAGAATATTAGGAGAGGGAGGAATTTAACATTGAGGTACCTCATGCATACTTTTTTTTTTGAGATATAAAAATAAGTATTCTGAAAAAAAAAAAAAAGAAAATTCCAAAACCAACTCTTTCTTTTTCTTAGTAATTCTATTGGTTCCATGATTAATGTTACATTACAACAAGTTGTTTCTTCTTTGGATCACCATTCTTTTCCTTTTTTTTTTTTTTTTTTTTTTAACAATATTATTGACTAGATTCCCTATGCTATAATTTACATCCCTGTGACTATTTTGTAACTATCAATTTGGACTTCTTAATTCCTTTACTGCTTTCACCCAGCCCCCCAACCTCCCTTCCATCTGGCAACCATCAGTTTGTTCTCTGGGTCTATGAGTCTGTTTCTGTTTTCTTTGTTCATTTGTTTTGTTCTTTAGATTCCACATATAAGCAAAATCATATGATATTTTTATTGAAGTAAGAGGAAAAAGAAGTAAGGCGAATGGATTTTTTTCCCCAGGGATCTAATAGAATTAATCTCAAAAATTTCTGCTCAGAGTAATGTAGTTATTTATGTTGTGTGTTTCGGACATATTTTTTCTGTAGTATTCAATTCAGCATTGATGATCATTCAGCAAATACTTTCAAGGTGTCAATCACTGAGTTAAGAGTTAAGTGTTTAGAAATTGCATTTTTCCTTCCTGCTTCTCTGAGGGAGTTTCATAACATAAGGTTAAATTTTAAATGAGTATTTCCTTATTTACTGGAGCCTTAAAGGAAATCAAGTAAAATCATGAAATGTTTCTTTGCTTGCTCCAGTGTTGTTTCTTTTCTGACTCTAACTTGGGCTGTTTCCACTTGAAAGCACTGTAGAGAGGAGAGTATATTCTGAGATTTTATTGCCGAATGTGTCTACACATTTGTTACATAAAATCCTAGAGCTGGAAGAAACAGTAGATATCATTGAATCAAGAGATGTGTGTGTGTGCTCGCTCGCGCGTGCGTGCGTGTGTGTGTGTGTGTGTGTAAGGTAGAATTAGGGGCAAGGAATGACAGGTTGAATTTTTACTGGTACATGGCCAGCTATTGTTAGCCTGGGCTCAAGATCTTTTTTTCATCTGTTATGTACATCAGGCTTCTAATTTGAATTTATTTTAAGAAATGGTTCTGCTTCTGAAAGTTAACCTGTTGCATCTACACTACTCTCAACACTCTGCCAACAAACGGTTGAGTATTTTCCCATACCAACCAATTCTTGAACACCATCTGGGTGTCATTCGATTCAACTATGACGCTAACTATTCAGTTAGTGCAGACCCCACATGTTAAGGGTTCAGTCCACAAGACTGCACCCCCATTTCTAATGCCAATCACAAGTCCAGGCCTCCTGTACTTCTGACCAACCGGCTATATATTGGAGTTTCCTGTGACCTTTCATCTCAGATTTGATGATTTGCTAGAATGGCTCACAAACTCAAGAAAAGAGTTTACTTACTAGATAACTGGTTTATTATAAAAGGATACAACTCAAGAACAAACAGAAGAGATGCATAGCACAAGGTGTGGAGAAAGAGTGCAGAACTTCTGTGCTTTTTCTGGGTGCACCACCCTCCCCCCACCATCTTGATGTGTTCACCAGTCTGGAAACTCTCAGAAATCCTTAGGTTATTTATTTATTTATTTTTATGGAGGCTTTATTATGTAGGCACAATTGATTAAATAATTAGCTATTAGCGATTAACTCAACCTTCAGCCCCTTTCCCCTCCCCAGAGATCAGATGGTGGTGCTGAAAGTTCCAACCCTTTAATCATATGGTTGGTTCCCTTGGCAGCCAGCCCCATTCCCTGCCCCATTTTTAGGGGCTTTCCAAAAGTCACTTCATTAACATAAATTCAGCTGAGGTTGAAAAGGGCTTGTTATGAATAATGAAGAGCTTCTTTCATCTTTATCCCTCAGGAGCTACTTCAGAAACTGGGGACAAAAACCAAATATTGTTAACAAAAGACTGTCATTTTCAGGAGCTGAGGATGAAGACCAAAACATATATTTCCTATTATATCGCAATGTCACAGCTTCCAAAACAAAAAACAAAAAAAAACAAAATAAAACAAGATGACAAAAAAAAAAGGGCATACACCACAAATATAGTTCAGCTGAGACTCAGAGAGTTTAAACGACTTGCTCAAGTTCACACGACTCCTTAGAGGCAGAGTCAGGACTAGCACTCGTGCCTTCTTCCCAGGCTTATTTTAAGTTGGTGGTGTTTTTGACAGCCATCTAGTGGGTTGGGAAGAGGGATTCTGGAGCCAGACTACTTGGGGCTAAACCCCAGTTTACTAACTGTGTTTACTAACTGTGTGACTGTGGGTAAAGCATTTACCTTCTCTGTGCCTCAGTATCTTCATCTGTAAAATCATGATATTAATAGTACCTTCCTCTGTGATTGTTATGAGCATGAAATAAGCTAATATGTGTAAAGCACTTAAAAAGTGCTTGACATTTAGTAAAAACTATGTAAGTGTGAGCTGTTATTATTGTTCAAAAGTTAAAAAAAAAAAAACTCTCCTGACCCTATGGTATCCTACATAGGACCTAAAATCCTAGAATTGTCATTCCTTTAAGCAAGAACATGGAAGGGCCCTCTTAGACAGTAAATGTGTTATGTGGGTAAAAATAACACAGCAAAGCATTGTCACTTCTAATATCTCAGGATGAATTATTTTTATTGGTTCTAACCACTTAATAGGACCTTACAAGAATGAGACACAGAACAGGTAAACTTTAATGATGAGTTGGGGATAGGATTTTTTAAGAAAGGCATGAGAGTTGAAAGGAGTGTAAGTCTGGAGAGAAGGTACTGGTAAGAGAAAACAGATGCCTGAAACAAATGTGGCCCCTTTCACAGTTCTCTTCTGGGTTCACATCAGAGTCTGAGGCACAAAATGAATCTCCATACAGTTTCTAGAAAGGACTGGTGCCAGAGTCTCCACGTGCTCACTCCCTGTATACTTTCTCTTCTCCTTCTCACTCCAGATACACTCTCTATTCCCTCAACTCCCAATTCAAATAATATACTTAAAGTAGCAATTAAAAAGAAAAGATATAAAGCAAGTTTATGAGGGAAGACTGAGTTTGGAGAGGGAATAGGAGAGAAGATATCTCATCAGTCAGCCTTGCTGATGGTGAGTGGCAGGTGGGTGGGGTTTTCAAGAAGGGAGCAGCGAGATGGAAATGTAACATTCATAGGTCAGCTACTCTTTCCCCACATTTCCTTGTATTGTTTGTCAGCTCTGAAGTGTAAGGGCAGGGCCAACCCCCAAGTTTATATCCAAGTAGAGTGTCTCTTTTTCTTAAGTTCATAATGAAGAGAGCAAGTTTTAATGCTTTGTGTGTGTGTGTGTGTGTGTGTGTGTGTGTGTGTGTGTGTGTGTATAAAAGAGAGAAAGATTGAGAAAGAATAGGGGGGTTAAATGTATGGAGTTGAGGTGAGATGACTTTTGCTACTAAATAAATGGCAGACCCAGCTCACTTAGATGCAAATTGGAAGGCAGTTTATGAAATGAATCACAATCCAGAAGGCAGTTCTGGACAATGAAATTCTAACGATCTGCTTTCTTTTCAGCAAAAAGTTCAATGTCACCTTTGCAATTTGTGAAATGGAATTATAACCTTTGTCTTACTGTTCCTGGTAGATAGATTCTCAGATAATCTAGTGTTTTTATTGCTATTAACCTCCTTGTTATTAATAAGATTGTGGCACAATGTTATTACACTTCAATTAATTAAGTACTTTGTTTTCATTGCCTGGTGATATTTCCTTGATAGTTCAGAATGTACTTCAATATTTCGTAGGTCCGGAATCATTTTTATGACTGTTTTTAATTGACCAATGCTGTGAAAATAATTTCTGCTATGTGAAATGTCTGGATATTTAATTCCAGGTTAAAGGAAATTTACTGTACATAGTTTGGATTTTAATCAGTTTGTGACATAGTCTAACTGCAAAGTCTTCTATAATTAGTTAGTGAATTTATTTTTATTTTCAGTGTCTATCCAAGTGCTTCTTGCCTGCTAATTTCAAAAGAAGCAGTTGTAAGTTAGCCAAATACTCATTCTCAATAATATTCTTTTAGCTTAAAGACTTGCATATATGAAGCTCATTAAAACTCAGACATCCAAAAACAAAATTCTACAAAATTATGGAAATGAGATGGTTAAAAAAAGGTTCATATAGGCAAAAAGAGTTACTTTTTAAAGTTAGTTGTCCTAAAAAGTTGAAATCAAAGTGCCTCTCCCAATGAAACCTAAGTGAATACCAAAATGGTTTTAGTAACAGTGATAAAAACACTTTGATATATATTTATTTCATTGGATTATCTCAACTTCCCTATGGGAGAAATTGGGCCAGTGTTATTAATATCTCTATATCATAGACACAGAAATTGAGATTTATGAAATTTAAGCAAGCTTGTCCAGGTTTAAAGTGAACTAGAGTCTACGGCCATGCTACCCTCAACAAGCCGTGGGGTGGAGCCTGGTTAGTACTTGGATGGGAGACCACCCAGGAAGACCAGATGCTGTAGGTGTAAAAAATAAAAAAATAAGGGATTGTAAACTGACAAGGTTCTTGCAATCTGTGAGGTCAACGAAGGGTTGCTTTGTCTAAAAAATAAAAAAAAAAAAATTAAAAAAAAATAAAGTGACTTAGGATTCAAGCCCAGCTTTTATGATGTTAATTTCTGAGCTCATTCCAGTACCACCATCTGGGTTTTAAACCCAGCACATGGAGGAGCAGATTTGTATTACGCAGTGGTATAATCTATGCCAATTTTCCTCTTTGAAAACGTAGATATATTGTACAAATTTGGGGGAAATAACATGCAAACAATTTGAAGTCAACATTGAATATCTGGGCATCTCCTATGGTAGGGCCCGAAAAACAGTCTTCTGTCAATTTCTGAAGCTTTGAGGACTGCACATTTTAGGTAATTGATTCATTTTGAGATGGTTATAATAACACTTTTACTTTCCTTTTACTTGTATGGCTTCTCTCTGCATTGATTTAAATTTCCTCTTGACAACTGCCCAGAATTTACTCTGGCTGAAGGATGGTTTTATCAGTGTGTTAGGTTTTAGTCCACTGCAATAAAATCCAAAATAACAATGGCTAAAAGAACATGGAAGTGTTTTTCTCTTATTTATAAAAAATTCTGTGTGTAGGCAGTTGTTAGTACCCACAGACCCAGGGAAAGGCTCCGAGACCAAAAATCTGCTCTGTAAGTGGAGGGCACAGAACAACAGAACGAAGAGGGTGGCCACTCCCGTCTGGTAATTGAATCTATTAAGGGAAACTTACATACAAGAAATGTATTGGGTGGTTGCAAGACAAAATGAATCTCCGTGCTGCTTGACAGATGCCAAACGATCATACAGGATAAAGGGGTAAGGATAGTCGTAGGTACTAGCACATGAATGCTGCCGGGTGGGCGATTACTTGCTTGACCAGGTCTGGATAATAACCTGTTCCAGACCAGCACACAGCAGGAAGCGAGGTCCGGGTTGCAGGACAGACAGCGGTCGTGTTGTGGGACTGTTTCTCCTTCGCACTCAATTCCTTGTGACCGACTCTTACAATCTCATGTGATCCCCTTCTTCTCGAGAGGTGCCCTGAGTGTTCAGCAAAAAGCTTCAGTAGCCAGGTGGTAGTTCACTTAGTCGCCAATTGATTGCACTGGAGACACAATCTGTGGCAACAGTACAGACACATACAAGAAAAGAGACATTAAAAGAAATAGTCCAGGAGTTAGCAGCAATTTTTTCATTATACCCGTAGGAGCCAGACCAGTGGGTTAGTAGGTTACCTAGGCTTGGGGCCAGATCATTTAAAGCATTTTTTTGAGTTTTCATACGTGCTAACAAAAAAGCAATATTAGCAAATTCGTCAGGTATAAAAATACAACGTTTAGTTTAGATAATGCCACAGGTGCCTCTCACCCTCACATCTGGATGACACAGGAACAGCAGAAGTCTATGGTCAGGAAGACAAATATTTAGTAGGGACTTGAACTGGAGATCTCTGTCTATGAGAATTATTGATCTTTAGATGTTAATGTCGCTGTAGTCTTTGGAACCTGGCCAGGCTGTATAAACTATATATGTTGGCACAGGGTAAGTGGTGCTCTTTGGCATAAGGAAGTGATAGGAGAGGGACTATGTCAGACTAAGACCCCTACCAACTCCCCTTTTTCAATGACGTGTGTACCAGTCCACATATAGCATGTCTCCATAGGTCCCAACAGCATTGGAGATGCAGCAGCTCCTCCCCACCCAGGAGTGTGAAAAAACTGACCCATCCCGATGAAATATCTCATTGCAGATTTCAGTAAGCAGTCCCCATTCCAGGAACAATAGGACATGGTGCCCTCATTATCATAGCTTGTTGGTCCATGGCAAACATCAGGACTATTGCTGTGTTCTTTGTTTTCCACGCCTTTATCATATTGGGTGCCTCAGCCTGAGTTCCCAGCTTAGCCTATGGAGCAAAAGTCCAAAGTCCCCACAGGTTGGTCATGTAAATGTATCAATGCTTGGGAAAGCACTTTTGTCCACCCTGCCAAAGAAGGTTTTTCAGTTAATAATTTTATCTGTTGTTTAAGGACACCATTTTTTTGTTTCACCAACTCAGCTATCTGCCTCCTTAGCTATGTGCCATCTTACTTGGGCACTACAATGCCCATGCTGTCGGTATACCTAATCTGCAGTGTCTACTGTCAGTTGCAAAAGCATATTTTTGCCAAGGCATCTGCTTCCTGGTTACCTGGAGGTAGAGGCGCCTTACGGGCAGGGACATGGAAAACAAGATCGGCCTCTGGCTCTTATAAGCGTGCTCAGGTATCTTTCCACATCCCTTGTCCCCATAAAGGTTTGTTCATAATCATCCACCCTTCCTTGTTCATTGTCCAAGCCATAACACCAATCTCTTTAAAATGGTTCAACTGTCAACACATGAGATCAGCGGACAAGGTTCATATATGATTACCAATCAGACAGTTCTTAACTTAGCCCACTGACTACTGTAGTTTGTTCCTGTTTTCATCTAGATAATGTCAGTGGTTGGTTGGATGGTAACTGCCATCCAGGTAGACAGAATATTCTGCGAGAGCTATCAGTATACCAAGCTCCAGCTGGAACTTGCCCTATTCCTTCTTTGCAGGTTGCAGAGACATAGCAGCAGGAGCATTTGGAGGGTCTTTCAATTCAACAGGGCCTAATAGTTGCTGCATCTCTAAAAACAAAGAACTATTTGACAGAGCACTCCTCTGCTGTGGGTAGGTATGCCATTTAGTCAGCGAAGGAGCCTGAGTCATGGCAGAGGCAGGTCCCTGGAACCTGTTGCCTAGTCACTCCTTGATGGGAAGGGAAGTTCTTACTATAACTGGCTGCTCCACCTGCAGGAGCACCATACACACTGCCAATCATTGCTGTTCTGTTGGAGTATATATGATTTCTACTGCCTTCCACAAACAGAACCAAAATCTAAGGGGCACTCTCCTCTTTTGCTGTTTTTTCTGTTTGTTTGTTTTGTTTTGCCATAATACCCAACCCATGCCTTCTGGGATTACCGAAACATCTAATTTGAATAGCAACTCCACTTGAGTGTTTCCAAGGGCTTTAATCTCTTTGAGCAGTATTTCTGCTTTCTCAAGGCAGCCTGCTGTTTAGCTACCCAATCCAACATATGTCTGTTTTTAACTAGGTGATATAATAGGCAAAGGCATTGCATTAAATGTGTGTAAATGTGTAAATGTTCCTCAGTACTTCCAAATCCCCACAAAAGTCTGTACCTTTTTTTACATCTTTTGGTATGGGGTAGGCTTGTGCTTTGTCTATGATGACCTCAGGGACAATGTGGGTTTTACCTGACCATACAACTCCCTAAAACTTTACTGTGGTACTTGGATCTTGGATTTTCTTGGATTCACTGCCCATCCTCTCTATAGTGAGTGGTTCAGCAAAGCTTACAAGGTTTTCTGAGGCAGAGGTAAATCTTCACAGGTTAACATTATGTCATCAATATAATGAGTTTTACAGAAGTTGGGAAAGAAAACAGTGACAGTTTCCAAGCCACCATTCCATAGGATCTAGGGGGGCTATGTAAGTAGTCTTGAAGGAGCATTTAGAAGGCATACCTCAAGTGGGAAACTTGTTCTCTAACAGTTTCTTTGTCACTGTGAGAGCATCAGCCTTGCTTGCAGTGGAAGGAGGCTTCAACCCACCCAGAAAATATACATACAACAACAAGAAGATGTTGATAACCCATACTAAGTGGCAGTGGAATGAAGACCAGTTTAAATGTACTATGGTGTATGAAGGAATGCAAAACCTGAAAAATGAGGGAGCTCGGAAGAAACAACAGCCCCAACTATTCATTTAATTTACAGCCATTGTTTACCTATCTTAATTTCCCTGATTTAGAAGGCTGTTGCCATGTTACAAGGACATCAGAACGGCAAAACTCTGGCAGTGAGGGGCTGTTTCTGCAGAAGCAGAATGGACTTCTTTCATGTGTGCCGTACTCTATATAGATTTTGTTGTTGCTGACTTTTTATGACAGTCATCTGGAGCTTTTCAAATACAAAAAGTTAGTTTTTATTATTGAGAAGATTCAATTTTCTTAAGTAACCAAAGATCTGATTAAGACAACAGAAAACAGAAAATTATTTTGTAAGAACATAGAATCTTTGTTTTCTTGTCACAATATCATATCAGAAGATCCATAGTCCAAGAAAACTTTGTCTTTTAACAGAAAAAAAGAGGACCAAATTCTATTTTTTCATCAGCTTACTTTTGATATTTAAATCTACTTACTCAATAAATTCATTCTAATCTTAACTAGCTTGACCACACATTAAAATTTTTTCCCCAAAGATTTTTTTTTTCACAAAACTTCTACAATTATTGCTAAAGGATTCACCCAAAACCTTTGTTCCACTTGAATCTTTTAAATTTATTAGTTCTTAACAATTATGTTTAGATTACTCAGAAAAATATCTTGAGACCTAAGACAAAATCAGCCATCATTCTAAGTTGTTATTTTTGGTGATAAATTTTTAAGCCTAGGTAAAATAAAAGTGTTATATTTAATTCTGATAACTCTAATTTTGATAACTCTAAAGATATGTCTATTTTAATCAAATCGAGAAACATAAACTAGCTTTACTACCAAATATTGTCCCAGATCATGTGATCCTGAAAAGTACTTGGGTCAGTTTCTACATTTCTGAAAAGTTTAGAATACCCAATCCTTAATTTATATAAGCACTCAATTCCTTTAACCCAATTAAATACAGCTCTTTTATAAGTTAGCAATAGCCTCTGGATGTAGAAAATACCACTCAAATACAGCACATATAGAGACACACATGAACATACAAACAGATGGAGAGACCTCATGGCTTCCATAAAACCAATAGGATCTGTTCAAAGGAACTTTCCTCCCTCAACCTTTATCAGCTAGTACTGATGCTAACAGAGTCATAGACATTCTAATATCCTTGTCTAGTTTCAGTTCTTTCTCTAATTTTCTAACCCTGTTTTCTGCCTCTAACTGGACATAAGGGGCCAACCGAACCACCCATAAAAGCCACCAGCCCACAGCTGTGGCCATAAACTTTTCTTCCTTGCCACAGTACCTAAGGCATAGTTCCTCATACAACCAGCCTGCATCTTCGAGACGTCCTGTACTCATATGGTGATCCACATACATCTAGCATATGGACCACCCCTCCCCACATGGCACATGGAGATTGATGACTAATCCAGTATTTCCTCCATGGATGTCCCAAATCCTATTTTTTGGATCTCTTGGCTGGCTTGCCAACTACTGTTAGTACACACAGAGCCAGGGAAAAAGCCCGAGACTGAAAATCTACCTCTATAAGCAAGATTAAGAGAGCAAGGAAACACAGGAAGAAGAAGCTGGCATTTACTAGTTTGTAAATTAACAGAGTTTATTAAGGGAAATTTACATATGAGACAGAAACTTACATGTTTTGAGTGATTGCAAGATGAAATGAATGCCTGTGCTGCTTGGCAGGTGCCAAAGAATTATATAAGGTAAAGGGTAGGGGGACAGTCATGGGTACTAGTACGTTAATGCTACCAGGTACAGGAAATTACACGTTTGACCAGATCAGGACAACAGCCTATTCCAGAAAACAGCACATTGCAGGAGGCAAGGGAAGGGTGCAGATTTATGTCAGAATAAACATCAATTATGATCAGACGGTCACTAAGGAGGGGTTTGCAAAAGCAACCTTCATTCTGGCTCAAGTCCAGCTTACAGGAAGGAAAGTGTTCACATCATGGAAGAATTTCTCCTTCACAGCAGTCCAGGGCTGATTTGGACATTTCTTGACTATTAAACACTGATGTTATATCTAGCTGTCACTCTTAGCAACACTGTCTCATGGTCCATTATGGCTGCTTGAGCTCCAGCCATAAATCCGCCTCTTCTCAGCAGGAAGGAGAAGGGAATAAGTAAAGTTCCTTTAAGGATAATTCTCAGAAATCTCATCATTTTTCCTTGCATGTAATTGGCCAGAATTTAGTCACATGACCACATCTAACTTGGAAGAGAAAGTTGGAAATATAGTGTTTTAAGTGGTCTCCAGCTCATAATGCAGGTTCTGTTATGAAGAAGTGGAGAGTGGATACTAGGAAGCAACTGACAATATGTCACAGCTGAAAAATGGTTCCTTGTTTGATGTACCTGTATTGCATGACCTTTAAGATGTTTTTCCTGTGTGAAGTTTATTTTTTTAATCAAAGAATATATTGAGTTTCTGGTTAAGGATCATAGTTATTATATCACTAACAATGAGAAAAGCTGAATAATAAATACTTTGCTACAATGGTTTGCATTTAAACTTGAGCAACTGGCATTTAAACAATTTTAATATAAGATTTAGATTCCAAATGGCCAAATTGTGACTAATGGGACTTTAGTCATTTTTCTTTGCTTTTATCACTGAGAGAAATGAGAATGCATTGAGAATTTAGACATCATAACCATTAAATATGTACAATTTCTGCTACATAATGACTACTATTTAATTATATATAGTTTATAATATTTTTATTGGTAGTGAGTCAAGATTTTTTTAATGCCTAGCACAGTGTCTTATATATAATAGATATGTAATCAATGAGTGCTCAATTGAATTGACCTTCACTACTCAGTTAAATTTATGTTCCTGATATTTAGACCCTCTATAGCTTTTGCTAATATCCAATCAGAAGTCTCATGACAGTATTACACTGGCTCTGATTTAATGTGATTGTATTGGAAGGTTATCGGTTATTGCTATGCAGAGAAGAGACCAGAGGGGACCAGGTTCTTCTGGTAGATACGTAAATGTTTTTTCTTTGATGGTGACCACAATTGCAGCTCCAGGGTCTAGGAAATCCTCCAGAATGCTGAGGTAAACAGAGCTCAATCAAATCAACTCTAACCTAGAGAATAAGGATTATCATGAAATTCATTACTAAGTGCAATTACCATATTTATAATAGTCTTTAATCTTATTTAATCTTTCTCAAATATCGACTTGGTAATATACATGAGTGCATTTATTTTCTTTGTATCTGAACTACATGTCCCGTGATTTACCTTTTAAAAATGACATAAAATTGCAATGAATGTGATCCTTTAGTGATTCTCTGATTACAAGTTATACAACAGAACAATACTTTCACTTATTATTAGATTTAATTTGTCTTTAGAAATATATGCCTAACTTTGGAATTAGGATGACTTTCTTTTATTAGTCATCCTGGCACTGTTTCAGTTTTTTACCGGGTCACCTTGATAATGTATTAAACTGGAAAGCACATATTCACAGACTTATAAAGGGGGTCACCATATTTATTTAGCACCATTGGCATCTATTTGGCTCTTAGAGTCTCTGCTTTTGCTAAATTGTAGTCTACAACTTAGGTATTTTAAAAATGTCTTTTAAATTTTTTCTGTACAGAACAAAACTTCCTCCAAACCCATGTTCTCTGCTGGCTGGGTCAGGGGCTAGGAGGTGAGACAGTAGAGGATAGCATCTTAGATGTACTGTTGAAGGTATTTTTTCCATCTGTTTTTTCCAGTTTGCATTAACTCAGTCTTTTGAGGGGAATGTTCTTCATGGGTTTTCTCAGGTGCCCCTTCTCTTAGCCAAGATGGTATCTGTGTGAGGGAGAACACTTCTATTCCCCTCATGATAATGGGGGCAGATAAGGAGAAATCAGTTGTCCACATATAGGTCCTGGTTCTGCCTGTTGGGTCCTCTCACCCTCCCTAGAATTAAGTTTGGGTTTCCTGTTTGTTGTATAGCTCCTGGCATCACCATTGATTTAGGGCTGGTAAAACCTGTGAACTGTTTCTTCAACACATTTCTAGCCCTATGGTGTCACTTTGCTGACTTGGCCCACTGTTTCCTTACTGGCACAGTAGACTCAAGGCTCAGCCAATTCCTTTCTTCTGGACACCGCCTTGAGGTGAGCTGAATCTGCCAGGGTATCACCCTGGCCCTAAACACAGCAGCTGCATGTCTGTCTCTCTGGTGTTCAGCTTGCCTCCCTCTTCCATGAACTCCAGAGAGACTCTTGTGTGAGGGGGTAACTTCTCCACTATGTGAAAACTGGAAGGCACACAGAGAATCATCATGGCCCTCTCTCTGCCATTCCCCTTCTCTGGATATATCCATTCATGTGTGCCAGGACACCCTATAAGGTTGTGTCCTCGATAGTTTATAGCCATTCTTCCTTCCTATTTAGGGTTTTTGTTCCTTCGTCACCCTCCCACTTGTGTGGTTTGGTGTGGAGGTGGTTTTTGTAGAGAAGTAAGGACATGGTCTCCTGTTTCTCTTCCTGTAATGTCCCCTCCTCCTAGCACTAGAAGAGCTATTGTATGCAAGGCCTCTCCATGCTGTTTCCTCCTCTTTCTCGAGTTGGCTTTTGCTCTCCCGTTTCCCTGGGGTCATAATGATGGAAAGGTTGCCCTGGCTGTGAGGAGGGGGCAAGACCCAATAATGATAACAATCCAAGAAAATGATTAAGAGGCATTTAAAGATTTACAGAATATTGTTATTGTTTCACCAAAATGCCTTCCCCATTTTTCTGAAGTGTACTACTTTATTCATCTCTGTCTTTGAAAAAATACATTTTTAAAAATATTTTTTCCTTTAAATTTCTAAGTAGGATGTGAGTTCCTAGGCTGTTATTTTTTTTATTAGTAGAGCCATTTAGAATAGTTAAAATAATTTTATTTTAATCAATTTAAATAACATTATTTAAATCAGTTACCAACATAATGGATAGCTAGAATAGCTAAGCCATACAGTTCTGTATATCTAGTGACAACAAGTTTTCAGTACTCAACCCAACAATTATGGGCACTGATAGAACTCTGGCCAGCTCAAGTTCTCCATGACAATTAAATTATGAAGCCCAGGATTTTTAGGAACCAGATTTAGGTTAAAGTCTACTTCCAGGGATAGGACTGTATCCTCCTGGTTAGGAAAGCCAGGAAATTCCAGATGTGGAAAAACCAACCAAGTTTAACGAGTCAGAGAGTGACAAGGATGGTGTAGGGAAAGGTTAGTCTGTAGTGTACTGTCTTGCTGATAACAATTAATTGTTCTTACTTTTGCATGGTTTACTTTCACAGAGTTAGGGAACACATTAAAGATAAGGCAGGATGCGATTTGACCAGGTGTGCATGGTTATCACCAAGCTTAAAAAAAAAAAAATCTCCCTTCTGCATATATAGTGCATTGTAAATCAGCCAGCAAATACTAATGAGTACCACTCTGTACCAGATGTAGTGCTGGGCTCTTGAGAGAATACTTGCAACACCCTCCCTGATTTTAAAGAGCTAGTGTCTTGTTGAAAAGATCATTCATTCATTCATTTATTCAGTAAATATTTACTGAGTTAATTCTTTGTTCCAGGCACTATGATACACAAGCACAGAGCAGAAACAAGACAGATATGATCCATGAAGCTTATAATCAGTTGAAACTGATATTCAGTAAGTGACACTGACTGCATCCAAATATCCCCATTTCTAGATACATGGAGTTCTTTTCCTCTATTATCAAATAAAATAATTCAAGCGGAAGTGATATAATACCCAAATATTCATGGAAGAAATGGGCTTTGAATTAACCCTTGAAAGAAAATTAGTCTGTGCACATACCAAAAAAAATGAGAATCTTGTTCTGGATGAGGATAGCCATAGAGTGTGTTGGAGGGCAAGAGTTGATTGATGGGCACTGAGGGTCACTAAAGTTGAAATCAAATTCCCCAACTCATCATCTTAGGTGTCTTGCAAGGCCATTGCTTAATTATTTAGGTTCTCTGGGATGTAAGATATGTAGCCCTACTTAGGTTAGCTCCAGCAAGGGAAGGTTTGTTATAATGGATGATTATGGCTTGGAGTATATTGGCTGGAGTTAGAGGACAGATCAGGATGCAGAGAATAAACAATGGAATAAATAGAATTTTACATTAGTCTTCCACCATCATTGGATCTAGCTATTTTCTACCTGCTTAATTGTGTTTCCATTACCAACTGCCATTTCTTCATCTCTACTGTCAATATAATTTTTTAGCTTCATAATTTTTACTTGCTTACAAGTATCTGTTTCCTCATGGCTCTGGTATTGCTGCTAATTTTCTCATTTTCTCAACATTTCTAAATTCAGATTCTCAGAGAAGAAATCTCTTCCTTGTCAGTTCATTATTCCTTGGCTAGAAGGTCATATATCAGTGGCTAGCCTATGGCTTAGGTTTTCATAACTTGTCCAGCTGGGTATGCCTGAGATGTACAGAATCCTGTACAGAATATGGCAGCCTATGGATGCCCCATCGGTAGGTGCTGTATGCAGAGGAATTTTCCTTACAGAGGTCTATAGGTGAGGCTGGCACAATGAATGACATGTCCAACATAACTGAAATAGTAATAGCTAATACATCCTGAGAGCTTACTCTGTTACTGTATATATTATGGAGTAGTTACTATCACTGTTCATTTTAACTGAGGAGGAAACTGAAGCCCAGCAAGTTCAATGAACTTGTTCAAGGTCGCACAGTTAATAATCAGTGGAACCAGGAGTCTACCAGGTAGTATGTTTTAGATTCCATTGTCTTCTACACTCTATAGTTAAGTATGGGATTTTATGAGGCAGAGAAATCACTTAGGAGACAAAAGGAGGTTGCAGTAATGCAATGGGTGGATATAAAAGGAAGAACTAAGAAAGATGCAGAATGAGTAGGGAAGAAAGGATCTCCCAGACATAACAAACAAACAAAGTAGAATCACTTGGACTTGGTGACAAGTTGGAATAGAGATTTTAAAATACTTAAGAAACATATTATATGTACACTCCCAGTGAAAAACAACTAGTTGGAGAAGAAATTAAAAATTTCTTAGCCGTGGAAAATGATTAATTGGCTATTTAGAAGTATAGTCTCTAAAGCCTCTATCAAATGTGACGAAAGAAGAAACTATTATGTTCTTCCTTACTGAGAAGCTTTTACAGTCAAAATTCCCCATGCCTCTAGATATTCCCTTCAAAAGGCTGATTTGACTTTTATGGTCTTGAGAAACTCTGCTTTTTCATTTATATAATGTAGGTCAAAATTTTGCAGGGAAAACTTTCCCCCCTTATTTTGTAGCATGAAATAAAAAAAATTCGTGGAATGAGGGACGTCTTCAATGTTGATATTCAAGCTTCTAAGAGTCTCCTGGGAGCACATGTGCCAAAAATGATAAGAGATAAAGCAGAGGTGTGAGTAATATTCCATGGAAGCCAGAGGCTAGAGCACCTATTGCCGTCCGTGGAGTCTGGGATGTTCCTCCCAGAGGCATTTCTAACATTGGACCCTTCTTCTCCCATCAGGTTTTTGGCTACCAAGCATCAGTTCGTAATCCTCCCAAATTGTGTCAAAGTTTTAGACGCCTTTGAGTGTGGTTTCAGTTCTGCCATCCAAGTTGCTGCCCGGCTCTACCCAATCTTAGCCCCAAAGTGAAACACCAGTATAGTCAGCCGTACTTGCTCTCTTTCTCTCCCTGGCTCTTGCTCATTCAGGCCTCTGTCATTGCTCAAGCTTTCTCTCTCCTCTCTGCTTGTTCTTTTAATGTCCTGTGCCTCTTCATAAAACCTCAACAACCTTCCACACCATCATTTTATTTCTCCTTTCTCTTATTAGGATTCTTGCAGTCTGCACTATTGTGAGGAAATCAGTGTTAACTGTATTGAATCAGTATTAAGATCTATTCCTTTTAGAATATATTTCAATGTTTTGAAGGGGAAAAGGACAGAACTCCTTATAAATACCATGGTTCAAATGGAAGTATTGGAGGTCACATAGGCTGATTACAGTTTTGTAATCTTTTTGGACAGTAAAGCTGCAAGAACCCCAAAGATGCAGTTTTACTGAGGAGAAGTTTGTCGGATGTGATAAAGAGTAGCTAAAGCCCTGTGGTGCAGCTGGCTCATCCTGGAGGAAACCTCACAGACAGACTGACAGACACAGAGTGGCTCCAGGAACACTGTCAGGCATCCTCAGCCAAACCATAAACAAGCCGAGGGACACCAACAAGTCATGACAGTAGACCAAACAACAGGGCTGTGTTCATGTGTCTGTAGAGTGGCCACTCACATATCAATCTTTTTACCACAATTGCCACAGGAAAATAATTCAGTCCAAGAGTCAAATTCAAATTGGAAATTACACACGTGCACACACACACACAGTCTTTTCTACCTTAACTGGAATCTTTAAAAATATCCTGTAATAATATGGCTTAGTAAATAAAGCTGCATTAACTGAATGTTTGGGATCTCATAACCAGCGAAAAGACCAGAGTTGCTAACAGGTTGGGTATCATAAATATTTGGCAATTTAGAAAAAACACAGCAGAGCTATGGATTTAGCTGAAAGAAGAGAAAGAGGATTTATTTTGAGCAGGAAGATCTTGAGCACCATGAAAGATACCATCTTCATGGTGGCGATAGTTAAGATGTCTGAGAGAGGCCCATTAGTGCCTGTACAAGTATGGATCAGGAAAGATCCATACTTCTGTGTGGATGAAAGTATGTGTATTAAAGGGGTAAATCTTTGAATGGAATTAAATGTAAAACAGTTTGGCATCACCTGACATACGGTGGATTCTTCATACATGTGTCTCCCTTCTGCCTAAGATAATTCTCTTTTGAAATACTGCTTCTCAATACAGATGAAAAAGTTTTGTGCCTAACTAAAGGGATTCCAGGCATCAATAGCAGGTGTGGAGATTATTTTCTATAGATCTCCCTTCTCAAAGTTCCTCAATCTATGCACATGGGCAGCCTCCTCCTCTGCCAGATAAACTTAACTTGCCAAATACTTGCTTGGAAGTGTATCCATATAGTTGGAGTCATACTCAGAACCTCTCAGATGGGTACATACCAGATCTATGTACCCATCTCCAGTTTCTTCTTATTCCACTGCAAAACTGCTTTACATTATAACCCTCAGAGGCTCATCCAGGACAGAGCCAGAATTGCCTAAGAGTTTTATTCCTCCCCAAGACAGCAATGACTGATGGATACTGAAGTAGAAAAGCCCAGACCCCTTGTCTAGGAATGGGACAAACTTCAAAGCATAATTTATATTCCTGAATTTCCCAAAGGTTCAGACTGAGGATAGACTCACCTAAAATTTTACCCTTGCTTGCCTTCGTCTCCTTTTCCTACATTCTCACCCCTTTACTGGCTTTTCCTGGCAGTCCATTTTTAATAAGTCACTGGCATACAAATCTTTGGTTTAAGATCTACTTTGGGGAATATACAGCCTAAGATATCATTCATTCATTCATTCAAAATGTACACTCAGTGCTTTTTCCCCAGTTCAGTGAAGAAGAGCGATATAAAGTTAGGTGAAATATAATCATGGATATTCTCAAGGTACTATGTGGAACATATAGAGACTACACATTTCTAAAGCCAAGGGGAACTTTAAAATATGAGCGTATCATCAGATCTGATAAAGTGCCTTATACCTAGTAAGTTCTTATGTGTATTAAAAGATTTGGTCAGTCCTTGGCCTCATAATGTTGACTATTGGGGAGAGCCAAGCATTTGCTAAGAATTCTGTTTTATTCACAAACTTTTATTTGCCTCCTACTATGAATTAGAGTGTGAAAACTGATAGACCAATAAGTACAATATGATATATACATCTCGAATAATGTATACAATGCTATGTAAATATGATAGAAGGAATAATAGTTTTCCAAGAAAATGGAAGGCTGGGTCTTGGAAGATAAGTCGAATTAATTCTGAACAGAAGTAGAGAGAGGCATTTTAGAAAGGGAATAAGAAGCTCCACAGTAATGAGGCGTGAAAAAGCATCGGTAGGTCTCTTGAAGAGTGAGTAGTTTGGAGCATCAAAGCAAAGTTCATATGAAGAGAGGCAGGAGATAAACTTGCAAGTGTAGGTTGAAGACACATAGTGGCAGGCTTCGGTACTTCAGAACTTTATTCCGTGGGAACCTTTAAAGATATTTAGGATTTGCCACGGTTTGCCATAGGAACAATATGAAGGATGTGTTTGAAAGAAGAAAGACTTGGATCAGAAATACTGTTATTAGGTTAAATCGTGTATAATTTTAATTTCCAACCATTTTGACCCAACAAAAATGACAATTTCATACAGGTTGAACAGATACACTAGCTGAGAAGAATAAGGCACAAAGACTAGAGACAAGGGGTAAAATAAGAGACACATAGGAAAGAAAACTGGCTTGAAATGAATGATCCACTGGCTTCAGGAGTAGAGTAAGCTACAGAAATTAGATGTGACAGTGAAGCAAAATTTTCTAATGAGAATGATGGAGTGAATCATGGATAGTATTCATAAGAGAAACAGGGACCCCTGGAGAAGTATATAGGGAATCACACTACACTTCAGAACTCCTGACTCTTCACACATTACCTTGCAGTGCCTCATTTCTTTAGTGCTTTCTTTTTCTGCTATTTGACTTTGTACAGGCACGTGATATTCATATTCCTACAGTTGTATCTGCTTCTAAAGTTGAGCCAACAAATAATGCAATCCCAAGTGCACTTATAGGTAAAGCAAATCTCTAAATAAGAATCTATGTAGCATAATATCAGAAAGAGAAACCTAGTGGTCTAGCTCAGGAACCCAGTCTAACCAGATTGCTCTTTAACATATGAAGAGTCTTCTCATACAGTGGCACACAGGGGATTCTGAAAGTCTCAGAGAATAAATAGAAAAACCTGTTTGTTTTTTTTTTACTCTGACCTCAATTCTAACCACTCTTCCAGAGCCACAGTATTTCTATAAAAAGTGCTGCTAAACTTTTTCTGTTTTCTCTGAAATAGATATTGGACAAAATGTAATTTTCGTTACAAAGAAGACATGTCATTTTATTTTTCTTCAAATAACACTGCCTTTCTAAAACAGAAATTATCTAATCGCTTAACACAGTCAAGAATTGGAAAATTACATGTCTGGCTGGACATCTTGTGTAATGTCATGCCACTTGGGATGGGCATTTGTTTAAGATAATCTTAACTAAACTTCTGAGAAAAAAAAGATTCTAGGAATCTAATAAAAAGACTGACTAAAGAAACATCGAATTTCATTTTTTCATGCTTTTTCTTGTAACCAAGAAATTCATTTTATTCTGCTATTTCTTTCTAAAGAATCACTGAGAAATGTATAAAAAGGAAATATTTTTCTCAATATTTTTATTGCGCTCAATTAATTGAAGCTATAATTTAGATAAAGCTGTTGAGGAATTGTCTTCAGGGTCAATCATACAGCATTGATCATTTAGGTCACAGGTACTTGTAATCAGTAATTCTGTCCACTGAAACCCTCTGTCTGTTCACAGATCAGGCACCAAACAAACAACTATGCATCCAGCTCCACCTCCTTACCCCGCCAGTTCTCCTCAACCTTGATGTGGAGTGACCAATTGGAAAGGTGAGATTTAGAAGCTTCTTGATTTTACAGCATAGCCTTCCCCCAACTCACTGTTCTGGTCTGAACTCATGCTACAAAGGCAGACTATTTTTATGAATTAAAATGGAAATTAAGTTTGCATATTTGATTAAGGAGGACTAAATTTCTTAGAGGAACTGTTGTTTTTATAACTTCACTTAAATTTCTCCAACTAATAACTTTCTGAAACTGGCTCCAGTTTAATCTTGTGACTGATCATCTATCGTCAAGAAAGAGCCTGCACGTCATTGATTTTTCATTGTAAGAAGAGTCTTCAGGAGTATTTTAAAGCTAAATTACCCCTGATTTAATTAGACATCAAAACTGAGTATATTCATCATGTGGTTAGCATACTCTTACTTGGCCTTTTGATTAGATCTATTTTTTATAAAACATGTATTACAATGAATGAACACTGCAGAAAGCAGAGAATAATGCCAAATGTGATGCACCTTTGGCCATATTAAATTTCGAGCATTAGTTTCCTCCCTCAAATACCTCTTTTCAATGTTTCTGTTATTGACTATAGGGTAAATTGAATGAATAACCTCTGAGTATTATTGCTGGTATAGGCTTTTTTTATTTTAATGAGCAAATGTGAAAAGTTCTGGACTTGACTTTAATGAAAGTCAGTATGTTCACTTTATTCATTTCCAGGATAAGGCCAGGTACAATAACTTTTCTACTCAGAATAAGTCGTTATGACGGATGTGAACATTCAAGTAGCTAAACTTCTTTGGCCATTTGTTCTCCCATGGTTGAGGTAACTGAGAAATAATCATATCTGTTTTTCAGAGGAAAATCTAAATGTGTTTTTCAGTAGGGATATACTGTGCAATATGCCTAAAGGATAAGATCAAGCTGATTGATTCTAGAACGTAACTTAAAAATCACTAGGCCAAAAAAATTTTTAATCAACCACCTTATTTGGTCTTACATCCTTCCTTAAATATCAGCATGTAATATACATATTATGGGCATTGTTTTGCTATAAACACTGATTCCCCTAGATAACAAATAAATGGAAAAGAATAAAGATACACAGTTTTTATCTCTTTATTGGTAGGCTCACTCTAATTTCACTTTTAATTTTTTAATGTAAATCTTATTATACTTTCCTCTCATTATAAAGATAAGTCAGGCTCTCTATAGAAACTTTGGTGGAAAATAAAGAAAATTAGGCAACTAACTAAACTTTACTTTCACTATTCAAGAAAAACTTACCATCTTTGCAGTATATTTCTCTCTTCTTTTCCCCTGCACTTTTACTTGATTTTGTTGTACATACTTATGATAACATTATATGTGAATTATTGTCTTGTTTTCATTTAACATAAAATAAGCATTTCCAGGTAATTAACAAATTATTTAAAAATAATTTTAATACTTATACAATAGTCTATTGAAAGGATATACTATAACTTACTTAATCATAATCTGTATTCAAATATAGCACCGTGATGAACAGAACTATATTATTGTCCAAGGACTGAAACAAAGAGTGTTTTTAAAAATATATTTGTGATTGTTTTTACCATAAGTTTACTTTAAGAAATAAAGGATATGTAAAAATTTGTTTTTTATTTATATTTAAACAGACACTTTGTTTTTTTGTCATCACTAGAATTATGTGCATAATTTTAATATCTTTTAAAGATATATACAGTCTGACTACTTCCAAAAGAATTATAAAGATTTAAATTTTCATCATCAATGTGTGAGAGCTTCTGCTTTGCTTCACTCTAACTAGCACTGTATGTTATCTTAAAAAACATACACACGCAGTACTTTGTTGGTTAGATAGGAGAAAAACTGTATTTCATAGCTATTTCAATTTGCATTTCTCCTTATATCTTTCTAGCATATAGCTATATACTGATTGATTGGGGTTTGTTTTTATGGCAACATTGTTTGACCATTCAATGTGTCTACAATTGATATTGCTTCATTATTAGATTATTCTCCTATATTGCAAACTTGGAAACCAGAAAATTTACTAAGAAAAAAAGCATATACTTAGCATAATTAAATGATCCAGAGGCTTGAGTGATTTAAAAATCCAGTTATTTAAATTGCTTTTATTTAGAAAACACAGATGTAATTACTTCAAACAAGAATGTTTTGATATCGAAAACATTTATACTTCTTACTTACATCTTATTCCTCTCACCCTCCCCACAAAAAAGTATCCCTATTCATGTTTATTACATATTTTTCTCTCTATTCTTACAGAGATGAATTTTTTATTGCAATTACTACTTCCCCGAGTTTGAGTATTTCTTCCCACCTGAGAAAGAGAATTTTAAATTTTGATTTAGATTGTTTATTTTTTATCTTTTCTTATTTTAATGTTTTTTTAATGTTTTTTTTTTTTTTTACTCTTGTCAATAGTATCCATTGAGACCAGATTTATTGCTATAACCCGCACTTCTGAATGTTAAACTGTCTTCTTGGACTGGATTTTGAGTACATATTTAAGAAGTTGGGCAGGATTTCCCAGATGATGATTGATGAAAAAGTGAGAAAAAGAAAAACCCATTTTCCAGGAGTTTGTCGCCAACTTCAAACCTTTACCTGAGTCTCAATCGATGTGGACGTCTGTACATTATGTGGTTGTTTTGATTTTATAATGAGTTTGAAAAATTAGTAAAAGTTGTTGACAATGTAAAGTTATCATATTGAGAGCAAGAATTCAATGAATAGGACAAACTTCATAAGAAAAAGATACCAGTTGAAGGCAGGACTGTATCAAGTCAAAATATATTTATGCAAAATGTGTGATTAATGTTTTGAAGATGTATCCTTCTGAGCTAAGTTTGAAATTCAAAGTCCTTATGTCTATATTCCGGTTATGTGTCATTTAGTAACTCAGGAATCAGTTTAATTATTTCTCTGTCTTTGAAGACTGAAAAGAGTGATGGAGTTAAGGGCTCTCTTGAAGTGTCATAGAAAGCGATAATGAGGCTGGATGATTAACTGTTGAGTTAAAGCAATAAAAAATCCAAGCACAGCCTTCTGACTTACCATCGTAAATTCAGGATTTCTTAAAATTCATTCTCTGGTGGCATAAAAAAAGGCAAAATTAATAAGTGACATAGTTATCAAATATCAAATTTTATTACTTTCTTATGAAAGAAATCTATTTTATCTGAATTGAAATAAGAAATTCTGCAGACCTTTGGAAAAGACTTTGAGCCATCTAATATCTTTTAGCTAATATGATCTTAACTGCTTATAAGTCCAACCAGCCTTCCTTTCTCTCGCTTTTATTCCTCCCCGTCTCTTCCTCCTTCCTTTCCCTTTCCTCATTTTATTTAATTCAACACATATTTATTTAGTGTCCCTTCTTTAAGAACTGTACTAAGTAAGGGCCATACTGTCACCGACAAGGACATCTTGAGAAGAAAAGATAATATGATATCAGCATTTTTGCCATAGAAGCCTATACTGTGACTCCATTGTCATTTCAGCCAACTAAATTAAGCCAAAATAGTTGATTCATTTTTCTTAAATAGTTGAACCAGTTGTGAATTAGCCATAAACTATAATTCTTTTCATTCACATCCGTATTTGAAAAGGCCTCATGGAACAACCACAAAGCAGTATAAACAATGCTTCGTACAATTTCTTGATTCCGGTTTAAATTCAACAAATTTTATTGAGCAAATAGAATTTTCCAATCATCATAGGAATGTCCATGCTTCCATTACATCTATTTGTCCATTATCCATCTTCACGGTTGTCTAGCTGTCATCTAGTTATTTTATTTTTACAAAATAGGGTAAAGTTTCGAGAGGGCTTCTCCAATGTCATATAGTTAATATAAGTAAGAAATCAGATCCAAGGTCAAGTATTTTGATTCCAGGTTTACTGTTCTCCCCATAGCACAGTAGGATGTAAAGTTTGTTACAATAATATTCCATTTATGAAATAATACGATATAGTTATGGAAGCATGGGTTCTGGAACTAAACTTAGATTTAAATCTGGCTGTGCCACTCACTAGTTCTGTGACCTTGAGAAAATTAATTAATCTCATGGAGTCTCAATGAATTAATCTATAAACCAAAGCTAATAGTAGTTACCTGTAGGGTTATTGTGATAATATATGTGAAGTGAGTGTAACACAATAGGTACTCAGTAAGTATTTACTGTGATTAATTCTTTATCCAAACTTATCTTCAACTATGTAATATGATCTCATTATCAACTATAAACTGGCTGCCTGACTGTGGGAGTTTAAATGTCATGGACAGAATCAACTTTAGGCCTCTGAATGCTATTCTTGTTTATAATATCTCACGATTATTTTTACCCATGCAAAATCTAACCACCTTCCCTATGTTCAAGTCTCACCTTGTCCTTAGGCCTTAAACAATTTAAGTACCTTTGTTCTCCTCTCACTTCTATTCCCAACTCTGAAGTCGTATCATGCTCATTTTGATGATTATTGATTTATTCCTTAAATATTTTCATTCTATATATCTTTTTTCCCTTGACAAAATTCTATCCCATGGTGGTCAGAACCCTCTTCTTATATTTTCTTAATAGGTCTCCCAGCACTAGTGCAGTATTTGACACCAAGAAAGATGTAATTTTGTAAATTCTCAACAAAGGAACAATTTATGTATAAGACTAGTAGTTGCAAATGTCAATGAATGTGATAGAAAGCCCTTTGTTTCTATGTCATTGTTCAACTTGGTAAATTTCATGTTAAACTTTCCTGATTTAAAAATGCTACATCCAGGCAGAATAGTCACATGAAGTTTGACATAACAATGTTTAATGAAGCTCTATCCGTGAAAGTGATAAAGTAATAAAATGATTGGAAAAGCTTGAAAAATAATGACTATATGGCAAAGATATTTCTCAAAAAACTAGAAATGATCTTTGTCCAAATAGGTTGAAATATGATATAAAGACAGTACATATTGGTAAAAAATACTTTTGATACTTTTGTTTTTAACCCCAGAAATGTATGCATTGCATACTAAATTCACCCAAAACAATAAGCTCTGTAACATCAAATATTCTGGATCATTATTCAGTAATATAATTATTGATTTTTTAACAGATATTTTTATCTTTATTTTCTTTAATGTCTTTAATAAACATAGATTCCTATAATTATATAATGAAGTTATTGAGGATAGGATCAAACTTCAAAATAAAATAAATTTCTTAGAAACTCTGTCAAAGAATGTTACGCATGGAGAAATGGTGCTTGATCTGTGTTTTATTATAATTATAGTAATTGCTGTAAAGCTCTATGGGATACATATGCAAAACAAATTTGTGGCATTAATATGCTTTATAAGTAGGCTGTATAGATATAGTTCTTGACAACATATGATATATTCTATGTAATTTTAAACCTATGGCTTTGCATTGGAAGAAATGAACTGCTGCCTACTCCCACCTCTATCCTATTGCAGAACCAGTTCTTTCATTCAACACCACTGCGACCCATGGTGAAACAAAACAAAACAAACAAACAAATGTACAACACAGCTGAGCTGCTCCCAAGAGAGGTTGGGCCACAGTAATGAGAAGAGGTATGCCAAGCCATGCCAAGTTCTTAGAGCCAGGGAGAGGTAAGAAAGCAAAGAATGTTAGGATTAGAAGATTGAGCTTCCATCAGAAGCTGTATTTATCCAAATTCTCCCAAGGATGGAGGAGAAAATTAGAGACATTATCTTTTATATGTAAATGTGTATATCTCTCATAGTTAGAAGAGGACTTTGGTCCACAAAATATATTAAAATTTAGACAGAGTTGAATTGACCACATTTTTACTATCTACAAGAATTACTTTTAAAAATTAAATAAATAATGAAATCCAGGTTATAAAGAAACAATAGGAACTACTTAAGAGAACAAAAATTTATCAACATCCTCGATAGTTGGAAGCACGTTCAAAAGGAACCTGCTGTTAAGATAATTGTAATTATTTATGTACCTTAAGGGTCTGTATAAAACATACCTTGCTTGATATACTTTTAATCACTATGAATACTTAAATGTTTAATTGCTGTCTTAAAAATATTTGTGCTTCTATTTTTCTTTAATCCAGGCTTTTACTAAATATTTTGTTAATTTAAAATATCTCTAGGCTCATCTTATAGATAAAAGTGTTTCTTCATTTCATTTATATTCTAAAGCTTTATTTTGTTCATTATCTAAAATGTTTTTTATATAAAAATAATTTGTACAATATGTATCTTCAAGAGCCTTTGTAGTTTTGTTTTGTTTTTTTTTTAATTCAACCATATTGTAAGCTCCCTGTGGGCAGGACCCATGCTTTATATATCTCTTATAGATACCTACAGAGTCCAGCACTGTGCTAAGCACATAGAAATTGTTCAATAAAAACTCAATGGAGAGACTAAGTGACCAGATTGCAATCTGTGTGAGTGATGTTTAAGACAACTAGGTACACATACTATGGGTAAGTGTGGCATTTAGTTGAGAGTTGATTCTTTATTTACTTTTCCTCATTAATGTTGTGCTATTTTGGTCAGTGTTTAAACTTAAGCATAGATGAGTCCTTAGATGCTTGAAGAAGACAACTGTAAATATTTGTTGAATATGGGATGATTGCTGTTAGAAAAAAATAATGAGATAAATATAAGCCTATATATAAATAATTTTTTTAGTTATCTATGTCATCTCTTACCTTGGTGTAGGAGCTGAATTTCAATTCTATACCTATAGGTAGATGTAGCAGACAGAACTGAGAAAGAATGGCATAACCTTGTGAGAGTAACCTTGAAAATTCTGCTTTTAATCTTACTTAGTATCAATTTCCTTGGTTGTAAAAGAGAGTAACACCTACCTTGTAGAGTTGCTGAAAAGGTTAGAGATAATATATGTGAGGCCATTTTCTTAAAACCACTATAAATTTTCCCAAAGTAAAAGATTGTCTAAAAAAGTTATTTACCACATGCCACAATTTTGAGTAAGTGGCTGGAATTTGGATCTTAGAGATAAGAATTATGTGTGTGCCAAAGAGGCATATGGACATAATAGAGTCCCAAACAATTTTACCCAAGATTTTTGCAAATCTCCAACCATCCTTTAACAAGTTAACTTGAATTACCATCAGCCAGCTGCTGAACCAGTGGTATTTCCTCTGCAGGTGCCAGCAAGAATATTCCTGCCAAAAAACGAGAAGGTAATTTTGAAATAAAACTTCTTAGAACAAAAGTTATATGCAAATGCTTGCAGGTTAAAGAAGAAACAGCCTGAGGCTAGAGCTCCCATTAATGTTCAAAGCAAGATGTAGGCTATGGGATAAAGAGAAGCTAAAGAGTAAAAAGCTACATTATCTGATTTTGTTTCAGGGTGGTCTCTGGACTGAAACATGGTACCAGGGCCAGTGGTATTAAGACCGTCTCCCAGGGAACATGTTCATGAAAAAGAGTGGGGTTCTATGGTTGGTCTATAAGGCCAGCATATTAGGGTTACAGAATTTAGTGGTTGCGCTACTCTTAATTCATTACACAACTACAGCCATATCCTGAAACCCATTCATTGGTACCACGTGGGGAAAGGACAGCCGCTGAAATGAAACTCATGGATATTTGGTGTAGCATTTGCCAAATTTATCTAATCATACTAATCACCCAAAATAGAGAATCCTCATCTCTTCCCTGGAAGTTGAGTCAGAAAATCTGGCAAGGGACCTGTGATTTTGTATTTTTATCATACTAAGCAAAATAAGTCAGACAGAAAAAGTTGAGAACCATATGATTTTGTTCATATGTAGGATATAAAACTGAAAGCAATGAACAAGAAAAACAGAGACTCAGAGACACAGACAACAATTTAGTGGTCATCAAAGGGATGGGGGGATGGGAGGAGGTAAATAAAGATAAAGGGGATGAAATATAAGGCGACAGAAGGAAATTTAACTTTGGGTGGTGAACATACAATGCAATATACATATGATGTATTTATTGAATTGTACACTTGAAACATAATTTTATTAGCTAATATCACCCCCCAAAATTTAATAATAAATAAATAAATAATAAATACGTTCTTTCCAGGTGATTCTTTCCATTGAGCAGGCTTGACAACATTTATGTAGTACAGTAATTCTCAAAGCATCATCCACAGACCAGCAACATCAACATCACCTGGGAATAATTTTCAATAAGTAGAAATACAAATTCTTTGATCTCACTCCAGACCTACTGAATCTGAAACTCTGGGACTGCAGCCCAGCAATCTGTGTTTTAGACACCCTCTAGATGCACACTAAAGCTTGAGAACTGCGTTTGTCAAATGGGGCCCAGATGTTAGAACTTTGGGAGTGTAGCTGCAGCTTAGGAAATGCATGTAGTTCAAATTCTCTGAGGACTAAGAAAGTCATGATTTCAATCCAGGGGCTAACTACCGCTCTTCCCTTGACATACTACCTCCCTTCTATTTTTCTAAGGAATAGTTTGATTTTGTGAATCCCCAACTGATTTTTTTCCCCAACTGATCAGGGCTGTACCCCTTTCCTTCCCGAGAGTGAAGATACTTTGTTATTTGTTTTCCTCCTTGAAATCATCTTGTTGCTTTGGCGTCTTTGAAAAGATATTCATGATCGAACAGAATATTGTTCGGTGTTTATTTTTAATATACATATTCTTGTTCTAACCCTGACTAGTAGGTTGTGCCAGTATAATTCCATTGGCTGTACTTTTTCATTTTGTTACTGTATTTACATACTCCCCCCATACTTTTTAAAAAGAAAAACAATGGTTGAAAAGATATGTTCTTATGTTTCTAAGAAGTGATGCAATTGTTTTTGGAAAAATAGTGAAACTTTCAACATCTTTCTAAAGTTATTTTTGTATCACTGCTTTTTGCTGTGTTTTCACAGTCATGGTGGGAGATTTTGCCAGCACCCGACTATTACTCATCTGGTACATAGCTGAACAAATTATTTTCTTGAAATACATTCCCAATAAAACCTAATTATAAATGCCTATAATTATTTAGGGTATCTCTATGTATACTAATGATGGTAGCAAATAGAGGGACTGAATCGATATGATCCATTTGACAATGTTCACCATGTACTTAATAATTTTACATTTTACATTCCAGACTCTGAGACTATATAAGAAACTAACCCTTCTTCATGATGGAGACAGCTGTCCCAAACCTGTACAGGCTCTCCTTTTATGTGAGGTTGGAAATAGCTACTTGAGGTGGCATAAACAGCAAAAGTTCAGCTACAACCAATCCTAGACTGAGTATTGGGAAATCCCTTTGTCTCTTTGGTTTTTCATTAGATAATCTGGTTAGCTGTTTGAAAAAGGAATGTATAATTATATATAGTGATGAGATTAGGCCCTAAAATATATTTCTGGAATAATTCTACCCATGAATAAATGATAAAATCAAATAGGGCTAAAAGTCTTCCAGGCAGGAGGTCCTGCTTTGGAAATTAATGGACAATTTCTAGTGATATTATCAGAAGTGTTATAAAAAGTTTTTATATCTCTTACATCTCTACTGGGGAAAGAGGGCAAAGGCAGAGTAACTTCAAGTCCTTCCAATCTCTGCTGATAGAACGAAATCAGACCATCCTCAGAAGGAAAAGTATCTCCACCTGAATTTAGAATTGTTTTTCTTAGTAGGGAGTTTTCTTTTTCTTTCCTTCTTGTCTTCCTACTTTCCCTTCCTCTGTGCCTCCCTCCCACCCTTCTTTTCTCTCTCTCTTTTTTTCTTTCTTCATATACTTATTAAGTGAATGAAATCCTCTTGATTGTGTGTTACTTGGGAATAGGAACCAGAGAAAGATGTGAAGCTATATGATGCAAAGGAAAAACAGAAGTAACATTTTAAAAAATGTACAATATGTAACGTATATAACTGAACATATATAACTGAAACACTGAACCATATACAAATATATGCATTGATATATTGGAGCTTTAGTCCTTTCATTTAATTTCTGTTAAAATGCAGCTACTTTTAATAAGTGATTTAATGAACGATACACACTTTCCTGGTAGTGGCTCATGACAGAGGAGTGGGAAGAAGGCAGAGAAAGCAACAGGGTACACTGAGGAAGGGAAAGCTGTGTTTGCGACAAGGAAGAAGCTTACAGGGAGAGAAGAAAGGGGAAGTAAGAGGGGACAAATGACAAATTTTCCCCCTTTCTGTAGTCTCTTCAGATTCAGTTCTGCCTCATGCACATATCCTTCTAGATTTTTAGTCTATTTATCATTATTCATCATAAAAATAGCTATTGAACATTGAACATCATCTGTAGTTTGACATCCTACTAGGCACTTGACATACTAAATTGTTAGAGCAAACTTTGCTATTGTCTCTCTTTTACAGCTGAGAAAAAGAAGGCTCAGAGAGTAAGTTGCAAATGATTAAATACAGCTCTATTTAAAATCAAACCTCCTCATTTTCTGCCACTATACTGTCTCTAATTTGGAAATTTGTATTTTCCTTCACATCAAGAGTATGAAGGAACCTGTACCGGTCAAGATGAGGTTATGTAGTAGGAAAATGAAGTGAATTGTATAGAAGCTCTAAATAATTCTAGAGCAAGTACTATGGCATGCCAATTGCAAAGAGTGAGGAAATACAATCTTACTGTGCACCAAGAAAAAGGAGAAATGGAAGCACTAGTGAGCAGCCTTAATATACACCCCAGAACCTCAAGAGTAAAGACAGAATAAAAATGTAGGAAATAACTGTAGGAGTTCTGAGTTTAAAAGGGCAAGGTCCTTTTCAGCTCAGCTCTCGACTCCAAGCCTACTGATGTTAAGCCTTTCCACGTGTTGATTTACTTGGCAAGCTGAAAGATTATCAGCAACCAGGGCCATTTTAAATATAGGCAGATACAGGCATATTTTTAGCAAAGCTGAAAAAACAGGTTGGCCACTCAAATAACCCAATTTAGACTTATGGTAAGAACAGTGCATCATTCAGAGTTGCAACTGGTTCTTGCTTTAGTTAGTAGAAACTTCTCCACAGGCTGAAGAAAATGCAGCACATCTCTGGAAGAAATGCAACAGTATTTTGACATTTTGTGCAGAAGAAATGTATCTGGAGTGTTTGTAGAATTTTGTACCTCTTTCAGATAAAACGAAGTTATGGGTTTATGAACTGAAAAATCTGTAAGCTGCCCTGGTTAATAAAGCATATCCTAATTCAAAATCATTAGACTGGCAAAAGGTTTCACTCTTAGAACCCTTTAAAACCTACATTAACTTTGAATTAAAAAGGCGAAGGAGTTTGATGCCGTGGAAAGGATTCACGGAAGGCAGGGTTCATAACTCCATCCCAAAGTTATTATAAGAGTTTTAGTTAATTTCCTAATTTTTGAGGCTGTTTCTCATCTGTTATATGGAGATAGTAATAAGTAAATGTGGCAAGTACTACCATAAAATATATTTCTACCTCCAAAATATGTAAAGTGATACTACTGTTCACTTCTCTTCATCTCTAATACTCCTATTTTAACTCAGGCGAATCTTGTCTCTCAGCTACACCACCACCAAGAGCTTGCTGATAATTTTTCTGCTTCCATTCTAGCCTCAACAACCCCTCCCCTCCCCGCCGCCCATTCATAACTCAGTGGACAGCAATCTTTCTCATCCTAGGGCCTTTCACATGTCATCCGCTTTTCTTTTCTATTTCTTACATGGACAGCTCTCTTTTCCTTTGGTTTTCCTTCTTTGGTTAAATAACTTTCTCAAAACAGTCTTTCCTGACCTTCCTACATACAGTAGTTTCCTCTCTTATTTGCTACCTCGGCTCATTTATTTCCTTCATGGAGCATATCCTAATTTCCAATTTGTTTTTATTTGTCTGTTTACTTCCTTGTTTGTTATCTATATAAGATTATGGGTTTCACAAAGGCAGAGACTGGCTTGGTCTAGTTCAGCCTTGTCTCTACCAAGCACAGTGCCTGGAATATTAAAGATAGTAAAGACATATTTGTGTGATGAGCGAAGGAGTTGCTGTGAAGAATAAGCGAGATAATTAGGTGCATCTTTAAGTACCTAGGTGTTCAGTAAACATTGGCATTCTTTCTCTTTTCTTTTTCAGTGCTGCCCAATCAATCTCCACCTCTTTCAACCTGTATGCTTCCCTGCTGAAGGTACACTGGCACACCTCCCCATCACATAATGACAAAATATAGTGAAGTACAGGGAAAAAAGAGCTTGCTCTTGACTTGGAAACACTGCGTTTTAATATCTGTGTTTTGTGATTTATGCACCGACACCATAATATGACCTTTTCTATGCCAAATTTAAAGATTTGTAATATGCTGACAAACATTCATTTTTTTACTATCTCTTCTTATAGGTTATGCCACATCTCTAAATTTGTCTTGGGCAGTGGTATTGCAAAATCATTTGACTATTTTGTTACCATTTTCTCTTATTATTTAAAAGCAAGTAAAAAATTAAAATCTAAAAATTTATAAATGTGATTAAAAGCTAAGATAAAAAATATAATTTAGACAAAGATGAAAATAATTAAGCATACAATAGATGGTTAACATTTAGTTTTACTGGACACATTAAAATTATGATTAATAGTGTCTTCACTTAAAAAGAAAAGGAATATATTTAAAGAGCAGCATGAAATGCTGAAATTTTATCAGCATATAAATTATGTCTAAAAGGTGAGGCATAATTAAGAAAACTATATCAGTGCAAGCTCTCTGTGGAACAGAATCTCATTCTAAAATATCTCTTGCATATTTGGCTTTCTAGTGTGTTATCTGATTTTTGTCTGAAGTACTAGATTGCTAATAGAGCATACCCCTTTTTTCTCCTGAAACATTAGCAAACCAACTCCTTTAGTTTACTTATAAGAAGGTGAAGGAATTAGTTCTACAGGCCTGCCTCAATTCTTCCTCATTAGTCACCTGAAATATTTCAGAGTCTAGGTCTGCAGGCAGAGTATTTATTTAAAAAGAACCCCTCACAGTTCTGGACTAATAGTCATATAACTGGTGTCCATTTGGGGGCGGGGCATATTTACCAGTAGACAGTCAACAGTTCTAGATGCACAAGAAGAAAGACATTCAAGGTGTCTTCTATTTTGTTTTCCTCTTGGTTAGTTAATCCCCCCACAGGCAATAGGATATTTAGTTCAGGCTGTTTCTTCTTTAAGACTGATGAAGGTCAATTTTCGGAGACCACACCTTGTGTTTCTAATACAATTCTGCTTTAATGAATCAGTTCCAGAAGAATTTTTCTGACTCTCCTACAAGTTTGCCCTGCTCCTTAACTCTTGCCAGACTGTGCTAGAATGTTCCTCTGGACTTTGACACATTCACTCTTTAAATCTGGTGTGTCCCGCAGTCATTGAACTTGGCTGCATTCGTAATATTGTCCTGGATTTGCAGAAGGGATTGTGGAGTTCTGCCCATTTTTTCTAGCATTTAATCCTCAACAAGCCTATTTTTTTTTTCCTTCACTATCCAGTGCCCTAAAGGCAATTACCATCTTCAGTGCAGGAGCCTTATTTTGCATTCGCAAAGCCATACGTAACTAGCGGTTAATGGACAGTATAGAAAGTTGGGTCGAACAGTGCTGCTCTGGAGTATTCAGGTCTTCACTATCTGTGCCACCAGTCTCTCTCATCAGGCGACCCCCTGACCAAAATACGAGCAGCCCAAACTGAAATGCATTGATGACCGCACAACTCTTGGCAAGCTAAGTCTCAGTACAAATGTCCTTGACATTTTTCTTTTCAGTTAATGATGCATATCATTGCTTTCCAAACTCTTTCACAAGGCTTACAAAATCCATCACGACCTTTACCATTTGTCTAACTAACTTCATCATTCCCCCTTTCCTTTGAACTGTAGTCTTCTGAACTACTTTACATTTCTTGTCTCCAATTTTAAGCTTGCCATTCCTTTTGTCTGAATATCCTTTTCTTCCTACTCAGTGTTCTGTGGTGTTGTGAGACACTTTAAGAGAAGGTGCTCAGTTCTTTTGAATAATTTAAAGATGTGGAGCTAACTGAATGTTGCTTGACTATTCATCATTAAAACATCAGAAAGTAATTTAGGGCATAGGGAGAATGTGGAACAGTATTTTGTACATAGAAAATTATGAAATACCAAACTTCTTAAGGGAAGAGACTTTAACCCTAGGGACTTGAACTGTTCCAAATATTTTGTAAGAAACAAATCTTTTGTATCTTTATCTGTAGGCATATGCATATGCACGTGTGTGTGTGGGTATGTGTGTGTGTGTGTGTGCGAGAGATAATACATTTGTGTGTGTGTGTGTGTGTGTGTGTGTGTGTGTGTATGTAACTTCCTCTCCATCACTAAAAACTTTTCTCTCAATGGCTTTACTCTACACACAAAAAGACAATGGAGGAGCTCTGTGGATAAAGTACAAACTACATTAGAATCTATTCTAATACTTAACTCTAAGAAAGCGTTTTAATACTAATAGAGCTTTTGAGAGGCATGTTCTAATTTTTGTTTATGAGATATCTATCTAGAGTAAACATTTGGAATGGAGAACCATCCACAGCAGAAGTGAGACTGTCAAGGGCAGCCCAATTCCCATCTAGGCTCTGGTCTTTTAATTCATACCTGGCCCCTCTCTGGTTAGGAGCATTTAAAGGCAAGGCTGAATTACAGCAAAGAATGCCAGAGAGTTAAAGTAGCCTATCACAAATACTTCTAAGTACTAAAATATAGTAATGCTAATATATTTGAATGGATATCACACATGAGCTTGCACTTGACCCACATTGCTTCTTCATTGTCTTTCCCTCATCTCCCTGCCTCCATGTTTGGGGTGCAGAGACCGAGAACAAAGGCTCTCCAGGCTATGTCTTTATGACCTATAAGGAGCCCTTCTTATATTTTGACTCAAGACTTGAGATTTGAACTTGATGCACATATTCCAGGTTGATAAGAAAATGGAAAGAAAACTTAGCTTTTATCATATACCTATAGGTACAATATCATCCTGAAAATGCAGTAACTATAACAAAGATTTCAAAAATCCTATTCGATACATCCTAACTTGATCAAAATCAGAATATTCACCCTAATTTTAGGCACCTGAATCAAGAACTCAAATTCTTAAGCCAAGAATGTAGATAAACTTGAGAAATTATTCACAATTCAGATTAAATGCCACTGATCATTTTTCCTTTTCAGTTCATGCAAGGACTGCTTCACCAAAATGTGCTTATCGGTTTCTGTATAATTAAGAAATATCTTGTACAAGGAATGAAGTACATAAAAGAATTATCAGACACACTAGCTAAACTAATTGCATATGGGGCTATGCCAGTTTCCAGTCTCAGTGATTAGATTATGTCTCCTACTTTCTTTAAATATCACAAATAACTGAAAGTTAGTAAGCAGCTATTTTCAGAATAATAGCAACATGCAAAGCTCAAAGGTTCATGTTCAATTTTACAGGGAATGTTGGTTTTGTACGACAGCAGTTACTGTATCTTCCCAAGCAGCGAAGTGTGACCTGGGCTCTTTCTCAGGCATTACAGGAAAACCCTACTATTTCATTACACTCACTGCGTCCGCAGCCCTGATGAAATCTTATTGTGTTGTCTAGCATTTATGCTCTATTTCAATTACCTGGACTTTAAAAAAAAAAAAAATTCAATTTGTTTCTTAGGATTCCCAAGCACAAACAATCAGGCATCCTAGCAAAACAAAACGAACCAAAATATTTATAAATATAAACTTTTTGAACATGTATACATAGATAAATAAACAAATGTGTATGGAGTATAACTGTTTCTATCATATCATGCTGGTTATTTTAATTGAAAGTACTCAATAGTGATGTAAGCAATGCATGACCTTATCAGCTTTGATGAGTCTCAGCAATGCTACCTGAAGTTCAGTAATCTCAGTCTATAGCAGTGTGAGAACCTGAGTTTGTGTCTTGTCTAATACAAAAGTTAACTTGAGTTATTTTTCCAGACGTATGAAGCTCCCTATGCTTTCAGAAAGTGAGAGAAAGGAATTTTGTTTAACATCTACCTTAGCTTAAACACAGAGTTAGATATATCCACATGTGATATGTTTAATTCTGGCAATGACCCTGAGGATAAAAATTCTTATCCCTATTTTTTATCAAGGAACAAACTAGTCATAAAGCAGATAACCGACTTTCCTAAGAATACCCTGCTGAGGGTAAGATTCAAACGCAGATCTGGGACTCTTGAGTTTATTTCTTTTCTAATTTGCTATGCTGCTTCAGGTCACCGAAAATCTTTTTATATAGTTATACCTGGCATGATATAAACTTGCTCAAGGGCATGCAGGGGCAAATCAACAACTGAAAGTAAAGTGTAGCAGGGCCTGGAACATAAGACCTGTGACCACACACACCTGATTCCTGGAGCAAAACGATCAGGACCCCGGCCAAACGAGCTGGAGGTCAGGTCTGGGGCACAGTCCCATTGGAAACAGGAATGTCAAACAGGAAAACTAAAGCAGAAGTCCACGTGTGCACACTGTGCCAGTGGGGTGGGCTGTTGGGGAAAGCACCATGACATCTAGGGCCTTCCAGACATAGCAGCTTTACCTCAACAGACTAATTCCAGACCCCACAGACTGACTGCGGATATATGCCTATTATTATAGGATGGTTTGTGTGGATTATCTCAATTTAGTCTTACCACACTCTGAGGAAGAATGATTATTTGCCACAGTTTAGCACAACCAGTTAAGTGGTGATAAAACACATGGGCTCTGGAACCAAACAGCCTGAGGGCTGACTGCTGACTCTGTTATCCTCTTGCTGGGGAAATTTACTTACTCTCTGTAATGAATCTCTTCATTTGTAAACCCTGAGTGATAACAATCTTTTTGGGTTGTTAAGAGTATCAAGAGCCTCAAACAGTGCCTGGATCAAGATAACTGTTAGGCAAGTGTTTGGTAAATAAAGGAGGGGAGTGAGTAACTTGTATAAGTTTATTAAGGAAATACATAGTGGACCTGGGACTCAAGTCCAGAGGGCATGAGCCCAGAGCCCATGCTCGTAGCCCAGGTTATAGAGAGTGTATATGGATTGGTATCATCAGACAGAGGTGTCTGATTCTGGAAATGAGGGGCCTCAGGATCTTTACCTGTGAAGGGACAAAGGAAAGCAGATATCAACAAAACCCTGAGATTCCTTTTGCTCTCTCATCCTATGTTGGCTACTATCTCAATGGAAATTATGACATATCTGAAAATAATTTCAGAATCTTCTTACCTAAGATCTTTCCAGTGTCAGCCGTACACTGGAAGTCTTCACTGAATTCATCACAATCTAAATTCAATAATCTTTAGCACTTTTTGCCTCCTGAGGAATCAACAATGGTGGACTCCGGACAGAGTTTTTAGTTGAGAATATAAAGAATCCCACTGAGTTTGTCTACACCAGTAATCCTTTCTCTATGTTAAGATACATGTTTTATACTTCTATCATGAAATGAGATTTTTGAAGGACCATTACATGTTTTCCTCCTGTACTTTCACAAATCAGGTATTTTAAAAGAAAAATATAGCTTTTTCTGTGAGGAAGAAATTTCTGCTTTGTTTTTCTTTTAATTTGACATAAGGCAAATAATGGAAGTATATAGTTAGGTTTGCTCAGTCTCATCAATATATGAATGTAAACTTTTTGTAAAAACAAAAAAACCAATAAATATTTTTACCTACGTCAAATCAAATCAGATTAGGTTGTCTAAGTTACCTTGTCCCATGACTCCATGTCCTTGGAAAGCATCCCGATTTAGTCTACTAGAGTAACTCTCTGGGTTTTATATGCATAGACACATGCCTTGTGGACAGAGACAGTCTGAATTTGAGAGCAGACATTTTGTAGTAAATGCCTATCCCACAGTTCCAACTGAAAGCAAAGTCTCTCGTGGGTTACTTTTCACAAAACTGTAAACCTATAAACAGTAAGAGAAGGATCTGCAGCAGAGTTGGGGCATTTTCTTGAATCAGCTTTTGTGCCTCATTATCATTAATTTCTCCAAGTTAGAAAGGGTGATATTTAGTTTGTTTTTCAGCTCAGAAAATATACAAATTACATTGTAGAGAGATGCAATAGGTAGTAGCAGGGAAATTACACAACGACTTGGAAATCAGGCCCCTGCGTTTGGCTATAATCGCGTCTACTAGCTAACTATGTGACGTTAGTCCAGTTATGTAAGCACTCTGGGTGTTGGATTCTTCATCTTTAAAGTACCTCAAATTGTCAATGTAAAAGTTAAATTGGATAAAGTAAGGCACTAAGTATATAGTTAGTACTAAAAAATGTAAGTACCTGTTAATATTACTGTGATATCTTCATAGCTGTGGAGATTTTCATTTTAATTGATGTGCCATGCACATTTTTTAGTTCCCTTATATATATTATCTGTAACTTGTATAATGATCACAGCCAGACACTGCGATTAGATAGATGTTTCTCATTACATCGTAGTAAATGGATTGGAGAAAAAAGAGTCTAGAGACATGGAGATTCATCAAGAGGCCATTATGCTGACTCAGATGGAGAGTTCTCATTAAGATAGTGGTAGTGAGATAGAGAAAGAAAAACTACTTAGGATTTGGCCTTTGAAGGACAAATGTTGTAACTGATTGGTTAAGGTGGCAAGAAATAGCAAGGACTTAAGTAATAATCCTTCTCGTCTAATCCCTCTGACTAAAACCCACATGTGATAGAGCAATGATTTGACAGAATAGTCTAATGAAGAGTTAAGGCTGTAAAAAGACATATCCAAAAGTGACATGGATGGGTAAAAGGGGTCAAATATATGATGATAGAATATTTGACTTTGGTTGGTGAACGCACAATGCAATATGCAGATGATGTATTATTGAACTATACACTTGAAATCTACATAATTTTATTGACAAATGTCACCTAAATAAATTTAATTAAAAAATAAAAACAACATCTCTCCCAGAAAAATGGCTAAGTAGGTAGCATTTGTCTTCTTTGTTCGGTACCAGATATTCTGTGAGCATCTGCTATGTTTCATACGATGCTAGGCATTTGATGCTAGGCGTACATAAAAATTCATATACAGAGAAATGATATCCATGCCTATCTGAACTTTCCTGTTATAAATAACAAAAGCCCACCTCAAACTGGCTTTTAAAAAGGACACTTATTGATGAAATAATTCAAGAGTCTAGGGCTTTAAAAACAGATGGATCTTGGTGCTCAATGATGTATGTAGAATGTATGAAACTTTTGCTATCTTTTGCTGTGCCTTCAGTATTGGTTTCCTTCTCAGGATTTCTCTTTTCATGGCAGCAAGATGACCAGCAGCTACAGGCTGTCATTTTTACTGGTTAGCAAACTCAAGGAAAAAAAAATGCTTCAACTTCTCACAACCTCTCCATAATTCTAGCAAATATTACTGATGGAGATATTAGCCCACTTTGGATCATATTTCCCTTCTCGAACTAATTACTATGGCCTGGGGTGGGCCCTAATGAATCTTATGGACTAGAATAAAGGAAAGTGTCTCCAAAATGATGATTGAAGTGTTATCGCTAAAACCAAGGGAGAATAAATTGAGTGATCAAAATTTGTAGACAACTATACTACCCAAATTATTCAAGCAAGGACTGCTTTTCTTATAAATAATAGAAATCTCTTTCCAAGCCAAAATAGAATTTGTTATAAGATTCTCATAGGACCCAATAGGAAAGAATCCAATAAGACTTCAGAAGGAATTGAAAAGCGAAATGAAAATTGGCATTACAGCTGCCTCTGTATTTCTCTTTCTCCCTCTCCTCCTCTACCTCTTCCTCCTCCTTCTTCTTCACCGTCTCCCATTCCCTCTCCCTTACCTCTTCCTCTCCGCCTTCCCCTGTAACCACCTGTTAGTCTTTGTTTTTCTCTGCACGCCTTCTGTATTTTGGCTGTCTTGCTCTTCAGTCTAGTGTTTTGTTTCTCAATGCAAAAGACTGCCCTACAATGCCGGAGTTTAATTTTCTCAGTATCAGCCACTCAAAAGAGACTGAGATTAGCTTCTCTCACTCTCAATTCAAAATTTAGGAATTAGATCTTATTAGTAAAACTTGTATCTAGTGACCACTCCAGTCCAACTGAGTGTGGCATACAGACCGGGTTAAATCCACCACTGCATAAGGACCCCGGGTCTTCTACCTTCTACTGGGGCTGGCTCACATTTCTGGAAATAGTTTCTGTAGAACAGAATGGTTTGAGGAGTGCTGGGGAGACTTTTGGGGGTCCTGCCTTTATGAAGATCTTACCTGGAGTGGCTTCAGGAGCTTTTATCTTGGAGCTCATGAAGGTGATGGAAGAGGGTTCACACTAGACACCTGAACTTTCTGGAAAGGAGAACCAGGATGGTGCCAGCTGAAGTCTACATGGTCTCAGGCCACTGCTGGAGCCCCTCTGACTGCCTAAGTCCCTAGCACTAGTTCTCATGAATATTACCCAGGCAGAGAGACACCTGGATCTGTTTTTGTCTATTTATCAGAGGTGTAAATAACCCACAAATAGTTTTTCCTTTTAGATTATTTGATATTTTTTTAAGTTTTTCAAAATATAAAACATAAAGAAATGACTGAAAGTTGTTGACAGGGTTTTTAAAAAATTATAATTATTATTCCAATTGTTTTTTGTTTATTTACCTATTTTATACCATAAACTAGTGCCAAAGAAATGCAGCAAAGGAATTCTAAATCTGTTTAAATCAAAAACAATAAATAAGTCAGTAAATAAATAAATAAATGAGGTTAAACTCACCTTTGCACAAGGAGGTAGCTCTTGGAAAAAGGAGGCTATTGTAGTATAGATAAAATATCAAAAGCAGTCCACTACGACAACCTAACCACCTTTACTGAGAGATTTTTTTCTGGCTTAAAGCCCAATTTCATCTTCTGGACTTTAGTACATATGCAAAGGTATGGAAACTTCATCTTTAAGTGATGCCCACACAATTTAAAACATGGCATGGTAGAGCTCCAATAATAAAATCCAATTATCAAAATAAGTGCTGCCTATTTGGTGCTCTGGCCAGATATGTCAGGAGGCTAACAACAAGGGAAAACTCCAACTAGTTACTTACTGGTAAGTTGCAAGTTTTAAAGAAGAAATCTATTTATTGTAAAGAACATTTATTCATTTCTTAAAAATTTTCAGCCATATTGTCAGGGATTACTGAAGCAGATAAATAAGGCAGAGTGACTTTCCTCGAAGATTCTCAGACTAGTTAGGGAGACAAAGTAAACCAATGATTGAAAAATAGCTGTGATAAGTGCTAACAGGAGACATGCTCAGAATGCCACTGAATTTGAGAGGTGCAGACATCCTTCCTCAAGGAGTATATTAGTTTGCAAGAGCTGCCATAACAAAATACCACAAATTGGCTTAAACAACAAAAATTTATTTTCTCACTGTTCTGGAGGCTGGAAGTTCAAGATCAATGTGTTGGCAGTTTGAGTTTCTTCTGTGGTCTTTCTCCTTGGCCTACAGATGGCCAGTTTCTCACTATGTCCTCTCATCATCTTTTCTCTGTGTGAGTGCACTCTTGGCATTTCTCTGAGTGCCCAAATTTCCATTTCTTATAAGGATATCAGTCAGGTTGAATTAAGTCCTACCCTAAAGATCTCATTTAACCTCAATTAAGTCTTAATTAATTTAAAGTCCCTCTTTCTCAATACAGTCACATTCTGATGTACTGGGGGTTAGGGCTGCAACATATGAATTTGGGGTGGGGGTACACAGTTCAGCCCATAACAAGGAGAAAAAAATTTTCCAGAGGACTGATGCCTGACATTGTCTTACATGAAAAGACAAGAGAGGGTATAACCTTGCAGATAGAACAGCAGGAACAAAGGCATAAAAGCAAGTGTTAGCATGAATTATCTATGGAATTTTCAATAGTTCAGTGTTGGTTGGAAATGGTGGAGGATAAAGTTGGAAATGTCATTAGGGATTGAATTATAAAAGATTTTGTGTCGGCAAAGGTTACACTATGATAACAAATATGTCTCAAAATGTAATAGTTCAAATGCAGCAAATGTTTATTTTTCTCTCAGGTAACAGTCCAGGGTGGGTCCTACAGATCCTCTAGGAGCTCTCTTCCACACAGTGATTCAGGGACCAGATTCCTTTTCTCTTAAGGCTCTCATCTGTGTGGTTAAGGCTGGGTTGTTATGGCCAGAATTTTCTCTTTAAGGTTGGAACTCCAGCTGTTTCACTCCAGCTGTTGTATCTTTTGTGAGAACTAGTCATATGACCTCTCCTGGTTGCTGGGTTATAATATCATGGGGAGGGTGGTGGGGCTGGATAACCCCTTCCTGGCTATGATTCTATTATGAGATGCATTTTATACATATGAACTGTCTTTGTCAGTCATGTAAGTCACACTGAAGAATTTGAGTCTTTATACTAAGGATGTGAGCATGACTTTGAGGGTGTTTAGGCAAGAATGACATAATTAAATTTTAGTTTTAAAATATAATATTGGTAGCATCAATAAGAAAGGACTTATGGGGCAATATTAGAAGCAAAGATATAATATTAAGGAGGCTATTTTGATAATTTTGGCAAGTAGTTCTGAATTAAGGCAGTGCTTGCTGGTAGGAGTGGAAAATATGGAACAGATTGCAGTGATTTTTCAGAAATAGACATATTATGATTCCTAACTGACATTTTGTGAGGAGAGAGCATGAGGAAAAGTATGGTTTGGGTGAATGAATAGACTTCAGTAACATTAAATGAGAGAGAACATGTTGGGATTAAGGTTTATCAGTTCGAAACATATTGAGCTTGAGATTTCTGTGGCCTATCCAAATAGCAGCATCCAGTGGTTTGTTGTATATATGAGTTATATTTTCAGGAGAGACTATGAGGCTTAAAGTAAATTTCATAGTTATTACAATAATGGTCAGAGGAAGTTGAAATCACATGTGAATGAGATTATCCATAGTAATCACAGATTTATGTAATGACATAAGAATGCTGATTTCCAATTTCCATTTTAAGTTAAAAATGGGTTTTCAATAAAAAAAAGTTTAAATAACACCAAATTATGAAAGCAGTAGGTTAGCTATTTCAAATGATACTTAAGGCACTCTGTTACATCTACATTTTTTAGGATCCTCTTCACCTAACTATCCCTTTTGATTTTCCCCAGAGATTTAACTGAATCCCCTATGCATAGCTTACTCTTTGTGGATTATGTGGCTTAAATTCACATCCACATGCTAATGACTTCCAAGTCTCCTGTTTAGACCTCTGTATATCCAATGGCTGGCTGGACAGCCGGTTCACCTTAACTCCACTCATAACCCTCTTGCCAAAGGCTTTCACTCGCTCAGGGTTCCTATGCCCTATCCACCAAACCCAGAATTAACCTGGGTGAGCTCCAATATATCCTGTCATTATATTCACATATGTGTCAAATCTGTCCATTTGTCTCTTTCCTCATTTCAGCTAAATTAGTTCAAGCTTCCCTTATCTCATGGTTTATTCTAATGCTTTCTTGTCGCCCCCACCTTTGTTTCTCCCACCCCCTAACCTCAGCTTCTCCCACCAAAATCTATTCACTGTGCAGCCAAAATGACCTCTCCCACACACCAGTTTTCCATACTGCAGCCAGAGAGATATTTCTAAAGCATCAATATCACTAACCCTGGCACATCGTTGATTAAAAGTTTTAAGAGTTTCTCATTTGTCCCAGAATAAAGTCCAAACTTATTAGCACCACACACATAGTCCTTAAGAATTGCAGCCTTTTATAGCTCTATATTATTCTTTCTTTAAATGTACCAGGTACATCCACAGCATCTTGGACTTCATTGGAGGTTGTCCCCATCTCAAACCCTAACAATTGCCCTGTCTCCCTTTCCCCTTGCTTCATCTCATACTCTCTTTCAGAACTCAGCTTTGATTTTACTTCCTTGGTGAATCTTTCCCTGACCAATCAAGGTTGGATTTTACATTCTTCCTGTATATTTCTTCAGCACCTTGTTCTTACCCCAACATTCCACTCATAACATCAAAAGTCTATAATTAGTGTATTTATGTCTTTCTTCATAGATTACAAGCTCCTTGAACTCCTCCTTGAGGGAAGGGACTATTCTTTTTTTTAATTCATATCTCCTTCATGTCTAGCACAAGCCCTGAAATAAAGTAGGCACTCAGTTAATATTGATTGATTGAATGAATAGGTACCAATTAGATCCTCTTTACAAAGAGGTAACAGGTAGTTAAATTTGATTATTGACTACAGACATTATCTTATCTCAGAAAGGATTACTTTATCAGTTTGTAAATTTTTCCACTATAGAAGCATTTATTTTGGTAAAAATAGATAACAAACAAATAAATACATAAATATATACACTTCTAATAGGAAACACATACATACTTCTGGAAGGAGGTGAGAAAACTGGTTTAATTCTTAAAACTATGTGTTTAAAAGTGACATGAAAGAATAAATGTCCAGTTTCCTTAAAAACTGAGCTTTTTCCAATCCTAATTTTTTCAATCCGAGTTATCACCTTTAAATGGATTAGGAATCAATGGATTTTAGTTTAGAGGCATTAAATCAAACTTCCGTGAAAAGAGATACAAGCTTCAATGTATTAGTTTTTATTGCTATGTAACAAATTTCCACAAATTTAGGAGCTTTAAACAACATCCATTTGGTATCTCACATTTCTGTAGATTGAAAATCTAGGACAATGTTACTGGACTCTTTGCTCAGAGTCTCACAAGGCTGAAATCAAGATATCAGTTGACTGCATCCTCATCTGATGTTCAAGGTTTTTTCTCAAGTTCATTTCTATTATTGGCAGAATTCAGTTCCTTATTATTGTAGGACTGAGATCCTGTTTCTTTGCTTGCTCTCAGCTGGGGCCTCGTTCCTTCTCACAGACCCCCTGCATCTTTAAACCAACTATAGCATATTAAATCTTCCTCATACTTAAAATCTCTCCGATTTCTTCTACCACCAGTTAGAGAAAGTTCTCTGCTTTAAAGAATTTGCGTTATTAGGTAAGGTCCACCTGGATAATCTCCTCGTTTTATGATCCACTGTGCCATATAACATAATTATGGGATCTCTATGATCATGGACAGGACTTCTTCAGAGGGGAAACATTTTAGAAATTCTGTCTAAGAACATTCAATGTCTTGGAGTAAGTGGCCAAGATTCACATAATTTATATGAATTAAACAGGCATGTGAAAGAGCATTAGAGATTGCAAACATATGGCCATCTACTTTCTGATAAAGACATGGCGGTCTTTTACCAGGTTGAAAGACAAGTCATTTTTCTTATTTTTCATAGCAGAATGCTAACTCCTAACTGACTGTCTGACATCTAAATTCTTTGGTAAATCTCTTCTTAACCAATATCTTAGAAGGTATACATTTCAGGAAATCTCCAGAGAGCAATATGTTGCTATCACAGTTTTTCCAAATCCCAAAAAGGATGATGAGTAATAAGCAAAAGAGACGTGTGAAATGTTACACTATGATTAATAACATTTCCAAAACTTACCTTTCCTAGGCCACATTACCATGTTAATTGTCTCTTCAACTATCAAGGAAGGGTGATCAAGAAGCGGCTTGATCAAGTATATGAGTTGATGAATGAAAGATCTTAGTGACATCCATGAACTTATGGGAAAGAAACACTGTTCTGAAAATCTGAAATCCAATCAGGTGTTTGCTAGTGTGGAAGAGAGGGAGAGAGTAGAAGAGAAGAGAGGCTGATGAAGCTCTTGTTGAGAGAAGTGTCAACAATGTGCAGGAGACCTGGGAAGTATTCCTCATAGAAGTCAGGGTCAGAAAAGCTTTCTCTTCTGAAAAACAGGTTTGTTTTTTCTTCATGTAAAGAGATCTATGTAATCATTCATATATCTGTTTTGCCTTGGCTCCCAAAATCTCAGAACTAGTAGGTGTGCATCTTCTCCCTGGTTCCTGGGAGAATTTCCTTCTCTTTCCTCTACTTGGTTGTTAATACCTTTTCTTCTTTATTCTGGCTATCTGTATATATGGCATACAAGTTTTCATATAAACTATTTAAAAGTCCTTACAAAAGTAGATGAGCATGTTTTGTAAGTACACTGAATATAGCATGTTAGAGTATGTCGCAAAAATTTGTAAAATGAGGAATTTAACTTCTTAACCGCAACTGACAAACAGATATATGTGAAATAGATAAAGCCAGAAAAAGGTAGTGAAAACATCTGGGGAAGCCTATGAATGGGCCAGGGTTGGGAGAAAAGAAACTAATTTTCAGAGAAGAAAGAGACTGCTTAACTTAGTAATCAAACGGAGACTTTTGGGAGACCATGTTCATTTTATCATTACTCTAGGCTCATAGCACTTCTCTTTTTTTTTTGATGGATGGGACAGGTATTCATAGACCTCCTCGAGAACATTCATGAAATTTATGTACTCTCTTTTTACAAAATTCAAACACAAACATTCACACCAAATAATTTCAAAAGATTCTCAAATTTCCTAATGTTAATAGTACACAGATCCTCGATAAGGAACCCTAATAAAAAACCAAACTTCTTTATATGAATGCATTCTGATTTATAAAAAGAAAGTTTAATAACTGGTAAAATAAAAAAAAACATGTTTACCTTACAGTACAGTATTCAGAGGGAATATTCTTTGAAAATTTCATTGCTATGCCTTCTCTTTCTTAGTTATCTTAACTCTCATGTTAAGCAGATACCACAAACACAGATGAAAGGATCGGGAGGAATTACCAAGTTTTTCACTTGAATTAACTTTTTTTTTTTTTATATTGCTATATTAAGTTGCATAGCTATTAGCGACTTAATAGTTCTCTTACTATCTTCTAGTTGAGACAAACTCCATACATTTTAAGATATCACAGGCATACTATGCTAGTGAGTAGAATGTTTATAGGTTAAAGTTCAGTCAGGGTAATGCCTAAGGAAGGTGGATTGCAATATGACACCAAAAAATGAAAGTAGGAGCATACAGGAGACAAAAAGAAAGTGTTAGGAAACCAAAGGCTTAGGGCAAGAGTTTCTGAACAAAACGATGGATGGGCATCAAAGGCAAACTGCCTGCAAATCTGAGACCTAAGTTGGCTCTGGTTCCTCATATTCAATCTTGATTTCTTGATGCTGAATAGACAAGGCTTTGAAGATAAAAGAAAAAAAGATGGTGAGTGAAATCTCAGGGTCAGTGGAAAACGTACTGATGCTTTGCTTTTCCCTGGTTCTAAACCACCTTCTAGGAAATACCCCTCCTTCATACATTTTTTTCCAAATCCTTCTTCTACTAAGTAGCAAGTGACCCTGGCAGGTTGCTAAATATTATTTTTAAAATGAATAAATAGAGATAATAATGCCAGTTCAATTGTTATGAGAAATAAACCATATAACACAAGGAAATTGCCTAAAACAGTAAGTGGAACATACTAGGATGGTGATCCATAAATTTAGATTTTACCTGCATCAAATAGTGTGACTTTAGAAAATTGCTGGAAGGAACAAGCAATTGGAGGATCTGATCTCGGAAGTTTAAGAAAATGGAAGAAAAAAAGTTTCCTCTGCTTCTTTTCTGTGCTAGCATCTAAAAAAAGAACAGTAATGTTCACCTAAGTACCAAGAACAGAACAATGTGTAATGAAGCATAGTAGCTAATTCTCAGATAGGAAAGAGTTGTTGCTTTCAGGCTTTCAACGTGCATTTGGACAAACTGAAAGGAAAGCATGGCCTGTGCTTCCTATACTATGATGACCTAATATGAGGTTTTCTAAAATATAATGACACTAACCATACTCATCTAAACCCAAAGTCATAACGGACTCAGGGCATGGCCATTATACACTGAATTGTCATACACATATTGAAAAATTGGTTAGATCAATCTAGATGGACCCTCCCATTAAGGCGAAATTCCAGATTCTACTAATAAATTAAGCTAAAAGCATTTTTTAAAAGAATGATATATTTATATTTGTTTCTGTTTATAAGAATAACTGAGCAGAAAGAGTAAGCAAAAAAAAATATATATATACCTGCTTAGTCAAAATTAGACTACCTACATGAAAGTTAGGGGAGGAAATAAAAGAATATTTAGATTTACTTACATATTATAAATATATGCAAAAAGAATCTCTGATATAACAATGAGAATTTTTTGAAATCATGACTTCTTATTCATTTCTGCCTTTAATGTGCTTCCTCCTAAAGATTCAGTTCTTTTCCTCAAATTTACTAGATGTTTTCTTACATTTGACTTTAGGATAAAGGCATCTTGATGGGTTCACTACGGACACAGTCTTCTCCCTTTATCTCAGTTTTAAAATATAAACCACATGTAACCTCGACGATATTTTCTACAAGACAATTATGTTTAGATCTGGTGATCAAAATATATCTTAAAGAGCCAAGAAGAGAAGATTTAGAGCTACTAGGTCAGAGGGGGTCAATTTGAGGAAGTCATCATTTTGACAGCTGACATGATGGCCTATAATAAGCTTGACCAACTGCTTCTTAAGAAAGTTTTATTGTTGCTGTTATGGCTGCTTCTGCCAGGAAAGATCTGGACAGTGTTTTAGAAAGCATGCTTTTCATATTCAAATGATAAATCATCTGATGTAACATTTATATCTTCACAATGATATAGGCAAACTAATACTGTATGTATTGCCTGTATGTGCATATCTATGGAGACATCTAATTTTTCTCACAATTAATCTATAAACATTTACATAATATAGTTCAATATTTTTAGAGCTATGTTGGTGATGGGTAGGCCATGTTTGCTGATATGAGCACCCCAAGCACAAACAGAGTTAATGTGAACTACGAAGTCAGAGGATGTAGAAGTTTAAAAAAGTTCAGGTTTGGCTAAGCTTCCTCAGAAGCAGTAGCTGAATTCTCGAAGTGGAGCCAGTCACTTGGAGATATGTTTTATTTATGGAGCAGCATCTTCACAATGATGTGTATTACTCATATGCATGTTCAGAGATACAAAACTGTGAAGGGAAAAAAGGAATAGAACTCAATAGGCCAATTTTTTTGGTTAACTTAGGTAAAAGTCTTGGCTGAAGTTGTTGATTGAGATCATTTTGCCTTGTGGATGATTTGCCTTAATGTATGATTTAATGAGTCCCCCTTTAGGTAATTAAAAATTAAGTTTTCTAATTCTTATGTGTGCTTCTGATGAAAGAGGATAATAAAAATTTATTTGTAAGTCACAGAGTCATGTATGAGTCATTTACTGGACACAATAAAGCCTTGAGAGAAAGTCAAAGAGTATTTTCTTCCAACAGATTTCCAACCAAAATTGAATTACATCCTGTGATAAGGCAGTATAGCTACATAATATTGGGTAAATTGATGACAATTTCTGAGCCTCAGTTTTCTCCTCAGTAGAAAGAGGGCAATAAAATTTGGTTTACAGGATTAAGAAAATGAAATGAGAATATGTGAAGAGATTATCACAAGGATGGCATATAAAAGTTTTCAAAAAATGGACCAATGAGATCTTTGAAGATTTAATTCTCAGTAACTAGAATGGAAGAATAGGATGGCTCTAGTTACTGAGAATAAAATCTTCAAAGATCTCATTGGTGGCTATTGATTTCAGCGCTTAAAGCATATGTCAACTTCTCAATCAGCTGCTATAAAGGAGACCGCCTCATCTGTTTCGAACTGTTTGCAGTATTGTCACCTTTTTAAGGGATATGGTAGTGAATCAAATAGTCATTCTCTCCTTTCATGTTCCCAGCACCTGTTTGTTTGGCACCTGCTATGTGTTGAGCCCAGACAAATAAAAATGAATCTGAGATTATCTCTGCCATTCAGGAAACACTGTATTATTTAATGATGTATATTTGAGAAAACACTGCAAATACATACATTTATTTCAGCAAGCATTGAGGAGAACATTTTCAAAGCACAGTACTATATGGAGAAAAGATGAAGAAGACATCATCTTTTTCAGATAAACTAGATAATAGGAAAGATGCAGTTAAAAATCCAGGAAAGTTAGTGGTAGCAACCACAAGCAAGGAATAAATAAAGTATTATGAAAGCACAGAGAAGACAGAATTTATTCCTATCTTAGATGAATCTGCAAGGCTTAAATTAAGCAAGAGGAACTGATATGTATCTTGAAGGATGAGAATAAATTCATTTATTCATTCTTCAAGCATTTATAGAACCATTACTATGTAGCATACTCTATGGTAAGTACTTGGGATACAGAGAAGATAAAACTCTGCCTTTCAGGAGCTCCTGATATAGTCATGGAAGAGACAGACATGTAAGCAAATAATTATAATATTATAGATTTATAATATTAAAATATAATAATATAATATATTGTATAATAATATAATACAATATAAGATAAGATAAGATAAGATAAGATGATAAGATAAGATAAGATAAGATATGATATGATATGATATAATATAATATAATATAATATAATATAATATAATATAATATAATATAATATAATATAATAACTTAGGACATCCTTGACTCTACCTTGGGTCTACAATCATGTGTGTGTATATGTATGTATCTATGTTATATGTGTTATAGAGACAGGTCTGGAAAGTCTTCCTAGAGAAGACATTTGAGCTAAGTCTTGATGAAGAGTAGGATTTCAGCAAGCTGCCTTGGAGATTTAGGGCACAGGAGCATTCCAGGTGAAGAAGAAAGGAAACTGAATTTCCTTAGGAAACGGAAAAGAAAATGTATGTCTTGAGAATAGTGGAAGGAGATGGGAAGTGAGATCTGGGAGTGGGAATGAATATGTGAATTATAATTTAGATGTGAAGGAGAAGAAGCTAAAACTCAGGTAAGGAGCACATCATAAAGGCTTTGTAATTAGCAATGAGAAGTCACTGAGGTGGCAGAGCCTGCCGTGGATGAATCATCTATGCCCCAGCTACAGCCACCCCTCATTCTCACTCCCAGCCAGCTATCTTGCAAATATGTGCCCTCAATTTCAGGAACCATAAGGCCAATGTCTATTGATTGAAATACTTATTTCAGAGTCATTAGCTTCATTTTTGGATATAAATACTGTAATTTAGATCTAAAAGTCAAGACATAAAATAGAGCTCTATAAGTTGAAGCATTTTGTAAACTAATAAGAGATTTTATATTTTTTGAGTAATAGTTCAGGAATGGTTTCCTCCATCTTGAGTTACTTAGAATAGTTAACTTTCTTTGTTTTTTGAAACATTAGAATATTCGCTCATATTTTATTTATTCATTTAATTCACTAATCACCTTCATTGATAGAAATTATTAGAAATACTTTTTATCTTTTCCTTTTTACTGGAGATTTTAAAGATCAAATAAAGCATTGGAGAAATTGCAAGTTGAAAGTATTTATTTCTCCATCAAGTTACTAGTAACTTGAGTTGCAGAGATAAGAGCCTTTCCTCGTGAATTTCTGGGAATTTGCTAAAATATTATCTTTCTACCTGTTTCCCAGTTTACCACTCTGATATAAACACTGCTCAGAGAAACCTGGTTTAGGGTAAAAGAAATGTCGTTTTGTGCAGAGCGATGTGTGTCACAAAGTATTTGATTAACCAGGGTAGCCAAAGACAAAGTTAATTGGTCAATATTTTACTAGGTTTTTCAGTTATTACTCATTTTATTGTTAATTACTTTATTTCCTTATTTTTCCCATCTATACATCTAATGTTTTGCATAAATGTACTTAAATTTTAAGATCAACTTGCTTAAGCTAGTCCCAAGATTAAGTCATATTTTATCAGAAAACTATACCTACCCTCATTCAGTTAAGGCATGTTGATTGCAATGAAAAAGAAGGCTTTCAGAAAAAGAACCACTAATTAGATTTTTTTTAACCTTACTAAGTTTCTTTTGCATTGCCTTTTTATAAACCCACGTTGAGATGTGACAGCAGGATGGTAGACAAGAACTACACAGATGTTACAGTTTGAAGGTAAATAGGGAAAATGACTCTGAGAGTAGATTTCATATGAAAAGTACGGAATCAAAGCACAGCTGTATCTATTAGTCTTTACTGTTACTTTATTTCATAACTTTGGATTAGTCATTAAAAATGCCGGAGGAGTCATATGTTTTCTGCAACAGAACAAAGCATTGTATAAAAAGCTAATTTACAAATCTCTGGTTTGCAGCTCTCCTGAGGAATTATAAAATCTGTGGTCTGGGGACTTTCTCAGTTCAAAGCAACCAGGAGAAATTTTACTTAAATCTAATCTTAGACTTGGCTCCCTAGTTCCTAGGTGGTCACTAATGTGTGTGTGTGTGTGTGTGTGTGTGTGTGTGTGTGTGTGTTTAATAGGATATTTATAAATTCTTAGGGTGAAATAACAACCCAAAGAAGCAATGTGAATTTCTAAATTTCCTACTGAGTAGTTGCTTTTTTATTTTAATTTTTTTTAATTAAAAATTATTGGGGTGACATTGATTGACAACATCCAATAAGTTTCACGTGTACAATTCAACAATATGTCATACATATATTACATTGTATGTTCACCACCCATAGTTAGATTTTTTTCCATCACCAAATATTAGACCCCCTTTACTTCTACCTACCTCCTCCTCTCCCTCTGGTAACCACTAATCCTCTTTCCATGTCCATGAGTCTCTATTTGTCATGTTTATTTGTTGCTTTTAGATTTATATCTCACATGAATGATATCATGTGGTTTTCAATTCTTCTGTCTGACTTATTTCGCTTAGCATGATTATCTTGAGGTCCATCCACATTGTCAAAAACAGCGGTATTTCATCTGTTCTTATGGCTGAGTAATATTCCATTGTATATATGTACCATAGCTTCTTTATCCAGTCATCTATTGTAGGACACTTCAATTGCTTCCATGTCCTGGCCATTGTGAATAAATGCTGCTATGAACATCAAGGTGCATATATCTTTGAGGATAAATGTTTTCAGGTTTAGGAGGTAAATACCCAGAAGAGGAATTGTTGGATCATATGGCAATTCAATTTTTAGTTTTTTGAGGAGACTCCATACTGTTTTCCATAGTGGTAGTATTTGCTCTTTAATTACAATATTAGTGCTTTGTAATTGCAATAATTCAATTACAATATAGAAGCATATGAAGAAAGATATTACAGTTTTTCCTAGTTCCAATTCCTGCCTCTCTGAGAGCAGCAAGTATCTTGTGTATATCCCTCCAGGTCTTTTAAAATACATACTCCTACATTACTAATCAAAATTAGATGTTTTTAACACAGCCAACATGACCTATAATTTGGAACTTCTATATAATGTATTGATTTTTAATTATTTTTATAGCAGAACACTTCTTTTTTCTAAATGAAATTTTTCAAGAAAATTATGGTGCTTCCATGCTTAGAGGGGCTGGTCTCAATTTTAATGTTGCTTTTCCTAAGAAGTCATTTTTATGCCATAAGCTAAATTTATAATTAATTCCTGAGGCATTCTTCTGGGATAAATGCTGTAGTTCATTGTGGCAGAGAGAGTTACTACTATTCAATTGTACACACAATACACACACACACACACACACACACATATATACACACACACACACACATATATATACACACATATATATATCCTATTATGCCATATATATAATGATAATGAATGGATTTCTTTATTATTGACAAAAATATTTCATAACTAATTTTTAGAACTATAAACTAGTCCTTGGCACTATAAGAGCAGACCCTTACATAGTGCCTGGTAGACTAAAGTTTTGTATTTGTGGAAGGAAGAATAGTATTCCTCTAACCATTCCAGGTAGCTCTAGAATTCCTGACATACAATTTGGAAACCATTAGATCCATCCATGGATAGGAGACCCACAAAGGGGCTAAGACAGCTGGTCTTCAGGTTTGAGTTTTGCAAAGCCTCTCTGTAACTGAAACAGAGAAGCTTTGCAATATGTATTTCACTTGGTTTATCTGGGGGCATTTGACATCGCTTGGCTTTCCCATTCTTTCCTGGTTCTTCTACACCCCTGAGAGTTTCTCTTCAGCATCCTTCATGAGCAACAACCTTAGGAATCCAGTATAGCTCTCTTCATTTTTTTTTTTTTATTTGACTTGCTCTTGTTTTGAAAGATCTTATACTTTTGTGGTCTTGGTTACTGACGTGTTGGTGACATCTGTGTTCTTATTTTCAGAGCTTATTATTCTCCTGAGCTCCAGAAAGTATTTCTAACTGTTGCCAGACAACTTCACTTTTATGTTATTTAGATGCTTCAAACCCTCAGGTACAGAATGCTATCTTCTCTATTGTTATACTCTATAATCATGCTTCTTTTACTGTATTTTCTATCTCGGTTAATGATATCAGTTGTTCAATCTAGAAAACTAATGGGCATCTTAAATGATTGTCATCTCTATTACATGTCACCAATCCCCATTAGTTCTACCTCTTAAATAGCTCTCAAGCCCACTCCATATAATTTGTTCCCAAAGCTGCTGTGTTTGGTGAGAAGCTAAAGATCTCTCACATGGATTGTCTATGCTCTATAATGTTGATTTAAAAAATCTTCTTTTTAAAACAGGAATATGAGCATTTCATTTCCCTACTAGGAAAATAACAGCGACTCCATTGCCTATTTAGTGGCCCTCGAGGGCTACATTAAGGTTCAGGAAGAAAATGTCGGCACTTCTAAAGCTATTCACTCTTTTTTATTGTGTAAAATTTGATATTTACTTAAGAATATGACATATCTACGAGTTATAGAGTATAATAATGAAATGAATGCCTGTAATCTGACTTACCTCTTAGAACATCACCAGAACTGTCTCATTTACCTTCACTTTCACCTCTCCCTTCCTCTTGCTTCCACTGACCCATCTTCCCAAGCTGGATTTTATTTTTCATAATTTCCTTATTTTTTTCATAGGTTTATAACATATGTATTTATTTAGAACTAGTATATTATTTAGTTTGTTCTTCAGCTTTTTAAAAGTGGTATCATACTGTATTTGGTTGTTATAACTTGCTTTTTTAACTCAGTATTACATTTTAAAGATTCATTCACAGTGTTAAATGAAGCTGTAGTTCATTAATTTTTACTGAGGAAGAATATTTCATTTGTGAATGCATCAAAAGGTATTCACCCACTCTCTAGTTGGTGTATATTTGAATTCTTTCCAAGATTAGCTAATATGGACAATTCTACTATAGATAGTATTGTATATTTTCTCGGTGCACATTTAAAACTTTTAGAGATACACCTGGTGGTAGAATTGTTGTATTATGGAGTAGGTAAGTGTTCAAAACATAATATATTAACAGTTATACAAGCATATACTTTACTTTGAAATGTATTAAAGATATGTTAAAGATGAGTGCCCAAAAACATTTGGAGACTCCTGGTTTACATAATAAAATATCACTCCCAGACCTAGCTCCAAATTTTCTCTTTCATTTCCATTATTCCTGAGCAAGCCTCTTATGCTCCTGCTACTACAAGCTTCCATCATATATACACCATGATAGTACCTACCAGGTTGGGTAGCAGTTATTTACTTTATACTATTCTCCTCACCTAGACTTAAGAGTGAAGAGCAGAATTGTTGTCTCATTCATTTTTGTACATCTAGTGCCTAGACCAGTGGTAACATATAGTAAGCAAAAAATTAAATATTTACTGAATGAAATGGGAGATAAATGGAGTATCACAAGAAAATTCTACGTATTCTGGAGTTGAAGCATTATATAAATTCAAGTAGAGTTTTATAATAGTATTTAATCAAAAGTGTTTCACAGCCTCAATATAAAAATACATGTTTTAGTTTAGAATTACTAAAGAAAGCCAACACTCTGTCTGTTCCTTATCTTTACCTTAAATTCGCGAGTACCATAGCAAAGCAGTGGAAAATTCTCTTCAGTGTCTATCTTATGTTTTCTTTATCGATATTCTTAGGAAGGGGGAGGGGGTATTTTAGAACATAAAAATAACTAAGAATCAGACATACCAAGTTTTGTTTCAGTTCTCTCTTTGGCCAGCCGTGTAATTTTGCACAAATCATTTAATTTCTTTGATAATCTGGATAATAACAAGTTATTGCTTATTAGCATGTATCAGCGCAGTAATATGCACTCTACATGGATCATCTAATTTAATAATAAACATAAACGTTACTCCCATTTTACAGAAGTAGTAAATGAAGATCAGAGAGTATACAACTTGTTCAAGGTCCTACAGACACAAGTCACTTATCATCCTTCTTTAGAACCTGTTTTTAAAAATCATTATACTGTTCTACTTTGAAAAGGAGTTTTGAAAAGATCAAACGAGATCATCTATATCAGAATGTTCTATATTTTTTAACACTTTGCCTATTCGACAAATATTTATTTAGCACTTAACACTGGTAGTAACCACCAAAAAAAAAAAGAGAGAAAGAGAGAGAGAAAGAGACAATTTATATAGTCAGCAGCTAGGAGGTCTTGAAGTATTAGTATTTATAAATGACAGTAATACATTAGTGACTACTGTTTTCTTTTTCTGTAGGGTGGGCGTTAGGGAAAATCTCACAAAGGAGATGTTTTTGAACTCTAACACATTACAAGTTGCCTAAGAGTTTTCTAAGTAGATACTGTGTTAAAGACCATACAAAGAAGTGAGAATGGCAAGACCAAAGACAGAGGAGGTAAAACACATGATATCTAGGAAACAGTAAGTCAGCCATTATGGCAGAAGTACAGGATGTGGGGCAGCGTGCAGCAGGAGATAAAGCCAGAGGAATGGTAAATTGGAGTCAGATTATAAAGGACTTTGGAGTGTGGATTATTTTATTGGGCTAATGGATACCATAGAGATGATTTAACTAGAAAAAGACTATAACGTTGCCAATAAAAACAGTAATAATGACAATTATTTTTATAACAACAATAATGGATAATATTTGCTGAATACTTAATATGTGGCAATAACTACATTAATATACATGCCTGATTTACTTAATATTCGAAGTTACCATATGATGTAGGCACTGTTTTCACTCCATACACTATGCTCTTAGCCATAGTCCCACCGAGTCACAACAGTGGTGACTCCAGAATGTCAACACAGTAGTAGATTAGGTGAAAAAATACTACTAGTAGCAGTGAGGGTCTAGGAGATTAGCTGAATATTGTTTGCTTTGTTTTCTGAATTTGCATTTACATAGCAAATGCATCTCTACTTTATTTAGAATGGTTCAAGAGGAATCTGGTAGAGAGGTTAAAGTCTTCCCTTCAAAAGCTTTCTCAGGGTGTCATCACTGCAAAGCAATATGGGAGAAGAGCGTAGATTTACAGAACATCATTATCAATTGTTAGTACCTGCAGCACCTCAGCAAAGCTAATGGAGAACATCAAAGGCATTGAAGTGGCAATAACATGGTTGGTCCAAACATACAGCTGGTTTTCAAGCACAGACAAGCTTATTTATACATGTGCCCACATGTCTTGGAATCACTGCTGACTGTAGCTTTGCATGACAGCAGACACAGGATGCAACTCATCATGCATGTCTCACAGACACAGGATGTCAGGGGATAATTTTAACTTCAGGTATTTTACTGCTATCTCAAAGCAAACTAAATCTTATGAGCAAAAGCAGCCCTTGTTCCAGGCACAAAAATATTTTGCCAGAGAGAAACTGTTCATTACATATGTACTACAGAGATGCTGGGTGTAAGCTTGTTATGTTGAAATTTCTAGCCTCACAACTCTCCCTTTCTTCACGCTAGGAAATAAGGTGTACCGGGTCCTAAATTTATTAAATGTCCTTTTTGACAGGCATGGGAGTATTCATCAGAAACTTCCTCCAGGGATATTTCTCTCTCCAAATATTTACTTGACTAGGTAAGAATTCAGAAATTTGGACAATAACTCGGACTTAAAGACTAGACAGACCCTTATCCTTAAGCCTGTACAGTTTTTCATTGTTAGCAAGAAATCAGCAAAAAACAAATGACAACCCAGATTTGGTAGCAAAAAAATGATGTTCTCGGGGTGAGCAACATACTTAGTGCATACATAGATACATACTCAAGACACTTTCCCTCCTTTGTACATTCAGAGATAAATACAAGTTTTTTTTTCTGGATATGTCCCTATCTCTGTTACTAATTGCAAGCTCCTTCAAGGCAAGACTTTTCTACTTTTTAATTAATGGAACTTAGAATATTATTTACGATGTAATAGATTCCTAGAAAACTCACTTATTTTTCAAAAAAATATATTGAGCACCTATCATATTTATTTATAATTTAAATAAATAAGTGAGTGAATGAGCGAAAGAATGAAAAAACAAATGAAGGATTTTAACAATAATAACAATATGTTTAACTAAACTTTACCAGCTTCCTAAATAATCTTATCTGTCACCAGTTTATAAGAGTTAGTCTTGTTAGAATATGTGTAAAGTCAATGACATACAAAAGTTGTCAGGATTCTTTATTTCTCTTTTAGTGCTTCCTGTCCTTCTATACCCTAACCACATTTAATCATCAGTAATAAAATATAAACAACAAATGCCAACTTCAGGATTCCTGTTTCAGAACGGAGAACAGAAACTAACATTTACTTTGTTTTTAGGATGTGCTATGTTCTTTCACAAGTCACTTAATTTAATTCTTACAATAACCATCTGAAGTGGTGGTATTATTCCTATTTCGTATCTATGAAGAAACTAAATTCATATCTCTATTAAGAAACAGAGGCAAATTGTTTTTTCTGTTCTTATATAACTGTTTGTTTATATAAGTATCTTCTCCTCTTGACTAGGGCTTTTGAAAAAGGCTTTCTTAGCCAAAAACAATCCCATTCCTTGGGTTTGTATGTCTATCTAAAATTCTCATATTACTTATACTTTGGGCTATAGACATTAATACTATATGTCAGCACGCAAACATAACCTGGGGAAAAAACAAAGTAAATCAAAATTACTCATTAACACTGTGATTCAAATCGGTGTCTGAGGTTTCTTTTAGCAAGCAGAACTCCAAGAATTATTAAAATTATTTAGAAGCTCTGCCTAGTCACAGTGAGACCTTGAAAGGGAATCCTGAACAGCTAGATGACATGAGTAGAAATGTCTCCAGTCCTCCAGTTTCTCCAGCCCATTGAAGAGACTGTCATTTAAAGCACTAAATTCATCAAAAAGCAGGAAAGGCACAGATGATGAGCTTAGTGGGAAATGAATGCTCAACCTCTAAAGTTTCTCCAGAGAAGGTGTTACTTGAATGTTTACTTTGTATCATCACTCATGTTTTCTTTTAAAAAAATCTGTGGCAGTTTCTACACATGACAGAGAAATCGGACCAATTGTGAGGATAAATCAAGCTCTTAGCTCCAGGAATTGCCACAATTGACAGAGCTATGGCAAAGCACAAGGAAGTGACTAAGGCAGCCCTGCCCAGGAAGGCCTAAGGCTCCTTCATCATCGGTGAAGATGCATCTTATCACCTTAGGCTGGTGGAATTCAAAACTATGAGGTATTTAATGATTACATTGTGGCCGTAATAACTGTGCGTCCATCCTAATCCTCTATAATTCTTTTTCTTAAAAAAGCCTTAAACATTGTAAATGGAACTTTCCCTGCAACTTTTCTGCCTTATAATTATTTTCCCCGGTACTACACAGAGTATAAAATAGTATTTCCATTAAATACAGATTCAGCAGGCAATAGCCATATCCTATGTTCATCTTCTTTTATCTTCCAGTTACAGCAAAATTCAAAATAAAAATAAATCAATAAACAAATAAAAGAATTTTTCTACAATAGAGGCAGAGATTATAAATGCCTACTTAACTGCCTTGATTTTAGTACTGTGAACGATATGGTGGTCAAATGATTTGCTGTCTGAATTGAAATAATATCTAACCATTTAAATACATACAAGTAGACATACCAGACAGGTGCTAAAAATCTAAATGGCATTTTACCTAAGTAAATATACTCTGTTAACTATGTTTTCCGCTCTCTGTGTTTACTGGCCAGCTGTAGTCCCAGATTTTTTTTTTTAGCTTCTCTCACTTTACTGGAAGGGGAAGATATTTCATGATGGATTCTGAGAATTAGAAAAAGTCAAAAAATAGACTCTTTATAGAATGACCTAAAAAACTGTCATCTAAATGTATAGACCAGAGTAATTTTCTTTTAAGAAAAGGCAAAATTATTTTGTCATTTCAGATCTCAGAATCTTTCTGGGTTGGGTTAGATCCCTACAGACTGGATTGCAGGGCAGAATTGAGGCTGTGGTTCAAATTATTAGAGAAACAAATTGCTGTACTCCTGGCTGAGGTGAGGAAATGCAAAGAGGAATGTGGAACCCATGCTTTACAGACAGCCTTCTTGAACAGAATGTAGTGTCATTCCAAATGAGTCCCAGGAGTAGCCCTCAGTTCTATGTTATTTGTGATTCTACTTCTTACTAAGAACTGGAGACTCTGTACCTCTGGACAAGTGTCCAAGAAACTATAACTATTTCATTGAAATGGATATTTTAGGCTTAAATGTAATAGCGAATTGCCTAAATTCTCTGCTTAATTTAGCTTGAACATTTGTATCCAATTTATCCGGTATGTAAAGAGGTCTACCTGTATATTAGATATCATCATTTGCTTCAGGAACTGCAATAAGACTTGTACTACAAATTGAAAGTCTATTTGTTCATGTTCAAAACCCAACCATAGAATCAGCATATTAATGCTGTCAGAAGCTAGATGATCTATTCTAATATTTTCCTCTTGTTGTTGAAGAGGCAGAGGCCCAGAGTTTTGAAGGGACTTGACCAAAACTGTACAGCAAGTTAAGTACAGCCAGGTAACGTTTGAGACTTCTGATCCTTCATTCCTATGACTCAAGTCCAGCACGATCAGTATGTATTCAAAGTACGTAAGATGATCAAGAGAAAAAAGTAATTTTCATTTGGGAAAAAGTGAGAACCTTCCAAATTAGGTTGGCTTTGAATTTTGGCAGAAATTGGCCAAATGAACAATTATATTTGAAGCTCTTAATAATTGCTCACACAGTTGTTTATTGTTTATTTTGACTTTTAAAGATTTTACCAAGGTGGCAGAAGGCAATCAGACACTCTAAATTATCTAAACTGATACAATCTGACTCCAGTATGCTACATTTGTATCCTCATCTCTTCCTTCAGTTAGTTTTACAATAATACTCATCTCTTTTAAGGTCTTTGTGATTCTTAACCAGTATCCTTCCTTTCCACACTCTCCATTCATTAATTTGTTCATTAACACATTTGTTCAATAGGCACCTAGAAGTTATTGCCAACCAGGACACAAAGATGTTTAAGGCAATTTCTCTCCTCAGAGTTCATAAGCTAGTGAGGGGAACATAGACTGTAACAGAAAATGACAATTCAGAAGTCTGAGATTGAAACTCATATACCTGTGAGAATCATCTGCAGAGTCTTATGATTTTCTCTAGGAAGGCAGACTACAACTTGCTTTTATGCAAATGCTTCTTACAACTAGGCTTGTGAGGTAGGCAGAATAAAGAGAGAACCCAAAATGGTTAAAACGATAACAATAAATCTCAGGGGCAATCCCATCCTGTTCACCACTGTGAGTTGTGCGTAAGTCCTGGCATACACTGAGATCTCAATAAATACTTTTTGATTGAAAGGTTAAACTTAACCAGTATATGTCAAAACTGGGCCTTAAACTTAGAGGTCCTAATTTTGAGTTCAGTGTTTATTACATTGCATTTATTTCAGTAGAGATGTGACCATTACTTCTCTTTGCTCCTCAGAGTAATGGCTCTCATCTACCTAGAGTCCCATCTACTTGAGATAAAGCATTCCAGTTAATTTATTCTTACACAGCTATTACATCAGATCATACTGAAGAGGTGATAACACTATTCCCTTACCAAATGCCAGCCTTGGGAGTTCTGTGGCAAGTTTATGAGAACAGTGAGAAGCCAGAGATGTGATATTTTCCAATGGCAAACAGCTATAAATTTGTTCCTAAAATGCCTAATGTTTTCATCATTAAATGATGAACATTATAAAACTTATAGATATAATGATATCAATGATGACAATATGGTTGAGAATAGCAACAAGAAAAAATGACTACCTTTTACCGAGATTCAACTATGTTCCAGCAATATACCAGATGATTTGTGCATGTTATCTCAAGCAAACCCCAACAATTCCATGACATAGAAGTGACAATATTATCACCTCCAGTTTACAGATAATGGAGGCACATTTAATCTAAATATTCAATAAACACAATTCATCTTTAAAAAGATTTGATGTTCTCTTCTGTCTTTTACTCACAGCCACATCCATCTACCCGCTTCATGTACAAACATAACATTAGACAGAATACAGTTGTATCAGGTGTAACAAACTAGCAGTTGTTTAAACAAAATGTTGAAGAGCACCAAAAACTTCCCAACTCGTTCTATAAAGCTGGCATTATTTTAATACAAAAAAAAAGTAAAAGATAATGAGAATACAAACTACATACCAATATCTCTTAATAACACTGACACAAAATTTTTTTAAAAAGTGTTAGTCAAATCCAAAAAGTATAATACATCATGATTAAGTGGAGTTATTCTAGAAAAACAATGTGGGCAAACATTTAGAAATTAACCAATGCAATTTATCATATTAACAGACTAAAAAAGAAAAATCACATCATTATCTCAACATGTGCAGAAAAAAGCGCTTGAAAAGATCCAAAATTTATCTTTGATAAAATCTTTCAGCAACTTAGAAGTTAAAAGGAACTTCCTTAATCTGATAAATGTCATGAATGGAATTCTGTAGCTTAATATCATATTTAGTGGTTAAAAACTTAAAAAGTTTTTCTTCCAAGACCAAGAATGAGTCAAAGATATCTGTTCTGTATTCTATACTGTACTGAAGATCCCAGCCAGGAAAATAAAGCAAGAATAAAAATAAAACTTATTTTATTCACAAATGACTCATCATCTATGTAGAAAATCCTAAGGAATTTTTAAAAAGCTATTAGAACTAACAGTGATTTCAGCAAAATTGTAGGATACAAGGTTGAATTTTGAAAATCAATTATATCTCTGTATACTATCAATGAACAAATAAAAATAGAAATTAAAAGGCAGTATTACTTACAATATTATCAAAACTATGCATATGGATAAATCTAATCAAAGATGCGCAAAAAGGGTATACTGAAAACTGCAAACGTTGCTGGAAGAAATTAAAGAGGAACTAAATAAATGGTGATATACTATGTTCACAGAATGAGACTGTAGAGTGTTAAGATGGCAAAACTCCCCAAATTTATAAGTTCAAGATGATTTCAATCAAAATCTTAATTCCCTCATCTAAAGGAATTAAGACAGTGTACTGACATAAAAATACATATATAGATCAATGAAACAGAATAAGAATTTAAAAAGTCCCATACATCTATAGTCAGTTGATTTTCAACAAAAGCAATGAAGTAATTCAGTGGTGAAAGAATACTCTTTCCAACAATGACGTTGGAATAATTGAATAGCCATATGCAAAATAAAACAAAAATAAACAAAAAATCTTCACTATTATCTTTGTTATCACTATTATCACTATTATCATATACAAAAATTAACTCAAAATGGATTATAGGCTTACATATTTAAGAATTAAAGCTATAAAACTCTAGGAGAAAATATAACATAAGATCTTGGTCACCTTGAGTTTGACAAAGGTTTTTTAAAAAGAACACCAAGAGTACATGCTATTAAATTTTAAAAATCCATACATTGGACCTTATCAAAATTAAAATCTTCTTTTCCCAAAGATACTGTTAAAGTCACAGCATGATAGAAAGGGCGTGTAAACATATCTGACAAAGGATTTGTGTCTATAATACACGAAAATACTTACAACTCAATAATAAGAAAATTAACATTCTAATAAACAATGGACAAAATATTTAAATAACCAATTCTCCTAAGAAGTTATATGAATAGAAAATTAGAACCTGAAAAGATGCACAATTCTATTAGTCAATAGAGAAACGAAAATTAAGGATGCACCACCTATAATGGCTAAAAACAGACTCTTCATACTACTTGTTGCTGAACATGTAGAACAAATGGAATTCTCTTTTACTAGTGATGGACAACCACTTTGGAGAACAGCTTGGTAGTTTCTTAAAAAGTTAAGCATACACTTACTATATAACCAGCCATTCTACTCTAGTTATTTACCCAAGAAATAAAAGCATGTTCTGACCTGAAGACTTTTACACAAATATTTGCATCATCTCTGTCTGTAATAGCCAAAGACTAGAAATAACTCAAAAGCCCATAATAGATAAGCAAATTGTGGCATATCCATACAATGGATATCCCATCCATACAACTGAGTAATAAAAAGGAACAAACTATTGATATACACAAAGCATGATTAAGTCTCAAAATAATTATCCATGAAACAATCAGACAAAAATGTGCATATTCCATATTTGTGTGAACTCGAAAATGTAATCTATAGTGACAGAAAGTGAATAGCTGGTGGACTGGGGACGGTGGGGGTGGGAGAATATCTTACAAAGTGGCACAAGGAAACATTTGTGGGGAAAATATATATTCTATTTCCCAATTATATGGTCTCATGGCTGTATACATATGTCAAAAATTATCAAGTTGTATACATGCGTTTGTGCAGTTTGTTGTGTGTTGATTATACCTCAATGAGACTATAAAATTAGAAAATAAAAATGAAAAGAAGATAAAATGAAAGGGTTATTTTCTCTCATGTTTCAGATCGAGTATATCATAGGGACGATATGATCACCCTATGGTGTCTGGGACTCAGCCTCCTACTATCCTTTTTCTCTGCAAACTTCTACATGAAGCTTTTATTTTGTTATTTAAAATTGCTGTTTCAGCTCCTTTCATTATATCCACGTGATAGCCAGTGGGAAAGAGAGAAAAGAAATGGAAGTCAAACCATTTATTTTAAATGCATAATCTGAACTCTGAACATGTCACTTCTGCTAATATCCCATTGATCTGAGCTACGTGACCACAACCTATCAAGGCAGGCCTGGAGATTTAGTCTTTTAACCATGCTACATGTACCCAACTAAAACTTAGTGTTACCACTACTAAGGAAGAAGACTCTAGAAGTCTCTACCACCCAAAATATAAACATCTTCTATGAATTTTATGTGACTCAATCCAATAAGTAAATTATTGCTTATGTTATAGTTTTTAAGGTGATAAACCAGAAACATTCTCTATTTCACCTTTCTGAGATGGAAAGAGCTAGATATTATATTGAGGAAGAAAGGAATGGTCCCTGGATTCTGTAATCAGAGTTCAAAGCAGTGTGGATGTTGAGAAGATGTGAGAATGGCCTGAGGTTTTGCAATATTTTGCAGCTACATTATCTCTTGAAGAACACCCAAAGTCACTAAAACTTTGAGTTCTTCAACCCATGACCAGCTGGATCCACCAACATTTCTTTGAGTCCGTACAATGTGTTTAGATCAATGAAATGTTAGAGCAATTTTGATGTCACTGTTATCTATTTCCTGAAAAATAATTCTTTTCTCTGATCATAATTGTGAATATTTAAGAGATCATGAAAGTACTAAGAAATTTTATAGGCTCTGCTACAAAAAGTAGGGAATCTCTTTTTCTCCCTGAAGATTCCTTAATAAAAGATGAAGGTAATTTTTTGAAACATGTCTTCTATGGAATGGGAAATTTTATGGACAAGGACAACTGAGTATAAAAGTCAAAAGACAGGTATTGAAAAAGGAGTATAGTGAGTCATAAAGCTTAAAATGTTAGATACAAGTACCTCTAATCTAGCTTGTATGATTGTGTAGTTCTACCGGTCTGATATTTTGTTCAGTTTTAGTACACTTGGGTTGCAATCCAGAATGATTAATTTTACACCTTTGACATCCTTTTTTTTTTGGTAGCTTTAGTGATAGCTAATTAGGATCCTATGGCCAATACGTTGGTAAGTGACTTTTTTAAAACCAGTGCTTATTTGATTTGTTTCTTCTGTTTTGTAAATGTCACCTCTTTACCAGCATTCTCTGTGGAAAAGATGGTTGAAACATTTTCTAAAGATGTAAGTAAGTCTAATGGCTTTTAGATCATTGTATTTCCCTAGGAAAAACTTATGTTCTGAATTTTTACGGTATTTATTCAAAGCCACAGTCAAACACTTCCAACCACTATTCAGCATCCCGGGTATAACTGATTGGACATGGCATATGTGTTGGGGTGAGCTGACAGATCCTCTAGCTGAGACCCTGTTAGTCAGCCATGTGGCTTTAGGCAGAACACAAATGTTTGGCAGCAGAAGAGACAAATGAGATAATTTTGAGTGTGGATATTTCTTTGTATTAAAACTGCAGATGTTTATTTTCCTAGAGAAGTGCTTCCTCTCACTGTTTTTATTTCCTGATAATAGCAATAAGATTGTGATCATATTAAAATTGTTATTTATTAACATTTATTGACAATAATAATAGGTACTGATTATTGAGTGCCTGGTAAAATTCTAGCAATATATGAATTGTCTCACACAAATTGATCCTCACATTAATTCTGTGAAGCTAAACTATTATAATGTGAATTTACAGATGAAAATATTGAGCTCACAGTTGTTAAGTGGTCAGGTGGGCACTTCAGTTCAGTCCTCTGATCCTTTATGGATATATTTCCTTGGCAAACCTTCTGTAATAAGAGAAAACAAAGAAAACTAAGATCCCTTATTGGAAGCCTTTTTCAATTTGAGATCTTTTTCTTTTTTTTTCTTTGTAGTAAGCTATGGGCACACATGGCATTCAAAGCTATTCTTAAAAGCCTGCAATAAAAACATCTTAAGTCAAGTAGCCATTGGAAACTGAATATTTTTTTCCACTTGTGAATTAATGTATCTATAGACCATCTGATATCAACCTCTTCCTAGCTTCATTTCCTGCCAGCTATACACATTAAGCTGTGTACAGTTACTCGACATCCTGTGACTTCTCACACTTCTGGACCTTCAAATATGCTCTGACAGGAAAGACCTTCTTCTGTACTTACCCATACATTAGGAACTTTTATGGGGTCTTCTGGGATTCTTTTAGGCAAAATAAATTGTTCTTCCTCTGTGATCACATGTCAGTTCATATTTCTCTTGATTACACAGTATTTTTAGTATTGTATAATCAATACTAAAGACTATTGAAAGAGTAATACATACTTATGTTAAAGAATTATAAAGACAGTTTGCAATGTAGTGTGTCTCCCTCTCAAGCTGGACGCATAGGCCTTTCCTAAGGCAAGAACTATTGCCATGATAACTAACACACAGAGAAACATATATGTATACATATCTCTTTGTGTTTTGCAAGATCAGAAGCCCGTCTAACAAACAGTGTTCTGCGCTTTCCTTTTTTTCACCTAACAATATCTCGGACTTCTTTCTATATTAATATATAAACTTTATTATTTTTGATAGCTCTAAATATTTTAATAGCACATACCATAATCTACTTAATTGTCCTCCCGTGGTGGACATTTGGACTGTTTCTAGCTGTTAGAAATAATGCTGCAATAAGTATCCTTGTTTGTATGTTTATATACAGTGGATAAGAGGATGGGCCTTGAAGTCAGATTTCTTGAGTTTGAACTCTGGCTCTGTACTACTGGCTCTTACAGTTTTAATCAAGTTATTTAATCTCTGTGTGCCCCAGTTTCCTCTTATGTAAAATGGGGATTTAATAATAATTTCATAGGGTTTTTCTGAGGATTGAATGAGTTACTACTTGAAAAGAGCTTTAACGCCTACCATGTACAAGCACTCAGTGGTGTTTACTATTAAAAAATTATATGTCTTTTTAGGTCCAAATATACTTTAAGATAAATTCTCAAGTGGAATTCTTTGGCAAAAAATATGTGCATTTACAATTTTTATACATACTCATCTTAATTGTGTTCCTTTAGAAGCAGATTCTGCGACAGGGATCCAAATATAAACAGTTTACTTAGATGGTGAAAGAAACCCCAATAATGAGGTGAGAGAATGAAACAAGAAAGGAGTAGCCAATAATGGATGTACAATCAAGCCTGTTACCACCTTGGGTACCTGAAGCTCAATCCTGCTGAAATTCTAGGAAACACTAGAAGCCAGTGTTGACACAAGCCTCAGAGTGATCCTACTCAGCGGGTGAAGGAGCTGAGCTACTTGTGTGCTGACTCCTGCCCGGTTAGGTCAATCATTTTCTGAGGGCCATCGTATGATGCTGGCAGTAGTGGTGTCTAAGGGTAAGAAGGTGGGATAGCTCTGCCTTGGGGTCTGGCAATAATGGGAATGTCCACAGATAATTTTAAAGAGTAACAAAATTAACTAAAAGTCATTCCGATTTTATCATCATGATATACTTTGAATTCTCTATAACCTTAATTCTAAACTACTTCTCCCCTCAAGACCACTCCCCACCTTGTATCCTTGTAATTCCACTGCCTGAGATTATTAATTACCCAACACTTCTGGCCTTTATCACAGGAAGGAAAGTGGATTTTATTGGCTAGAGAAGGAAAGAAATGCAGGTGAACGCTAGCAGTTGGAAGTCCTGCTAGCATGAACTGAAGGGCAAAACAGAGAGAATATAGTCAGAGTACCAACAACATCTTCTACAGTTGAGCTTGCCCAACTCAGATTATCCACATATGTTCATGACCATTTGTATTGCTTGAAGTTTTGTGCATAGCAGTGAGAATTTCCCTTCATTACTGTCTTTCATGACTTACCACTGAGTGGAGCTGTGTCACATCAGCAGTCTATTTTCAGCTCACATGATATATTGAGCCAACCCATCTGCGAATCAGACCTGGGTTTTATGGTTTTCTGAAACTGCTTGTGGGAACTCTGTGAATTCAGAGGTGGGATCTGAGGGAGAGACATTGGTTTAATAAGTTAGGTAATATGGAAGCTGGGTTGCCAGTTCATGTAATTTAGTTGGGTCTTCCTTCTGGACATTCTTATGCCTGATCATAAATACACCATTCATTATATGACGGATGACTGCTATGCCCATCTCACCTAATGACTTGGAGGATCTGCCAATAACCAGCTCATGATAGCAACTCTGGTAACATAATCACTCGATGTCCCATGATCAGGTTCATTTTCAAGGAGGTTCAGTAGCAAACCAAAAGCTGCTTTTTGAATGATAAACAATTCTTTGAAAATTTCTGGCTTTTACATCAGGTCCTGATTGATAACTGCTCCTGTCATTTTTTTTTCCCTCAGTATACTATGACACTAAAGGCAACTAACCACCTCCACTTTCCTCATAAATTCCATTATCCCCTTATCTCTCATATTCTAGAGATATTCCATAAACAAGTACATGCCCTTTATTTCATATCCCAACCCATTTCAGTGGGTGTTGATGACATTTGAAAATCAGGCCAGCATGCACTGAAATGTGGCACGGGGACATAGGCAGGGTGCCACCGCTTCCACTATAGTATCACTAAATTATCTTCCAAAGAAGTCATTTCACTTTACAGTCTCACAAATAATATGTAAGATGGCTGTTTTTATGTATCCTTACCATGCTCAAAATGTTCCCTCTTTGCCCATTGGGAGCCCTTTCAATTGGCCGCTGTGTCTCTTTGACATACCCCATAATTATGTGTTTTGTTTTATTTTTATTTTTTTGTACTTCTTTACTTTCTGCCACTCTAGGCTCTAGGCTCATCTTGTATATTTCCTGCCCCAGTCCAAGAATCAGCCTTTCCTCTGAAAAGCCCTGGTTCCTTTTATTGGAGAACAGTTTTAGAAAGCAAGATCTGGGCTCTAGATATACCTCTTACCACTGGGGTTGGACTTGCTTTTTTAAGCAGATAGCCAAAATCAACACAATATTGTTTATTTAATAAACAAGTTGCTAATGTAATTCACAGTATGCTGACCTGTACTTAAATTATGAGTTTAGTCTGACAGAAATAACATCTGGAAATCAATATTCCTTGTGGTTTTTTTTTTTTTTTCATAAATTCAAGTATTCTCTTCTGAGCTACAATTACAAGTTAAAAGCATGCATCTCCAAGGTTGCTACACTATATCCAATCATGTATACCGTGTAGAGCTTTTTAGACCTTTCTAATTGTGTTTTGAAACTGATTGCACATTTCTAAGAGGAAGAAGTACCTTTCTGAGAATCAGCTGCTCTGATTCTTTCAGACTTAGAAAATGAAGATAAAAATGCTGGTTTGGACCCTGAAATGGTTTGCATTATGGAGAAGTTTTTCTATAACTAAAATAAAAATAACAAAATTTGTGACTGTCTTGTTACCAATTTTTGAACATCTCCACTATTGCTGAGCAGACTGACATTTTAGTCAATACAATTGACCAAATAGTCAATGACCACAAATGTCCTTGACAATAAAAATGCTGTCTTGTGACTCTAATCTAATCTGACTTGCTAAGTACAGGAAACATTTGACACTTTCCTAGGGCATTGATTAATGAGGAAACACTTAGTTTCATGGTTAATGTGAATTATAATAACCCCTGGGGAGCTTTTAGTTTTATAAGATACTAGTTCTGTAAGATGATTGCATTTCTTGGTATCTGCATTCATAGCACAAGACCCACGTCTCCATATGACTTCACTTCAATTAGAGAAAACACAACTTGGAGCTAATTTTTGGAAATGTATGCTGTGTGCTAAATGCAACTTCCCCCTCCCCTTCTTCCCTTTTGGCTTTTTATTGACTTTATTGATGTAAAAGAGATGGGGGAAGTCAAACTAACCTGGACTGACTATCCCATTTGTACATATGTTTAATTCAATTCTTACAACAGCATTAAGAGCTAAGTATTATTATACTTATTTTAAAGCTGAGGAAATAAATTCGAAAGCTTAAGTAACTTGCTCAAGATCACACAATTTACAAAGGAGTGACTTATAAAGTTATTATATAAAATTTATGCCCAGATCAATTTGACCCCAGAGTTCACTTTATCCTACTCCAGCAAGGATTCTGAACACTGGCAGCATGTAGAAGAATAATTTAAGATGATTTTTAAAAATAATGATGCCCAAGTCCTACTCTAAGAGATTCTAATTTAATAATTCTGGGGAAGAATCTAGTCAGTAAGTTTTAAAAGTTCCCTAGATCATGCTAATGTGCAATTAGGTCTGAATCAGAGCGCCATGCCGTTTCTGCTTTCAAGCTCATAATTATATCTAACATTCTCTCACTGTCTTTACAGTTTTCAAAGTTGTGTTTTAAATATGTAGTTTATTTAATCCTTAAACTAATTCAGTTAGGGATTATTATGCCCATTTTACAGAACAGGAAACAGATACTCGAGGAGTTTAAAATTTTTAGTCAATATTACAGTCAGTAGCCAAAATCCAAGAAAAATTGAAAAGGACCACCCTACTATTTTTATCCTTATTTAGAATCTCCTAATCTTGATCTCTTTTGGACCCCTCCCTTTTTCCCCTTCCCCCTCTGTCCTATTCCTCAGCCCAGGACTGCAAGAGCTGGTTGGATATCATATAAAGCTATCAGCTATGTGTTGATGCACAGGAATGGTGACCGTAAGGACTGTGATGCTTTACTAAAACAAAATAGGTTAGCAGTAAAAGCAGAGTTGAGGGTAAAAATTTGACTCCTTAAGAAAGTGATTTTATTTTTGAAGCTCAGGTTCAATAATAAAATGGGAAAAATAATAGTACTACCTCATTTTTTTATCATGAAAATAAGATAATGTGTATAAAAGGGACTATAAATAGAAAGTCATAATACTTTATGCTAGTCATTGCTATTTTATTTGTAATGATTAGTTCTGAAGTATTGTATCAGTTTTGCAGGGCTTTTATCACAAGTTATCATGACTTGGTGACTTAAAACTGTAGAAAATTATTATCTCTCAGTTTTGGATGCTAGAACTCTAAAATTAAGGTATCAGCAGGGCCAACCCCACTTTGCAGTTTCTAAGAGAGAATCCTGTTCTAGTTCTAATAGCTCTTGGCATTCCTTGATGTTCCTTGGCTTGTAGCCACATCAATCCCATCTCTGTCTTCGACTTCCTATCACCTTCTCTTCTGCGTCTGTCTCAAATATTCCTCTACTTTTCTCTTACAAGGATATTCTCATTGGATTTAAGACCTACCTGAAAAATCCAGCATAATCTTCTCATCTCAAAATCCTTAACTTAGTGATATCTACAAAGAACCTTTTCCCAAGTAAGGTAACATTCATAGGTTTCAAAATTAGAACATGGACATATCTTTTCGGGGGGCCACTGTTCAATCCACTACAGATATTACAAGTATTTTTCTTTCCTTAAACTCAAATGCCAACCTCTGATTCATTAACTGACATTTGCCAATAGATTTCAGTGCCCAATTCTTTATATGGTAAATAAGGTCTCCAGTCCACAAGTCGGCTCTGCCTCTTTCCCCAACCAACTACACAGAACTTTCTGCTATTTCCCAAATATTCCCCTCAGTTTCTTACACCGGTTTTCTTCTGTATGCCATTCCAGTTGTGTACCTTTCCTCTCTTTCTGGCCCTTATCACTGTTTTTTATCCTCTTCTATGAAGTATTTACTCCACATCAAAAAGAGATTGCTTCTTTTCTTTCCAAATCTGATAGGTTTCTTGGCATCCTATTTTATATTCTAGCACTTGCCACAAGCTGAACTTTATGGTAGTTGAGCATTTGTTTGCTTTCCCACTAGACTGAGCTTTGTTTTTGTTATATCCTCAGAATATAGGTGGTGACTCATTCATTTTTGTACTGCCTGCTGCATGAAGCTCAATGCCAGGCACATAGTAGGTTCTCGACAAAGCTTGGTGAAACACAGGAAAGGATTAAACACTTCCCGCAGATTCCTCCAGTCCTCTGCTGTGTGGAACAGCTAAATAAGGGCCCTGAGGTCTTATCTTCCTTTCAGTGGTACAAATTCTACTGATATGTTTGTCTTATTCTCTTTATTTGGGCACATTATTATTATTATTATTATTATTAATTTATAAAATATGACTTATGAGCCCCTTTTCTTCCTTTTCTCACTTGATTGTTTGTGGTGATTAATTTATGTATGCTCTAGAATTTTCTTCTATGAAAGTACTTTTTCTTTGGTGGAGAGTATTTATTTGATGATGAGTCTATACTATCAGTGACAACTGATATTTCTTACATCATCTTACTTTAGTGAACACTGTGAGGGAAGAGAAGTCATAACAGAGGCCGCGTGAGTCTCCATTCTCTCCCCAGATCCCAGCTCTATGCTTTGATTTAGGCTTCAACTTTTGATGTTCCGTATATTTGTTTTTCTCTTTACTTTTCCGCTTCCCTTTTATAGCTAAATCACTTTTCATTCTTGGATTCAAAATCCAAAATTAGGCTTGGGAAAAATTAAACAATAGATTGAATGTTGTCCCATTTCCTGAATGCTCTTAATGCTGTATCTGGTATGTATGCACTTACCTTCATGATTTTTTAAGAGTTTCTTTTCTAAGTGAACATTTTTCTCAGATTCTCCTAGATTGAATAGCAATATACACATACTTTTTTTTCACTCTTGATTGTCTTTAGTTTTCAATCTTTTTTTAATGTTTCATGACATTGACATTTCTGAAGAATTATTACTAGTTATTTTGTAGAATGTCCCTTAATTTAGAGTGCCTGATCTTTCCTCATGATTAGGTTTAAGTTATGATTTCTTGGCAAAAACATTATATAAGTGATATTATGTTCTCAGTGTATCCTGTTAGGAGGCACATGACGTCAACTTGTCTGATTATTAGTGTTGACAATGAACAAAAACTTTTAAGGAAGAAACTGTCTGCTGCCCATATCTGTAATCACAGTGCCAGCACAGTGTCTGGCACATAATAAGTAGTCAAAAAAAGGTTGATAAGTCAATGACTGCAAATATCCATCTTGGGATCTGACAAAACATCAATAGACGATGGATATCTATGATTTTTCACTCCAACTATTTTATCTACCCAATTTTGTAATGATATTTAATTAAAAAAATCTTTCTCTCAACAAAATATCTAGAGAAGCCCAAAGAAATTTTTGGTCGAAATCAACATACTTCATGATTTCTGTTCTGCATGACATATCTCCATACAAAGGCAATGCTGATGACTATGAGTTTCCTTATAGTTCCTCCAGTCCTACTTTGGGAATTTAAAGTCTGCTCAGGTCCACGGGGATTAGAATAACAAGACAGAAGACTACTATACTCCAAAAACAGTCTTCTCCAAAAATATATATTTGCCAGTATCTCAAGTTTCAGCTCTAGTTTCAACTCTAAGCTCAGGGTGAGATGTCTGGAGATTGTCATTAAGTTTATAAGCCCTTTTCTCTCAGTTTTGTTTGCAAATCTTTTCTAAAGGGGTTGGGCATTAGTCTCATCACTTATGTCACTGTTTCTCCCAAGAGGAGTCCATTCCAGCTTCACTAAACTGTAATTCCTAGTATATACAATGTGTTTATTCCTATCTGTTTCCTCCCACTGGTCCAACATGTATATTTTCAGTAAATAGTCAAATATCAAAACAATCGAATCCAGGTCATCACTACTTGTCACTTGGACATGGAGAAGTTTATCCAAGATAAATTTGGTCTTCTATTACAATCACCTCCTAGTACAAGCTTGACATTCTTAGAATACACAAAGTTCCATATGGCAGTGGTCCCTTACAGAAGGATCTGCTTGCATCTCTCACTCCTCTTCTATTGCCTCAAAATTGAAATACAGAGCTGAAAGGCAATTCCCATATTAATGGATGCACCAAACCACACACATGATATTTCGTATTTCATCTTGAACAGGAAACAAACAGGATCTTAAAAGAAATGCTTAACACATTGTTTTAGTCTCTTTCCTCTCTCAATTTATCATTTATATATAATTACAATATAAAATTGTCAAAAAAGGGATATAAAAGCATTTTCAAGAAGTTTTCAGAGGTTCAATTGACATTTCCCATCCTCAGTTAAATTCATAGACTCTTAGTCAATGGTTCCTGCACAGTAAAAGAAGCTGACACTCAATAATTCAAAGCAGTCATTCTTCAAGGTCCAGCTATGTTGTATAGCAAAGAACATCCCCCTTCTCCATCAACTGCAGCAGCCTGCCTACCCACAGAAAAGGAAATGCTTACTGTCCATGATAAAGGCTTAGGTTTTGGCAGTGATCCAGCAAAGAAATAGGGACAGAGGCCTGTAAAATAAGAAATAAAATTAATCTGAAACAGACTTCATATATAAATAAACGGGCTAAAAAAATAAGAAGAAAATTGGTAGCATTAGATTATTTTTGCAATTCAAGTCTGCACCTCCATGGAGATGTGGTTGCCATAGAGATGTGGGTGAGATGTCAGAGAGTAGTGCTCTTACTATTATGAGATTCAAAATCCCTACTATTGTAGTCATTGTATATAGTAAATCTGTTGAAATGTTGGAGAGTCTAATATTGAATCATTGAAAGATATAGTAAAATTACACCCCCAAAACAATTGGTATGAACTTTATGTATTTTTTCTCCTAGGTTAATTTTTCAACTTTATCTTTTCTTCTTCATTTTTTTCAACTGCATCCTTTAATCAGGTCCTGAGCAGTTTCCCACAAGGGATTTTGCAGTAACCCTGCATACAGCTTTCTGTTTCTACTGCAGTCCTCTGCAATTTATCCTTCACACTACAGTTAGTATAAACCCAGATTTTGCCTTGTTAGTTCCCCACCTAAAACTCTTGAAGTGCTCGCCATTGCCTACAGGGTAAAATCCAGGAAGAAGCATAAAAACCCTTTGTAATCTGGCCCGTGCTTATCTCTTCCACCCTTCAATCTCTCAGAACTTTTTGCAGTAGCTCCAAAACACAGTGGTGCTCTGGGTCTCTGTCTTTCCCCATAATTATCCCTTAGCATGGCAGGCTCTTCTTTTCTAAGGCTGATCAATTCCTATTCATTCTTCGAGATTCAGCTTGGATGTCATTTCCTACATGAAGTCTTCTCCCACACTTGGAGTGAATTATTTGCACTACGGTTTCCACAGCAACCGGTTTCCTTCCTTCATCACAACTATTCACATCACATGCCAGTTGTGGATATAATTGTCTATATCCCCCACTAAACAGTAAACAATGTGAAAGCAAGGACTATATCCTCAGCATCTTGTGGCACACGGAAGATACAGAGCAGGTGTTTAGTAAACATTCCTGGAATGAGTCTACATGCTCTTACTGGGCCATATTCTTCCTTGGGCATTTCGCATATATTATGTCTTTTAATCTTTCCAACGATAAATTCAACCCTGTCCTTTTATACAGAAATTGATCGATCCTTGGAGCATTCTTCAAGTATTAGGCTGAGGTAGAGGTGAACATTATTACAACAGGCAATTCAAGGAGAGAGAGGATGCCGAGATGGGAAATGGACAATGAAAGGGAAGATAGTTAAGAGAAAGAAAAAAAGGGAGATCTTAAAACTTTATAACTCTGAGGTTATAACAGAATAATTCTTTCTTTATTTGAAATCCTAGAGGGGAAAAAGAACGAGACGGAATCATTATATAGTGTCCTCTGTAATATGTTAACTCTATAATATGCGTGAACTCATTCGCTCCTCAAAAGCACTCTTGGAGATAAGTACCATTATTATTCTCATTTGACAGACAAGGAAACTAAGGCACAGAGAAATAATTTATCCAAAATATACAGCTAGTAAATGGCACAATGATATTATAAACCTAAGCTGTCTGAAACCAAGACACTATGCTCAGAACTACTGTATTATATTATTTCTCCATGACGCAGTTAAAATGCAGAGCGGTACATATTTGAACAAGCTATTGCAATTGCACAGATTCTGATGGCAGATTGATGATCAGGGAAGGCTTCATCAAAGAAGTGAAGAATGACTAAGCCTTAGAGAAGTAGAAATTGAGCAAAGGGGAAGAAAGTGTTTTAGGAAGAGAAAATGGTGCCTGTAAAATTAAGGAAGATGAGGAGGATGTGGAGAAGAATCTACTATCTTGGTCTGGAGCCATACTTTGACTGTATGTCAAGTGAAAGGGAGGAGATAAATAAGAAGGCCAAGATGGACAGCAGTGTAGGTTGCCCGAGTCTATACTCAGTAGTGTTGGCCTAGATTTCTCAGCAGGACTGTGGCAGGGAGTCTGTTTTGATAATATCAGGGTATTCGTCACATGACTAGGCCTGGCCACAATTCCCAACTGGGCACTTCCCAGGGCCAGCAAAGGACCGAGATGCTTGAGAGACACCAACTATCAGGGTAAGACATGTCCAGAGATAGTGTCTTCCCACTGCATCCTTTTTATATAAGTGAGGGCGTGGAGGGTCAAATAGATTACATGATATAACCAAGGTGGTACATCTCCTTAGTAGCAGCGTTAGGAGACTAGGAGGTGCAGTATTTTCCCTTGAAGAGTTGATGATCTCTCAGGGAGATAAAAATCAAATATAGAAACGTGCTGATTTCAAAAATAGCACAACTTTTCAATAAATACAAAACAAACAAACAGAAGTTGCACAATGTAAAAGCTAAGTGCTACAGGGTTGAGTGAATAAAGATGGAAACTGGGAAGTCCGAAAGTCTTCCTAGAGCAGGTTAGGGTTTAACCAGGTTTTTGTGAGGTGAGAGACTTTGGCTGGAGGCGAGGAGGGATTGGAAGAAACAAGCTCCTGAATGGGGGCAGTGTGAGTTTAATATTATAGTGTGGGTATAATATTATAATATTACAGTGTGTGTATACCAGCTTGATGGATTTTATCGGCAGGCAGCTTGATATAGTGGAGAGAGAAGAGACATGGGAGTCATGGAACTGAAGCCAAGCTGTTGCATTCATCAGCTGTGGGACTAAGGACAAATTCAATTATTTGAGCACAAGGGTTCTCATCTATAAAATGACATAGAGGTTCTTAAGACTTAATTATTATAATTATAGAGTAATTTGTGATGATCTAATACACAGCAGGTATTGATGTCCCAGGTCTCCTCTTTCTTTACTATTTATTGAATAAATGAGTGAGTAAATTCCCAATTAGATTTTTTTCAAACCTATCTGAGCAGTGAAATGAGGTGTTCACCAGAGGATTCAAGCATGATCTGGCAAAACATACCTTAGTCCCTAAGTTCCTCTTACATTAAGGAAAGGAAAAAGAGTTCCCAAGGCCAGTGAGGGGTGAGGGCTGTTTGATGAACCAAACAGAAAATTTTTAATAAGGATGTTTCATGGACTTTGGTGACATATCTCTAACTTTCTGAGAAACATATACACTTATCAGATCCATGGGTACAGGAGCATATAATTCTTATATTCTGTATACTAAGAATATTCAGCATTCATGTTCAGGATTTCTAGCCATGCAGGGAGATATTTTTCTCAGGTTTGGCTCTGAAACACATAAATATTGCTCCTGTTTATACTCTGCCATCTTAAGGAGACTCTGAAAGGCTCCAGTCTATAAGCACTCTGATGACTAATGAGAAAACTTGAAAAAGAGGTTCCACAGTATAAAATATGGTAAAATCTCAGGGTTGTATGGAACCTTAAGACCATCCAATTTAAAGATTCTCAGGCTTTGGGATTTCAAGAGCTAGTAAAATTTCAGAAAGCAAAACAACATAAAAACGAAAATAGGGAATTGACCTCAGGTGGCTGTGTTAGCTTCCTGGGGCTGCCATTACAAATTACCACAAGCTAGGAAGCTTAAACAATAGAAATTTAATGCCTCACAATTCTGGAAGTTTAAGAGCAAGGTGTCCGCACATTTGTTTTTTTTTCTGAACTCTGTGGGAGAGAATCTGTTTCAGGACTCTCTCTTAGCTTCTGGTGGTTTGTTGTCATTCTTTGTCATTCCTTGACTTGTAGATAACATTCTCCTGATGTTTTTGCCTCATCTTCCCTTTGTATGTATCTTTCCCTCTGTCAAATTTACCCCTTTAATGAATACTGACATATTGGACTAGGGCCCACTTCGATGCCCTCATCCTAACCTCATCATCTGGAAAAACTCTTTCCAAAAAGGTCACATTCATAGCTACTGGAGATTAGGACTTTAATGTCTTTTGGGGAAACTAAATTCAATCCATAACAATAGCCAACTAATAATTTAGTTAGACGTTAAAAACAAAACCTGCAGTCTCTCTTTGTTATTTCAAAAAGAAGATATTTTAGCATCAGAAATTTTAGGAATGTTATTTCACTGCAAAGGCAGTCTTTCCCAAAAAGAGCAGCTGCAACCTTATACCAAACAACATGAGAGCATGGACTACATTGCTCTTACCTTTTAATCTTACTCTAGGTTGGCCAGAACTTTGGCACACACCAGAGGGGATCTGTGGAAAATATTTCCTTTGATGCACTAGGTTTAGGAAAACTGCTTGACCACAGCTGAAACCCATTCTATATGCAAATAAAACGGCTATCAAGATGTTACACTGCCCACTTGGTGTCTCACTTCTGTACCTGAAATTACATGAGGCCTGGTTGGATTTTGTGGAAATGAAGTTGTGTAGAAGGCAGAGTTACCACCACTCACAGACAATGACTGGTCATAAACAACCACTTGAATTCTAAGACCTCTCTTAATTGGTGGCAGAGACGAGCTTACTTAAACCTTCAAAATATTAACCACATTGCCCTCAAATTCTTAGAGTTTATGTCCAGCAACTGACTTGCCCAGAAAGCCCTATACACACAGAGGGTGGATTATCAACTGTAAAGTAGTTTCGGGAAAATTAAAAACAGGATGAATAAAGATTGTAGCTTACATATTATTTAGTCATTTCTCCTATATGTCATTTATTTTTCAGAATTCTATCCTCTCATTGCTAATGCTATGAAAGTATTCAGAGTTGAAATGTCAAGAGAAAAGCTTTACGGAAAGAAAAAGAAAAATATTTAAAAAGTCACACTGTAGGTGAAAAGGTTGGATGGGTGGTTTGACCTCTGCCTCTGCATGATGTAGGAAACAGTATTTACACTTCTCGAGTCTCGGTTTCATCATTTATAAAATAGAATTAACGATATCTACTCCGTAGGCAGTTGTAAAGATTATTAACATATCTCTTGTGGGGATGTGGGATGGTGTTCGGGAAGAACTTTCAAGAAGCAAAGAGTAAATTTACTGTGCTTTTGCCTAATGGTGAAGCTCGATCCAAATGCCACAGGAATTGTGGTTCATTCTGGCACTTAATTGTTTTTTAATCTAATTTTCTTCCTTGAGTTGAGAAATTGTGCAATATGTTTTCTGGAAGAAATGATGAGTTTGCTTTCAACAAGATTAGAATATAACCAAATATGCTTCATATCAAACAACCAGAAGGATACTGAAGTGAGTCAAGCTATTCAAGATCACATAAGAAACTGGAAACTGAATGTACTTTTCTGGCAGACTTGCAGGCTAAAATACCATTTGATGTTTTAACAGAGTTAAACTGGTTATTACAAAACTACATAGGCAGTCAAATTTATCAGGCCCTTCAAAATGTTACTTTCCATTCTGACCAGAAGCAAAATGTGTTCCATGGAATTTATAATTTTATTTTAAAATAAGGCAAAAGATGTGCATCTATTTTAGTGTTACATGTGAATTGAAGAATGAAATTGTTGGATTGAAGAAAATGTTAAATAGAATTCGAGGAATGTAGAAGATATAACTAAAATCAGAAACACTACCAACAAATGAACTTTCTCTGTTGAGTTTATTCCTAACAACAAATGTATTTTTGACTAAAACATTTGGAGGACTTCATTTTGGCAGCAGTTTTCAAAGGAATTTTTTCTGACTTACTTGAACATCTTGCTTAATAAAACCCTATCCATTCACAGAAAAATCCTGACGATTCAAGGAAGAGTTTTTAGTCATGTAAAAGACATTTCATATTCCTGCATGAACATTGACGCATGAACTGAGGAAGCTGGATTCTAATTCAAACAATGGTTTCTCTCCTTGACATTGTCACCTAACTAGATAAGGCAGATGTGGTATAAGGTCCTGGGGAGGTAGCCTCGGCAGGAAATTACAATGTCACAAAGAAAGATACATGCTTAGCAGAGCAACCAAGACCCTATGCTACGATTCCTAGCAGATTGTCCTTGTTCCAATATCTTTCTTCATGCCACTGTCCCACAGCTGAAACAAGAGACTATGTGCTGTGGAGGAAAATTAAATTTGGTAATATAAGGTGCCTGGCACATACATGGTGGGTATCTACCTTCAAACTATATGAGGAAGATGATGATGTGGGAAACTGTGGATTTGGAGCTAATAAACCAGATCCAATTTGAGCTGTTTTGTTTTTGTTCTAGTTAGCTCTAGTGGTTCTTAATGGTAGTTGAGCATTAAAAAAAACATACGGTGGACCTTGTTTCTGCTTTCCAGGAGCTAATCATCTAACCACAGAAAGCACATAGATGATGTATTATTTAATATATATTCCAAAATCATCTGCGAGTATGGTATTATCTTATTTGCTAGAAAGGTGCAAAGGTAAAAACTAAAAAATGTTCCTACTCTTAAGGAGGTTAGCATTAGTGGAGGAGAAAGCAGAGGGCAGGGCTATATTTATCTTTGGAGCACCTAGTATAATTTACATGAGGACATGAATACTATTGGTATACTTCCACTTGTAACAGTTTCCCTCTGTACACTTCTCATCCGAGGCTGATTGTACTTGGTGCCAGCCTTGTTGAATAGATGTCAGCTGGTGGCAGCCACCACTTCCTAAGCCTCCACTCTGTTTCAGGCACCGTGCTGTGTGCACCTTAAATACATTGTCTTGTTTAAACCTCAGAACAAATCTGCGAGGTAGGATTCTTATCAGCATTGTACAGATGAGGAAACACAGTTTTAGAGAGATTCATGAATATGCCTCAAAGCAACAGCTAATAAGTTACAGAATCGAGACTGAAAAGCAGGTCTGTCTGCCTCCAGTCGTTTCCCCCCGAACCTCCATGCTTTACTGCTTCACCTCTGTGTCTCTCACACTAGAGGTCATACGGTACGTATTCTAAAATACTTATTCACAGATTTTTTTTGTAAAGAAATAAATTGCTGTCCTAGAGGAAGCCCTTTCAAAGTGGACTCAGACTGATTTGAATTTGCCTTTCCTAGTTGAGTGAGATTTTAGAGCAAAGATTGTATCGATTTGTTGTATTCCCATTTCTCAGAGAAACTGCAAATGTCTTTTTCTAAGACTCAGAGCATATATCTCTTTTACTTGGTTCTCCATATTAAAGCATTTGCTAAGCCTTGTTAGGACCTTTTGGGATCTCAGTTGATAATTTTACATTGGCATAATTTTGTAATCTTCCTTTCCTTAGGCTATGAGTAATGTTTCAAAAAAGATCTTGCTATTTTTATGATTGTTGTTAGAGAAAAAGAATGCTATGCAAAGCCACAAGCTCTAACACAAGCTGAATGGATCAAGAACACAGTTATGGCCCCGGGAGGCATCTTATCTAAAACTACAAGTAGATATATTATGGTACTGACTTTGTTTCCATACCCTCAAGCAGTTGCAGATATCATTAGATGTCCTCATATGTGAAAATTGGAAGAGCTTTTTGCTTATTTGTTGTTATCTTAAGATTTACTTTTATCAGGCAGAGAGACAGACAGGAGAACCTCCACAAAGAGTGGCAAAGAGTGAGGGAATGAGCAGTGCTAGAAGTGTTAAACCTTTGAAAGTCATTAAAATGTTTCTGGCTGCTGTATCAATATTTAACAGTAAGTCTAAGGATAGCATCTCCAGTTGTGGGTGAGTGTATTTATATCAAAGAAGAATTACAGGAAACACATTCCAAAATCAGATATAAATAATTTTTGGATTATAGTTGCTTCATTCTTTCATTAAACAGTCATTAAATGAGTGCCTGTGTGATGAATGATAGCCCCTGCCTTCTAGAAGCTCATCGTCCAGGATCAGAAATAAACAAAGATGAAATGGGGTAAGTTTTGTGGTAGTGGGATTGCTGGTTGTACGTGAAATCTAAGAGTGTTACTTAATCCAACCAGCTAGGAGTGTGTCAGGGAAGCTTACAGAAGGTACAGGTGAGTTTTACAAGATGAATAGAAGTCACTGTCGCAAAAAAGTAGATTTCAGAGAGGAAAGCATGCAAATAAGCATTAAAAAAGTAAGAGGGCTCATAATAAGGTAAGGAAGAATCGAAACAAAACAAAAACTTTTTTGGATATATAATTGGGTGCCCCTGCAGTTAACTCCAGAGGTAAAACTTGAGTTGTTTATGCTAATGAGTTTGGACTTGGTCTTAAGAAGAGTAATTAAAATATTATTAATAAGAATATGATAAAAACCAATTTTTCTCATAACAACATGAGGAGAGCAAGTTGTTGCAGTAAGAAAAGATACTATCTGTGAGGAAAGATACTTAAGAGATAAAACCAATAAGATGGAGTAAATGGCTAGAAAAAGATTAGGTGGACCTTGGCAGTGAGGTGGATGATAGTGCCATTTACCAAGATAATGTATGTAAGAGGCAATCTGAAAGGAGTAGTTCTCAAACTGGATCATAGCATCAGTTAATGGGCCAATATTTTGTATTCTAGTTGTTTTTATATTTACTTCTCTTATCCTCCACTATGTTAAAAGGTTGATTTGAGAGATCATTTTAATCTCAAACTACCATTTATTGGCTTTCTGATCTTAAGAAGACCACTACCCTCTAGAAGCCTCAGTGTTCATATTGGTAAAATGATGATAAGAATACTTATGTCAGATATGGTTCCATAGTATAATAGTTAGCACGTCTGCTTTACACGCAGAAGGTCCTGGGTTCATGCCCCAGTGGAGCTATGGTCCACGGTCTACGGCCATGCCACCCTGAACAAGCTTGATGTCTGATCTTAGAAGCTAAGCAGGGTCGAGCCTGGTTAGTTCTTGGATGTGGAACCACCTAGGAAGACCAGGTGCTGTAGGCATAAATAATAATAAAAAATAAAAATAAGTAAATAAATAAAAATTTAAAAAAAGAATACTTATGTCACAGAGTTGTCGTAAGTGAGGGTTAAAAGAAAAAATGCACAAAGTGCCCGACACAAGGTGAGTGTGGAGCAAATGACAGTTATCATTACTGTTGTTATTGTCTGTTGAATGCCCACTGAGTGCAGGGTCTCTGCTTCCTTTGACTTTGTGTCTTCCCAGGGCCTTGTCTTGGGATCTGTACATAGTCCATCACGAAAAAGTCATTGAACTGAGCTGAACTGAAATGGTAGAACAAACCAGATGAAGTTTCTGAAAGAGATGACGAAGGATTCATGCATGTTTAATGTGCAATTTTAGGCAAATAAGTCACACAGTAAAGGTCAAGAGTGACATTTGGGGATGAAGAACAGAAAAAGAGCAATGGTGTTGATAAAGTAAAATGAAAAGTAACTCAACAGTAAAGAAAGCAAATTGTACCAAGAAAAAGAACCTAAGAAGTCGTCCTCAGAGACACTTGGGGCTTTCAAGTTAGTTGTCTGACGTTTTTCATTCTTACTTACCTCAAAGTTTTACCAAGACACCACAACAGAAATCGTATAACATGTTATCACTGCAAGAAGAAAACTATAGGGCATAAACCTTAAAGAATTATAAGTAGCCTAGAATACAAGCCTAATCTAAACACTGATATATTGTTCAGTTGGCATCATGATTCTTGTTTTATTTTTCTTAGTCATTTAATTTTTTTGAGTGTGAGCCATGTTAATTTTTATATATAAATAGAAAACTAAAATAATTGGTTTTTGCATGTTCAAACTAAACTTGTCCAACAGAGAAATAAAATAATTATATTTATTATTAACAGAACATAAAGTATAAACCAAAAAAATGGGACACAACCTTAAGTGGAAATTATTTTGGTGCACTAACTTTAGAAGTTTGGGGATTAATTTGCATGTTCCTAAGGGGCGATTTAGCATATATCTAGCTATAGTAGGACAGTAGCATGTAAATCTAAGCCAAGATGGCATGAAAAAAAGGGAGAAAAAACTTTTTTAACACTGATTTAATTCAGCAGCTCTGAAACATTTTTCTTTTCTAACTAACCTCCCAAACTCTTGGCAGTGCACTATGGCCCACTCTATCCCGGGGCGGTGGCAATTGTAAGCCACGCTGCTCACAGGGTGCCAGGCAGAGGAGAGGGGAGGGATCCCTAAGGAATAAGGATCTTTTTTCTCATTTGCACAAATGTATGAGTAAGCAACAGCTCTGCTATATCCTATGTCCCGCTTTGTCTTTCCATAGGGGAAAAAAATCCCCAAAGACACAAATCAAGGCCTCATTTCTTCCTATAGAATAGCATATGTTTCTTTCCTAGTGGTTTAGATGAATTTAAAAGTCTGGGTGGTATACTGGAAAATGAGGATCAACATAGATGTATTTTGATGTTCCTGACCTTCTCAATCCCTCTCCGCAGTTTTCTCTCGGGTCTATTATTTATCCTTTAAATGCTGGTTTTTCAGAGGCTTTGGATTTCACTAAAATCATATGGAACTACCTCCTCAGTGCCCTTCATGACTGCAAGACATCTTCTGCAACACAATCATGCCTGCTACTTTTTTTTTGCTCAGTCAGTGGTCTTGTTAAAGCTGTTCTTCACCTCCGGAAACACAGCTTGGAGAACAGCCAAGGTACTGCTTGCCAGTGTACACAGTACAGTTCTGCTTATTTTCAAAGAGTCAACACCCATAGCTTTGCATGCATTGATTACCACCAAAACGAAAGACAGATAGTGTTGTTGCTTCATTGCTTTCCAACCAGATTAAATCAATTTCAAGCTGTCTTTTCCCACTCTTATTTTGAGTTACTCAGAGTTCTAAATAGAATTTTCTATCCAAACATAATGAAAGAAAAAAATATTTCTCTGCTCTTGTTTACATATTGGTCGATAGTTTGTGTTTAAATATGAATATGAGTTTGGGCATATTATGAAACCTAGCAAAACAACACAGCTAGAAAATGAAAGATGATATAAATCGGGCAGCTCACATGTAAAATAGATTTTTAAAGTCTGCTTTATATTCCCTAATGCACTACAGAGAAGATATCAAAAATTCAAAAATTTTAAAGCAGAGAAATTATTTAGAGACTTCGTTGAAAAATAAGTCTCAAGAGAGATAAACAGAATCTATCATATAGAGAACCTAGAACTAAACTGAAAGGAAGCCAATTTCAGTTATTTCCTTGGCCATAAGAAATATCAGAAAGTATGAATTTAGAAACTTGAGACTCAACTTCTTCTTTGCCTACACCACCACAAAAAAAATAAATAAATAAATAAATAAAATTAAAAAAGACTCTGTTCCATGCGGATAACATATGTATATTTGGATAAAGAAAAGAATTATAATAATTATGATAAACTGCATGCAGAATAATCAGCAAAAGAGTTTGGAGATCAAAGCCAACCATAGGCTTCAGGCTTTAGCATTTAAAAGTCTACACCAAGGCATGTGTGAAAAGTGCCATGAAAAAAATATATTTACTAAGTTCTTCACTTAGTTCCTTTTAGATTGCATTATAAGTCTAATGGAAATGAAAAAGTACCTGAAAAGTGTCATTAGAGTCTACGTAAATGCCCTTTCCCATTTCAGATGGTCTCAAGCACTCCCTCACAACTAGCACTTAGAGGGGCTCTTAATGCCAGGTTGCAAGTCATTTCTTCATGCCACAGTGAAAATTGTAAGGTATCTTTCCAAGACTTCCAGATTCTTCATTATCTGTCCCAAACCATCTTCCTAGTTTCATCTTCAAGACCATCATTCTCACATCCCCTATGCTCTAGCTTTTCCCATTGTTAACTTCCTCTTCTTCTTCCTCCTCAGTAGTAAGGAGAAGTATTTAAAAACTTGAACTCTGAAGTTAGACAAATTTGGATCCAAAGGCCAGCTTTATCTTACACCCAGAATATGCCCATGGAAAGTCACTTCATTCATTAATGACTTAATGAATTCAACGATATATTGAGACTAGTGTGTGCCAGGCTTTGTGCTACATGTTGAGTTTAGAGTAAAAAACAGTACAATCTTCCTGTTCTCATGAGGCCTTTATTCTAGTTGAAGGAGACAGAAAATGTCTGGAAAGTGTCATAATGAAAAATAAAGCAGGATAAGGATGCAGGGAGTGATATGGAAATGAAGAGATGAGAGCATCGTGCTTTCCACAGGCTGGTAAAGAAAGGCTTTTCTGATAAGATGACTTGAACAGAGACTTGAATGAATGGGAAGGTGAGGCCTGTCAATATCTGGGAAACAGTTCAGGCAGGAGGATCAACAAGGGAGCATTCTTGGTGTATTTGAGGAGCAGCAAAGAGGGGAAAAGATGGCTGTAGAGTGATAGTTTCAGGATAGAGTAGTAGGAAATGATGTCACAGAGGATTTGAGAGCAAAATCATGTAGGATCTTGAAAGCTGTGTTAAGAACCTTGGGTTTTAATGCAAGTGAAATGAGAATCTGTGTGAAAGTTTGTTCAGACTACTGACATTATTTAATTTGTGTTTTTAAAAGATCACAAAAAGACTGAATACGGCAATGGCAGAAGCAGAGAGATAGTTAAAAGGCTTCTGCAAAAGCGTGATAGAGAGATGAGAATAGCTTTGACTGGAGTAGTGGTAAAGGAGATGATATGTGGGAGGATGATTTCAGTGTCCTCTTTGGGAATTACTTCCCACTGTAATTATATTCCTTGTCACATGAAGTTGCTGTAAAAATTATATGAGGTTCATTAGTGTAAAGTGCTTAAGGCACTTCTCGGCACATAGGAAATGGTTAACAAAAGATAGTGTTATTTTCACTATTAATCTCAGCAAATATGTCACCTCTTTGAAGGCTCTGTCACCATTTGCTTTCCCCCATCCTCATCACCAGCACAAACCTTCATCTTCACTTGATTTGCTCTGCATATTGGACGTACCATTATAGAAGCATTTATAACAGTGCGTATCCTCATGCTTTCCTTATGTTTTTGTTTTCTCAGCTGGAATGTAAGTTTGATGAAAGCGGTGCTATGACTTATTCTTGGGTTCTCAGCTTAACACAGTGCCTGCCTGACACATCAAAGTTTCTAAATACTTATTTGTTAAATGAATGAATGAATGAATGAGCTTAAATCCTATTTGTTTCATGAAGCTTTTTAACTTACTCTTGTCTGTACTTCCACTTATTATCTGTACCAGTCATATCACTTATTGTGTATCACTTAACTATATTATTTTGTATGCAAATTGTTATTTTTTTGCACTGATGTCTTGTGTCCAACTAGGTCATAAGTCTTATGGAAAAAGAATTATATCTTTGTATGTCTCAAGTATTATGTATATACATGAGTCAATTATCATTGTACTGTTAAAAAAAAAGCTTAATGCACAAGTAGACTTAAGAATTATTTACTAGAAAGCATATTACATATTTTTAACAGACCAAGTAAGTGATGATGTTAGAATATAATTACTATTGCTTTAGAAAAAACAGGCGGAACCCCAGAAACAAAAGCCAGAGAAATTTTAGAATGCTCTTAGATTAATGAGCACAATAGGATCACAATATTTCAGCACTCAAAACTTTTCATAAAAACTTAACTTATTCCTGGTTGCTAAGGGGAAGAATAGAAAGAATTGACTGTAGAATCAGATAGATTTGGGCTCTAGTGTTTTCAGAAAATGTCATTGGAATAGTTAAACAAAATGATAAGAAATATAAAGAATTCAACGAGATATCTTTGTAAAAATCTGGAAGAGTTTTGACCTCCGAAAGGAAGATAATAATAGAAAGGAGTTCCCTCAAGTTCCTATCTGTAGGAACTTGGAAACTTACAGAATTTCTGTAGGTAGGAAGACATTTAAATATCTCAGCCAGCAAGTGATGCAAAACTCAATTGACAGATATAGCAGCCTGGAGGGGTTTCAGATCTCTTGTGAGTGGACAGAAGAATTAGGTTATGTACAACAAATTTGAAGGACACAGGTGGCAACAGTGTATTAGCATTTTATTGTTTTTCTAATAAATCACCACAAATTTTGCAGCTTAACACAGTACAAATTTATTACTTCACAGTTCCTATAGGAGTATCTGGGACTGGATTAGTTTCATTCTCTTCTCACAGTCTTATCAGACTGAAAGCAATGTGTCAGCCAAAACTGTGATCTCATTTGAGGACTGAGAGTCCTTTTCTAAGGCCAGCAGGAGGATGCTGTCATTGTTTCTTATCTCTTTTAAGGCACACCTGATTAAGTCAGGCCCACTCAAGGAAAAAATTTCCCATTTGATTAACTCAAATTCATCTGATAATTCATTATATTTGAGAAATTCTTTTTGCCATAAATCATAATCACAGGAGTGATAACCCATCATGTTTACAAGTTCTACCCACACTCAAAGGGAGATGATTATACAGGTTGTTTACACCAGGGTGCAGAAATCTTGGAGGCCATCTTAGAATGTTATTTACCACAGAGAGTAATGACTTAGATAAATAGAATTCAGTATGTGCCAACAGCATTGCAGAGAAGGGTCTAGTCATGTCTGGTTGATAATTCTGCTTTTGTTTGTTTGTTTGCTTTTTATTGTTTTATTTTTTTGCCAGAGAATATAACCAAATTTAATACATACATGTTTATGGAAACTTTGTATACATGAGAGTAATTTTGTTTTTTAGAAGACCATAGAAAACAGAAGTAACTCAGAAAAGTAACATTAAATTTATTGGGAATAATATATTGTGTACTTATCTTTTAACGATGGTAAAACTTAGTATTATGTATTTAAAAATATATATACATAAAAGTCACGGTGCTAAAATATTTGTATTTAGGAATCTGTGCTTATTTTAAATTTTAATTATTGGTATTTTTGAGAAAATCAGTCCTATTAAAATAACAGGTCAACCTTGTAATTCCAAGTAAAATTAATAACTGAGTCATTGTTTAGATATGTAATTTCAGATTGAAATCTTATTTGGAACAATTAAGATGATTTAAAGTTTTTATATCTATAAATTTATTAGATTTAGAAGAATTAGTTAAATTCCAGAGAAATATACTTACAAAGGAAACAAAAAATATTACATTAATAAATATAGCTAAACACTCAAGGAATTTAATTAAGTTGTAAAATCTTCCTTTGAAGTAATTACAAAATTTGCTAGATTTAATTTGAAAATAAAATTTATAAACTACTATATAAGCTCAAGAAAAAGAAGGGTTTCCAGCGAATTGAATATTAATTTTGCAACCAAATAACCTTGAGTAGCCCTTCAATCTTCTTGCTAAAAAACTTATTCTGCTGGTCTAGTTGTTTTTCAGTTCCTGTGGTAGCTCTTATGCACAGATCCCATGTTCAGATGTGCTTGCGTGCTGGTTGTGTGTTTTTTGTTGAGTTTTAGATGTTTGGATTATTATTGTTTCAAGGGAAGAGATCTGGGGACATCTCTCACTCCACCATGTTTCTGACATAGCTCTTGAATAACTTTACTAGGCATAAACTTAAAAATATTTACACATAACAAGTTTCAACTCTGTTAATTTGTATGACTTGTCAAGTCACTTAACTTCGCTTAGCCTCAGTTTTTCATCTGCAAATAGAGGTCATCATATTAACTTGAAGGGTTGCTCTAAGGAGTAAATGAGACATTTTGCATAAAGTGCTTGGCACATTTTAGGCTGTCAATAAGAACTTAAAGGGAAAAAAAAACTTCTTCTAAACATAAGGGCAGAGCTTTGTTTACAGTCCATCCATGCCATGGACATTTTAAATTTAATCCTCCATATACCCTCTCATATAACAATTTGTTACTTTCCTAGGCACAAATGATGTTTAGAGGATTGATTTTAATTCTCAAGGCAGTGCAGTAACCCAGGTCAAACCCCAGAAGAAGGTGACTATACCCTTTAGATCTTCACAAGAAAGTGGCTGTAAGAAAGCAGTAGCAAATCAGTGTCTCATTTCAGTCCTTAAAATTTGAGGCACAGAAGACAGAAAGTGTCAGGCTCCAAGGACTTTTGTGCAACCAGCATTTCTGTGCAATGTCTGGGGCCAAATTGCCAGAATGGGATACAAAACACTAGGGGAAGGGACAAGTTAGTATTCCCTCCAGGCTGATAGTTGCCTGGTGAAATGTCACTGCATTTGTGTCTGAAGGAGCAGAGCAATGTGATCCTGTCTAGGCAGAGTGCAGAGAACCCAGAAGAGGGTGGATTCTTTCACTCTACACAACTTACAATGTATCGTGGTTAATATAGACAAATCTACTTTCCTCAAGTTCCTATATTTGAGGACTGAAAATGCTGTGTCAAGAAAAAAAGAGTAAAATGAATTATTCTGAACCATTATAAAAATCTTCAAATGTGTTTAATTTCTTTAAGAAATGCAATGATTTTTTATTTTTGATAATCGAAGAGGAGCAAACACAAATATAGAAAGGTGCGTGTGAGAGAGACAGAGACAAAGAGATGGAAAGGGGAAATGGAAGAACAGAGAGTCTCAGAGAAAGAAAACAGAGAGAAACAGATTTAGAGAGAAGCTGTGAGATAAGACCCAGGCACAGAGAAAACAAGCATAAAGAGGTAATATTAAAACACAGAGAGGCCTAACTCTGAAAACTGATAAGATAAAAAGTAATGGAAGACTCTGGAAAATACATATATATATATAATTTGCAAGGATTCAAGGAATCAGCCAGAGGACTAAAGGAGAAAAAATAAAGAAAAGAAGATAACGCAGGGCAATATTCAACTCAGTGAATATTTATTGAGTGCCCTTGGGGTACATAGCAACTTACTAGAAGTTAAGTGGAAATAAATTCAATTCTCTCCAGTTCTGAAGAGTAGGGAAGTTCAAGTCTGTGAAAGTGCCTTGGGCTTCAGAAGGTGTGAGTTTATGCAGATCCGTACTGTGCTCTGCTCCCAGCAGCTCAGCCCCGCAGTTCCTGCGTCCTGGGCTGACCTGCAGCCTTCTCTTCCCCCAACTCCGTGGAAGGTGTTATATATATACATACATATACATATATAGTACTTGTAATATCAGGTCTGAAACAAGTGTTACTTAGTAGTAACACCATATTTCTTAATTAAATATAAAAATCTGGAATCTAGATTTTTTAAAAAAAGGAATGTTTAAAAGAATTTTAAAAGACTGAATCAGAGACCACTTTCATGAGGCTTCCCCTTCCTTCATGTCCTGACGTATATGATAACGTGCAGTACTTTTTAAATAAAATTTTATTTCAAAAATTTCAGCCTATAAAATATTTCTTAGGATTATCACACAGACACATACCTGATCATAATGTCTCTGAAAAACCTGCAGAAAGGGAAATGTAATCTGTAATATGACTCATGGTGTCCGTAAGATAAAAATAAACCAGAGATTTAGCAGAAGTATAACTATTCCTGGCAATGGGTTCTATAAAATAGACTTGCAAGGGAAAGACACAATCATCAAGATTCATTACACCTCAGCAGTGAACCCACACCCATTCAGACCAACTCATCTGGTAAAACTAGAGAAGACACATGGCAGAATAATTTATGGGAATATTAGTTTACCTTATTCTTCCATATTTTCCTACTTCGGTCAGAACTTTAGTATTTATTGGCCTGTGGTACTTCTGCAGAATGGAAAACAGAAGATGCTTAAAGTGAAGGATTTTTCGTGTCCTGTCAAAATGCGAAACTGTTGAAGAAACTATGCTACTATGATCCTGAAGATGAGGGTAGAGAGAGTAAATTTGAGAAACTTGGGAAGAAGGAGCTATATCTCCCAGACCAAAAAGCGGATCAAAGTCAATGACCGTGCATTACTCAGTAGTAAACACCCCTCCAGGGCAGTGGCACATGACAGTGGGATGGTCTCTCTGATGTATCAAGAGAGTGGCACCCTAGGTACCAGAATTCCAAACTTTACCAAAAATCTCATGTTTCAGATGTGAGATGGAGAGAAGCCATGTTGGAAGGATGAGATCACACACACTCTGGAACAGTGCGAATCGCAATTGGACCAATAATCAAGGACGGCCTCTCAGATGAATTAGCATTAGCTACAAATAACTCTAAAACCTCAGCACAGCTTCACGGTATGGTGATTCCCCAATAGTGTCTGTGATTGAATTTTCTACCACTTCGGCAAAAAGACTTATAGAACAATTTTAGTTAATTTTGTAAAAATAAATAATTGAGATTTTATATGCACCTATGTTTGTGGTCTGAATGTCATACCTGCCACACAAACTATGGCAGCACATAAAAAAGTGCCAAGTAACTCTTGGGCACCTTACTGAATTTCTTCAAGTCTTAGTTCTCTCATCTATAAAAAGGAGATGAAAATACAATTTAATTTGTAAGTTACTTTAAGAAGTGATGATTAAGTGGATGCTAAGTTTCAATTCCTATAACAGAGCAAGTGTTCATTATTGGTTGTTATTTTTATTTAGTTTGAAAAATGAGTCTACTAGAAGTGAGACAAAATTTTGACTCAAAGCTTTCAGCCATTGCAAAACACAAATATTGCAAAGAGGGAAACACCTTCAGTTCTGCACATTGTTTACGAGATAAAAATAAATTATTAGTTGTTCTCCAAAAAAACCACCACTATCCCTTGCAGGAAGAACAATAGGAGAATGTGGCCAAGAAAAACATCAACTGTCTCCCACAACTCTACCAACATGAGGCTATGCCCATTCAGATCAGCAAGTCTAATAAACCTCAAACCCAAGGGAAGAACAACAGAAGCAATTCAAAGTGCTTAATATGGCAATAGCTTTAAAAATGTCAACTGCCACCTTTTTCCCTCCCTTCCTCCGACACACAACCACATCTGAGGCTAAAAATATTTATAATTCTCTGGGTGACTAACTGTTACAAACTTGACAAGCAGCCTGGTAAACTTGATAGAAGTATCTTAATATGACAGATATACTTCTCAAATGGAATGTGGGAGGGAAGACCATACTTTATTTTTTGATAAGCTAAAATAGCACCTTTAAAACGGAATGACCCTATAGAAGGACTTAACAGTTAGAGTTAATTTCAGGTCAGATAAGCCTCCAGCAATTAGGTAGGTAATCAGGTTTGCATTCATACTAGAAATCTTAGTATGACCTCAGGGTCTCCTTATTCTCTCCTTACTCTATCCTGCCGAAAACATTTGGAACTAATCACTGGTCTCAGGTCTGTCACCCAGTGACCATGGTAGAAAAATCATGATTTAACAATTCAACACACATTCTTTGAGCCTTTGCTAGGAATCTGGCACTAAGGACACAAAGATGGACATAGTCCTATTGTCAGCCCCATCTCAAAACCCTGGCACAAGCTTCCCAGCTTCTAACAGCTACGCCCATTCAGTCCTGCCCACCACCTGAGCAGCTTCCCGTGGCTCTAACCACCCTCGAGTATTGCTTGGTATTTTTGCCCTTCTGCTTGGCTACGGGACAGCTATGACTCAAGATTTCTGAACTCTTGAGGTTTAGCCTTTCTTCTTATAATGGGAACTCAAGCATGAGTTTTCTCCAACGATTCTATTTTGTAAGGTAAGGCTTCCACTTTGGCTTCTATTTGAGCTCTTGTTCTAGAAATCTTCACAGTTCTTTAGACCCATCCTAGAGTGAGTCTGCCTTGATATGGACAGTCCTGTCTCCCTGAAGATCAAAGGTATTATCCAGAGTCCAACCTTGGTGGCTGTGACCCTGTCACCTGTAGACAGGCTTCCCTATTGACACCCTTTGAGATTACTAAATTCCACTTGTTCATTACCCTGTGCCCACCTCCAGGGAATTCGGCCACAAAAAAATTAAACCATCCAAACCCCAAAGATTGATACTTTGGCAGTTAGTAATTGTTAAATGAGAGAATAAAACATTCATTCATCCATCCATTCATTCATTCATTATTTGATAAGAGCATGCTTGTGTCAGATGTTGTGTCAAATGCTGGAGTTATGGAGACAGGAAGACAGAGACTACCATGAAGGAGTACATAGTCTCAAAGGGAAAACAAAGAAGAAGCAAACAATTATAAGTGACATAACAGAAACATTCAAAAACACAATGGGAACATGAAGAGGGAGAGCCAAGGTTTGATTATAAACGTTAAGGTGGGTGAGGTTGGACTGGAATTGTAAAGGTAAAATAGAGATATGCTAGAGAGACAAAAATGGCCAACAGGTGAAGTGGAAGTGAGTGGAGGTACATAGATTCCAGGCAGAGGGAACACCATATGCAAAGGCCTAGGACATAAAACATCATGGTATAGCTAAGGTATGATATGTATTTTGCTTATGAGTTTGACTTTTATCTTATAGGCCCAAATGGCAAATGCAGTTCATCTCGAGGGCCTGCTGGCTCCTGCCTGTCATAGTATTTAGTAAAGTCTATATAGATAAGAAAGAGAGGGCTGTGACACAAATGCTGTCTATTGCAAACTAAGCATAGACAAGCTTGAGCCACTGAAGATTGTTAACCTAGAGAATAATGTACCTAGAAATTTCCATCTTGCCACCACAGTTGGAAGAGCTTCTTCAGGCCTCAGGGCATATCTATGTCAGGCTGAGGGAACACCTCAAGTCTTTCCAGTCTGACAGAGCTGCTAGTGCTCTCTAGCGGTGACCCACTTGATGGCTATATATCATCTAATTTCTCACTCATTTACAAAGTACCCTCCACGTGCTGACTTTTGTGATAGCTGCTGGAGCCACAGATCTTTAAGACATTGATTTGTCACTCAAGTAGCTCACAGTTTAGGATGTGAGACACAGAGATGAACACATCAAAATAATAGTGTGTGGTCAGTGCAAGAAAAAACAAAAAACGTGCAATCATACATGCATAAGACAGAGTTTATGTAGAAGGTGGATGATTAACTTTTGGTTCTGGGGGTTTTGATGGTGGTTTGATGTACGGGCTGGCAGTGCAAAAGACTTCCTGGAAGATGAGACTGGGCTCTGAAAGATTAAGAAAAGGCAATTAATAGGAAATGAGCTTTCCAGGAACAGAGATCAACAGAGGTTATTTGGAAAACTGCAAGTATCTGCATATTCTAGGAGCATCAAGCAGGAACAGTATCAGGTAGTTTTTGTAGTAGCCTTTTCAGAGAGTCTAAATGATATCCAGTGTTTCCCAAAGTGTGCCATTTAGCAAATGTTTATTAAGCATCTTCTATAGGCAATGTGATATGGAATTAATTATTGTTCTTGCCCTCAAGATGCTTTACAGTCAAGGGCATTAAAACATCTTCAGAGAGAGATGTGAAGGGATAGTTTCTATAAAATGCAAGTTATACACAAGTAGCAGTTGGTAGCTGAGGAAAAGCGTCATTTACATTGAGAGGAACAGTTAAGGAAGGCTTTGCAAAGCAGAAACCCTTGACGGGAACACTGAGGAACAAATGAGGACTTTGCCTGAGGCAGTCAGAGGGGTAGGGGCGGGGTTGGAAGGTGGTCTGCTTCTGTGGTTTCTGTGTTGTGTGACACAGCACTGGTTGAACGTCTTCCTGCCTCTCTGGTCACATTTTTACTTTTCTTCTCAGTTTCCTCCTCTTTCCACCAGGCTGTAATCAATCCTCGCCAAGGACTGTCCTCAGCCCTCTGATCTTTGCTTTGCTCCCTCTCGGTAACTCATTCATACTTTGAGATTCAAATGTTTTACTTAGTGGAAGAACCCACATTATCGAGTACATCACTTTTTACTCAGAAAGTCAGACTATTCCTAATGAACCCTGCTCCAAACAGAATCACCTTTAACCTCTGGAATCTCCTCCTCTCTTGGTTGGTTGTCTCATTCACCTTTTAGTGGCTTGATTTTATAATTCAAGAACTTTGAAAGGACTGTTGCTTACTCCTTTTCTTTCTCCCAAATCCAGTGCTTCTCCAGGTTCTTTGGTATTCATTAATCCTTTTCTTTCTGTGTCTACTATTATTGCTTTAAATCGATTCTTCACAATCTCTCCCCTGGCTGATTGCAGTAGCCTTCTAATCTGTCTCTCCGACTGCTAAGGTGGTATTTCTAATAAGCAAGTCTGATCTTGTATCATACGCCGATCTGCTCTTCCTGCTTAAAATGCTTCCATGTGACCTACAACCTTCAAAACCAGGTCTCAGGTCCTTATAAGTGGTAAATAAACCTCTCCTGTTAACCTCTCTAGCTTCATTTGTTGTTCTCTGCTTCCAAGAATTCTCCAGAAATTCTAAACTGGTTGTAGGTCTCCCTAAACATCATGTCGTTTCATACTTTCCTGCCTTGAAATGCTGTCAGTTAGAATACTCTCCTCATCACTCTTCCCTTATGGCAAACTCCAATTTATCTCTGAAAAGTCAGTTCCATGTCACTTCCTTTCAGTGAGCTTCCTTTTTGGATAGTAGGGTTACTTCTGGACCATGTCTGTGTATCTATTATTCTGTCATTTTGTGATGATCTGCTTACCTGTCCATGTCCTTTGCTCCAGAATGGAGTAGCAGTATAACAGAATAATTAAGAAAATAGAGCCAAGTCCCAGCTCTGCCACTTATCAGAGGAAACTTGGGAAAGTTATTTATCTTTCTTGTCTTAGTTTTCTCATCTTTAAAATGCATCTACCTCATAAAGTTGTCACGTGAATGTATATGAAGTGCTTTGAAGAGTGTCTGGCATATAGTAGGTATTATACAAGAATTTACTCTGATTTTCAACTATAAGCATCTTGATATTAGGAAATTATGTCTTATTCACTTCCATTTTCCCAGAGTCCAGCACAATGCCTCACAAAGAGTATGAAGAATGAATGTTGAAAGGAGGAGTGACTGAATCTTTGGCCTCTCCTTTTTCCTTGTTCCAATATCTAGTAAATCCCTAAGTTTTTTCTTTTCAAAGTCTCCTGCATTTAGTTTTCTTTCTAGTCAAAACTGTCACCACTCCTTCATTTCTTTAACAAATTTATTAATAATCAACAGTATACAAGGCATCACTCTAATTGCTGATAATATTGGTTTGAACAAGACAAATTTTATCTGCTACAGACCTTACATTCTAGCAGATGACACAGCCACTAGATAATAGCACATTAGTTATTTGATCATAAATGTGATATACATAATAGCAATTTAACCTAGTCTCAAAGGTCAGGATGTTTCCCTTAGACAGAAAACTTCTCTGATATATGAAAGACTAAAAGAAAATAACTGAAGTAAGATGGTAGAAGCTGTTCCCCACCCAGAGGGAATAGCATGTGCAAAGTCTAGTCAAGAAGAAATTTGGCACAAGTAGATTTTGAGTTCCTTGTGTCTCACATGCTACGTAACCTCTGTGCAGAATGATCATCCACACAGCTATAGGATTAAACTTTCTATAATGTTGATTCCCTTCTCAGAAACCTTCCATGATACTTTGTTGCTAACTCAATGACATACTAATTCCTTAGTCGTTTTCCATGACCCAATGCAATATGGGCTCCAGTAACAGTACAGTTTTGTCTCCCATAAGTCATCTGCATCTATATTTAATAATAACCATTATGAACTCCTTGATATTCCCCACACATTCCTTATTTTTTCTTATTTTCCCACATTCATTCAGGTTATTATTGTCACCAAAATGCCTTTCTTCTCTATTCTCATCCATGTTCGTTCCACAAAACAGTGTTTACCAGTTCTATGTGCTTTGACATGTTCTTTTCTAGTCTATTCTACTCTATTTTATTCTCTTTCAGTTTTTAAAATAAGATAGTTATAACTTATCAAAGTGATTTCACAACCCACTAATGCATATGGTCCCACAGTTAAAGGTATTGCCCCAAATAGCCTTAAAGATTTTTTCAAGATATATGATTCTTGAATGAGGTTGGCTTTAGTAGATTCTAAGTTTTCTTTCGGGAGTAGAATCCTTTAACCCAGTTACATCTTGATTATTGGGCATCTGTATTCTCCAAACACAAGATGGTAAAATTCTGCATGAACATGTGATCAATGGGGGAGTTAATCATACAGAGCTAAGGCATCCTGACTGAGGACACTTGGCAATATATCTTAGCTTGTAGAACATGTCACACTTTGCTGTTTCAATACTGGCAATGTTCTGAACTAAAGTTCTTAATTTTATTGAGCTGTTCCAGAATACTTATTGGGCAAAGATGAACATGGGAGAGTATTCATTCCAGCTGTAACTAAGAAAACAGAAACAAAACCTCATTAGCAAACAAATCCATGGCAAGCAGATACAACGGTAGCTCATTTTATGTAATAAGGGTAGCTTCGCAGATAGATTTGCCCAAAAGGAATACTGGAATCTTTTGTAATAATTACTCCTCAAAGAATCTATTTTTCAAAATTTATATCTTGAGTTAACTTTCAGTGCAGAATTTCAATATTTCTTCCATTTTAGATTTTACAATGTCAACATATGCATCAATTTACCATCTTGTCAATGTTCTTCAAATCTTTATTTCTAGTCTGGATTCCATTCCTGTGCTTTATTTTTTTGTATTTCCTACTGCCAGCTGGACATAGTTATAACTATGACTCCCAGACACCCCAAACTCATCGGTCTAAAAGTAAATTTATTATCATCACCTTCATTCAACTCCCCCTGACCCACCCCATCTTATGTTGATTATGGAATGGCACACCATCTTTCTCTTTAAGCTGGAGAACATGGGCATCAGGCTTGGCTCCTTCTTTTTCAACTAACCTGTCACTAATTCCTCTTGATGTTACATCCTATTTGCTTCTCAGATCTCTATTCTCTCCAACCTCCTTGCCTCTACTGATGTTTAAGCTTCCCAAATGGTCCTCCTGACATCTTTCTAAGCACATTTCACAAAGTGACCATGTCAGTGATCATGTCAGTCTCCAGGTGGAAACCATTCAATTAAAAACTGTTTCTTTTAGGAGAGAATCCAATAGAAAGTAACTAAAATCGTTTGCAAATCTCTTCTAATCTGTCCTCTGCTAACCTTTCTTGTCTCTTTTTTATTCTCTCTTTTTCTTCTTTCTTCCTTCTCTCCACCTTTCTCTCCATTCATACTGTACTCTCCAATCATTGAAAAACATTCTTTATGCCTCAAATATTCTATCTGGTGGGGGAGGGTCTGGAAAATTTCCTTTTTAACCGGCATGCTCTCTCTCACTCTTCCTTCAATCCACATCTTGGATATCTCATAGTAAACATTTCTAGAGCCTTTTAAGTCCCCTGTCCTTTCTTAGAGCCCAGAGCTCATCATTATGTTATAATGAAATCATCTATTAACTTCAGTCTAATGGTGTGAGCACAAAAGATATATAAACATCATATCTTTATTGCCTAGCACATAATAAGTGTGAGATTAATATTTCTAGAATGAATAAATGTCATCTGATTTGCTCTTTACAAAATGATAAGGAGACTCCCCAGTAGAAGGTCCCTATAGTATCCAGGTATGGTGATGACTTGGGAGATAAGTCTATTCAACAGTGGGATGAAGTATCAGAAAAATATTTTGACTATAGGTTTAAGTCATTGTCTCCAAACAGATGATAAGTAACATAACTAACCTTTAAAAATAATCATCTGTTTTATTTGTCTTACTTTGCAAACTCAGAGGAGGGTAAAAGGAGAAGGTTATTTTAGGCTCATTAAAATCCCAATATTTTAGGTAATCTCTTTTATTAGACCGCTAAATTTTACTTTTTATGAGGCTCACCCTGACCAAGATCTAGGTACTCAGATCAGTGGGGCTTTCACCATTTTCATTCACTTATTTCTATTTATCTTTTTTTCACTGATTACACACCTACTAAGTGCCAGATACTGGAAGTACTAGATGGGTAACATGTCATCCCTTTCCTCAAGACTCAATCTATTCAAGGCTGGGAGGAAGGAATAAAACAGACATGTAAATTGTTATGATACAGATACCGTCTAAATTCATGCAAATTTGAACTTCACCAAAGAATTCCACAGGGGCATAAAAAATGTTAAGGAATAAGAAAGCTTTTGCTTTAAGTTTAAAAACAAAGCAGAAGAAGCTTTATGGGTGATAAGTATTCTGAGGGAAGAACATACAGCAAACAGAGGATATCATAAGAAGAAAATATTTTGCATATAGAACTGTAAAGATTCTCATTGCATTAGTACATTTATTTAGTCTGTGCTATTTGAGTGAGTCTTTATTGAATTATATTGATAACTGAAAAGCAAATAATGTGACAGAGTCTAGAAATTTCTTCAAAGACACAAAGGCAAAATATAGCAAAAGTAAGGAGAGTTCGTGGTTAGTACAGGTAGTCAATACTTATAGCTTGTGACAGTTGTTAGCATGTGAATATCAATGGTGAGCCTGCTAATCATAATATCAGGAAAATAGAAATGTAGTCTAAAGAATTTTTGACTTAAGCAAAATTTTAAATGAGCAACACTCTTCTAAATAGCATAATTTTGCAATTTTCACAAGGCAAGAACTCTTCAAAATGCATTTTGGGGCTCTTGCTAAATATTTAGAGCCTTGTTTAGTAATTACTTTGCTAGTCCCCTCTCATTTGCTGTATGATACTTTACATCTTTCCTGTTCTTTCTGTTTGGAATAGCCTTCGGTCACTCAGGTGTCTGTTAATCTCAAATAATATCTCTTCTGTGAAGCACCACAACAGGGGCAGTGGAAATCTCTAAGGTTGAATTAATTCTTTTCTATGCAGAGTGCCCACAGCATTTTGTGATTTGCCTTTCAAATTGCACTTATTACATTGTATTATCCTTATTGGTGGATATATCTCTGTTCCCTACTAGACTGAGGTACTTATTAATTTCAGACCCACAGGACCCAACAGTGCCTGCTTCCACATTAAAGCCTTCATATAGAGATTTAATGGTTGAATCATTCTATTTTTTCGCCACCTCTTCTCTGTCACTGTAGTACTGTAAGTTCATGTTTTCCAGTTTTGGCTAACTTCATGAAGTACAATATTAAAAAGTTCTGATCTCACAATTAGGATATAAATTATTTTTAATTAGTGGCAGATTCATCTTGGAAAAAGGAAGCGGTTGTATTTTTAAGACCCACAGTTGTCATTAACAGATTACGTGGTTTGGAGCAATCAATTTACCTACCCTGACTTCAGTTTCTTCATCTATGAAATGAGGACATTACTAAATAATTTCTGAGTTCTCCAACCTCTCTAATTTCTTGAACCAATATTTTTCCTGAATTTATTCAAAATTAATTGTCTGGATCATACAATTGTGTATTTAATTGACATTTTTCATTAATCTTGATTTGTTTCTTATTCCTCTGCTTTGCTTTGCCTTAAAAACTCATAATTAAATTGAAGTTCTTTATGGTTTTGATAACTTTAGAGCTCTCAAAGTTATAGATATAGGTCCAATCCCTGACTCTGACATTTACAAAACTAACTTTATAATCTTGGCAACTTTGACATGGCCAAGAAACCTCAGTTACCTCGTGTATAAAATGAGAATAATAATAATAATGCTCATTTCATCTTCTTCTGTATTTCTTATGAATTCCTGCAGTTGCAGGCTACATAGAGATGCAAAGATCTTAATAGCACAAACAGGTTCGCTGATGAATTAATCACTAGCCTCTATTTTCTCCTATTATGACAATTGTCTTATTGTTTCTTGCTAATTGTCAGATATTGTAAAACATCAGATAATAAAATGCAAATATAGTGCCAAGTAAATATAGTGCAAAGTATAATTGTAAATTGTAAACCTAGCAATAGAAGCAAAGCTTCAAAAATTGATAAAAATGAAATCAAATAATATTTAAACACACAGATAAAGATTCTGAAAAATAAACTGAAGAAGAGAAAATTAATAAAAACATAGACTAGGCATCTTAAAGATAACTGATAATATGGGAATAAATTGATAAATCCTTCCAATATTTACCACAAAAAGTGACCATACTTATGATTGTGCTGTAAAAAGTATAAAAGGATTCTTTTTGTATTGTGATTCATTTTTTAAATGCCCAAAATTAATTTTTAATTTTTTCTTTGCTTTTCTAAGAAATAACTCATGGAATTACCAAGCAAGAGAATATAATTCAGCATTAGAATAGGAGCCTCTCACCCAGTGGGGCAGGCCAGGGACAGTGAAAGGCAGCTAAGACGACCTTCACCTGGGTAGGTTTCACTTCTGCCTCAGGCCAACTCTGGTGGTTATCCTTATCAACAAGGTAAAAAAGCAATGGAGAAAAACAAACTGATCATCTGACTGTGTATGTTTGACATCTAATAATTTATTAAAGTTTCAACCTAAGCCACTCAAACATGAAAAACAAACTAATAAGTTCAAATCTTTAGTATAACTTTAATAAACATCAACTTTATTTCTATAGTATTTTGCAATAAATTAAGGTAATTTCATTTCTTTTTTGTTCTATTCATAACTCTGTGAAGTAGCTAAAACAGGTATTTCTCTTTTACCATTGAAAAATCAAAAGTTGGCCAGATCTACTCAGATAGTCACAGATAGATCACAGGCTCCCTGACTCGAGGACATAATGACAAGGATGTTTTATATCCCTTCTCTGTCACCAGTACTAAAAAATACATTTTAGTTCTAATTCTCCTTACAATTTTCTGGATAGATTTCATTATCCCCAATTTGCAGATGTGAAATCTGAGGTTCAAAGAGATAAAATAAACTTTCCCAAAGTCACACTGTCTTCTAAACTCCACAGTCTCTTGATTTTTCAGGATCCTGACCCTTGTCACTATGTCTCACCTTTTTCTCTGCTGAAGTTCAGTGTTGAATGTATTTATTAATAATAGAAGAACTATACCCACAGAGAAGAGGCTTTAGAGAATAACAGAATTTTAGAAAGTTTGTTTTAGAAAAAAGTGATTACTTTAAACCTTTTTAGTTTATATCATCTGAATTTTAATTACTAATAAATTTAAGAAATAAAGTTGAAAAGGGATGCATTTATTTCACCTTCATTTGCTTGTTTCAAATATAGTTTTTGGAGGTTACACAAAAGAGTAATGAAATAATCAAAAACTTGTTGCACCAAAAAAAAAAAAAAAAAAAAAAAGAAAGAAAGAAAGAAAGAAAAAAGAAAAAGGAGCTATAATTTGTATAAAACCTTAAACTCAGTAGGTGACACTGCCTCTGTCACTTCTTTTTATTTATTGAGATATGAATTATAGAGATTCAGGAAACTTTCTAGGGTCACAGAGTTCAAAGTCTCCTGAGAAAACATACCAACTATTCTTGTACCATGTATTGTTTTTAATCGCTATCTTTCATCCAAGCATATTGTAGTAAAAATATAAAAATTGTCTAATAGCAATGAAGAGAATACATCAGCTGAAGTTATCGGCGATAAACTCTGGATTGAATTTATGTATTGCAAGTGACCATTTACTTATAACAGCTCTACTCATGGATTATTTGTGAAGTGTTTTTTTTTTTTTATAGGTGATATAAATTACATAAATAAAACAAAGACTATAAATATATACATATTTTACATTGTATTAAAGTACGGCAAAGCAAATATGTTTTAGTTGAGTTTCAGGACCAGAAGTCGTCTCCCATTAGAAAGTGATGCATTTATTCTTTAAAATTGTGAATTTGAAAGGCATCATTCTAGAAGAATTGCTGATTTGCCACCTAAACTAAAAAACAGCAATAAAACGAATTTGGTATTCTTTCTTTTATTTCATTCCTATTAAGGTTAGCAGATGTAAGTAGTTTATAAATGCATGAATTAATCTATGAGTGGCATCAAGAAAGCTGTTCCCAGTGAAAAGAAATCTTTAGGATAATTCCAAATCAAATAAACTTTCAATATTTCTTCATATTCTGACAATAAACATCTATAGTGTCAATCATTGTGTTGTCATAGAGATATAACAGTGCATTGCAAAATGTACCATATTATCCTTCGACACCACATGAATCTCAAATCCACTGATTCTGTCTCCTTTTCATCACTCTTCCTGGTCTTCCTCCCATCCCATGTCCTTACTCCCCTCCTTGACTCACTAAAATTCTCTGGTCAGTCATTATAACCACCCCTCCTTGCATATACCTTTGACTTCTTTTTCCTAGATTTTTTTCCCCATGCTTATCAGAGCTAGAGGGATTACAAGTTACACATGAATATGCATTTGTCAAAGACATAAAATTGTACATTTAAGAGTTATGCATTTCATTACATGTAATTTTACCCTTAAAAACGTTAAACTAATTTCAAATTCTAGTTAATAGCTTTGCTTTCTGCAATGGTATGGGTTAGCAATTTTAAAAATGAGTAAATATATTGACAGTAATGAGAGTAGTAATTAAAGGAGGAGTTACAAATGGACAGAAAAAAGATTGGTATTGGATTGAAATAGAAAATATCAATACAAAGTCATAAATTTTAAAATCTGCCTATCTAGCTAGATAAATATAGAAATAATTATAGATGTAGGCATACATGTGTATGTGTGTACATATACATGTACATATATTAGATCTGTTCACTGAGATTGCCTAAAAATTATGACGTAGCTTTAGCAATGAACACACTTAATACCTAGATCTTGATTTCTATTTACCATTTTGTAATAAAAGTAACCTAGACTTCCTAAAGAAAAATGATTCCAAGACTGTATCAGAGGAAAAACTGTAGTTATAAAGGATATTATTGAAAAGATTGACAAAATTTGAATATGAACTATGAATTCACCAACAGTGCTTATCAATATTAATTTTCCTGATTTTTGTTAATTGTACTGTGGTTATGTAAGACAATGCCTTTATTTTTAGAAAATATGCACTAAACTATTTCATTGTAAAAAGCCACAAATATCTCCAATTTACTGTCAGTTCAGAAAAAAATCTTGAGAATACACTAATCAAAGCTCATGAGACACTAGTAAGAAGGCCAATTTAAAGAATTATAGTAAAAAACAGAGTTGCCATAGATATCAGAAAATTGAATTTTCTATTCAGCTTATTCTCTATAAGAAGTTGACATGGAGTGAAATAGATAAAAGCAAAGTTATCTCTTTTTGTGGAATCAGAACAAAAGGAATAAGTTAGTCAAATTATGCTAGCCCAATGCATTCATTTTTCTGTCTAAGAACTGAGTATTGAAAAGTCTTTCTCTGTTCAGGGCATTTTCTCACTTCATGGTGTTAAAATAAAAAGTATTAAATTTAGATTTGGAGAACACCCCCTTTTACGTTACTACTCTGCCATATTTCTTTCAAATTTTTTCTAAAAACATAAAAATTTTTGTAGAAATACAAAATTAAGAAGAATAGTACAGGATATACCAATCACCAAAAAACAAACAAACAAACAAACAAAAACCAGTTACCATAATTTTGTTACATTCACTTATTTTCAATTTATTTCTAAATTGTGGTAAAGACACATAATGTAAAATTTACCATCTTAACCATTTTTAGATGTTAAGTTTAAGAATCATTCAGTAGTGTTAACAATATTCATAAATTCTATACCCTTTAAACAACTCATTTCCTCCTTCTGCAAGCCCCTGGAAACCAAAATTCAAATTGTTTCTATGAAGTCGACTATTACAGATACATCATACAAGTGGAACCATACAGTATTTGCCTTTTTATGACTGGCTCATTTCACTTAGCATAATGTCCTCAAGTTTCTTTCATGTTGTAACATGTGACAAGATTTTCTTCTTTTTTTTTAACACTGAATAGTATTCCAGTGTATTTATTTACTATATTTTCTTTACACGTTCATTGGCTGATGGACACTTGGATTACTTCTGTTTCTTGGCTATAGTGAATACTGCCTCAGTGAACATGGGTGTGCAAATATCTCTTTGAAATGCTGCTTTCAATTCCTTTGGAGATACACACACACACACACACACACACACAGAAGTAGGATTGCTGGATCATGTGGTAATTATATTTTTAATTTTTTGAGAAACCTCTATACTATTTTCATAGTGGCTGCACAATTTTACATCCCAATCTACAGTGTGTAGGGCTTTATACCTTCACATTCTCACCAATACTCATTCCTTTCTGTTTTTGTGATAGTGGCCATCTTAATGGGTATGAAGGAATATTTTGTTGTAGTTTTGATTTTCATTTCTCTATTGATTAGTGATGCTGAACAGTTTTCATATGTTTATTGGTCATTTGTGTATCTTTTTTGGAGACATGTTTATTAAAGTCTTTGCCCATTTTTTATTTGTTTTGTTGTTGTTGTTGTCATTGAGTCGTATGAGTTCCTTATGTATTCTAGATGTAATCCCTTAGCAGATAAATGATTTGCAAATATTTTCTCCCATCTAAAGATTGCCTTTTACTCTGTTGACTATCTCCATTGATACATAGAAGTTTTTAATTTTATATAGTCTATTTTGTCTGTTTGGCTCCCATGTTTTTGGTGTCACTCCAAGAAATCATTGCCAAATCTAATGTCATGAAGATTTTCCTGTATGTTTTCTTCTAGTAGTTTTTAATCCATTTTGAGTTAATTTTTGATATATGGTATACAGTTATGGTCCAAGTTCACTTTTTGTATGTGGATATCCAGTTTTCCCAACATTATTTATCGAAGAGTGCGCTTTCTCCCATTGTATAGTCTTGGTACTTTTGTTGAATATCATTTGACCATATACATAATGGTTTATCTTTGGGCTCCCTATTCTATTCTATTGGTCTATGTCTGTTTTTATGCTAGTGCCACACTGCTATGATTACTGTATCTTTGTATAACTTAACCTATTTTTAAATCTTGTTTCTGTTTCTTCTTGATGTATTTTACATCAAATATCAAGCAGCCCTCACATGACTGAGTATGAATCTATAAAAATTATGAATATTTTCTTACAAAATTACAATATCATTATCATTCGTAATAAAATCAGCAATATTTATTTTGTATCATCTCATATCTAGTCTAAAATCAAATGTATGAATTATCTCAAAAATGTGTTTATTGGTTTGTTTGAATCAAGCTCCAAACAAGGTTTCTACCTTAATTTAATTATGTCTCTTAAGTCTTTTTTGATTCAGGAATTGGAGTAAGTTGTTTTATAAAATGTCTCACATTCTGGCTTTCTCTGTTTACTTCCTTGTTCTGTCATTTAACTTGTAAATAGAAGTTAACTGGTGGCTAATCGTATGGTCATTTAACTATAAATTGAAATTAGCTCAGAACTTCACTTTTTTTCATGTTTGCATGCAGTTTTTAAAATTCATTTGCAAATTGAAGACTCTGCGGACTTTTCCCAGTTTCAACAATCATTCTCAGATATGTCTGGCCATGTTTCCACCCAAGGTATATAGGGTCTTTTTCTCTTAGAAGTGGATATCTGTCGACAAATTTTTTGAACCCTGGTTTGTCAGGTATATAGGTTTTCCTCATTCGTTTCTCACTATTCCTGTCACTCAACCTTGATAGCATTCTTGTTCTACAATTATAGGTGACATCATTTGTGTTCATAATCTGGTTTATAGAAATGTCTTGACTTCTAGTTTTATTTAGGTATTGTCAATTGATTTGTCATTTGCAATCCTAATTGGTTTGTTTCTTTTTCAGGAAGAATTTTTGGGAGATTAAAAACTTACCTTGCTGCCCAGATCACATCACTGAAAGTTCCTCAACTTTTCTTTTATTAAAGAAAGAAAATATCACAGAAACACCCAATCTCTAAACCGATTTCATTTTGCTTTTTCCCCTATGCCCACCCCCAAAAGTAGTCTCTATCCAGAAATTGGTATGTCCTATTTCTATGAATGTTTTTGTACTTTTATTACATGTAAATGCATGCATAAAATTTGTATCCTATTGTTTTATGAGTTTAGAATATGTACATATATGTTTTTATATTATATGTATGATTTGCTACTTGGTTTTTTCACTAAAAATTGTATTTCTTCAGATTTTTCTATATTGACATATGAATTCTAGATCATTAATTTTATCTACTGCAGAGTATTCCATAGTTTGAAGAAAGCATAATTTGTTTGTCAGTCCCTTGCTAAGGGAAAATTATTTCATTTCACCATGATAAGCAGCACTGCAAAAAAGAAAAGCACTGTACATGTTTGCTTGTGCACACCTGCATGACTTTCTCTAAGATAAATATCTAGGAGTGAAGGTGCCAGGTCAAAGAGCATGTGCATTATTTTATGTCCACATATACAAGAATTTCCCCTATGTGTACTTATACCAACATTTTTGTTGTGACAGAATTTTACCAAAGATTCTGTTGACTTAGCTGTTCTGTTCATATTGGACATCAAATCTTGATCACAATTATTTACAAGGTCCTAATAACACAGGTATTTCTCTAGAATACCACCACATGGGTTTTATCCTTCTCCCTGTGGAATGGATCCTCCTATTAAACCTAGCCATGACTCATTAAGAGCCAGAGGTTTTTTTTAAAACAATGCTTTTCAGATGCCCAGGAGTTTCAAAGGCGAACTTGATCTATGGTAGTCTTGAGGTGCCAGAAAGGAATGCTTTCTTCCCAAGATGATTTATGCCTTCTACCTAGAGGCAGTGTTGCTAATAATCAGCAACCACTTCAGCCCACTTTGAGTATCTTGACTTAATATAAAACTTTCAGGTTCTACTTCTATATTTTGCAATAGACTCAAGTTTCGGTCTCTGCATCCCAGCGCCATATGGGAATTGGCTGCCAGGTAACCCCAGGTAACCATTTTACCTATCATTCATTGTTCATTATTCTTGTTGTAGCTCATTCTTCTTCTTTTTCTTCTTTTTCCCTTTTTTCTTCTTTTTATTTTGCCATTGGACACTTTTCTTTCTGTCGTCTCAGCCAAGAATACATTTAAAAGGTATGTTCGTAATACTTCATCCACAATCTAGTTGTATTGCAGTGAGAAGGCCACTCAATGTTTCTTGTCAACTACACAGTAATTTTTTTTGAAGGCCTAACCGGAGTTGGATTTATTTCTTTTGTTTGTAATACTGTGCTAAAAGTGACCACAAAAGGCCTAGTTTTTTCCACATTACAGGCTTTCCCACCTCCTTCCCACTGTAACACAAACTCAGGGTAGCTTAACTCTGTGGGCCCAGGATGCTGTCTATACCATGTGCTCCAAAAAACCTGGTTTTAATTTTCTCTGTTTTTTCCATGAACATATGCTTACCTCTGCTTTCTTCTCTAAACTCCAACAATTTCATGGATTTAACTTTAGTTTTGTTGCATTACATTCTGCACAGACATTTTACATATTTTATGAGAAGCAAGATACAGCATGACTGAGTAAATGAATGTGTGTCTGTGTGTGCATGTGTATGTAGCAAACTGTAATCTTAAATTTTTAATTATTATTTAGTGTAATAAGAGAGAGAGTCAAGTACAGGTACTAAAATAATTTATCAGAAAATAGATAACCTCTATCTTCAGAGAATAAAGGATCATAAATCTCAGACTAGTCAGAAATAAAATTTTATAGCATAAACATCCACATTTTATGCTACAAGGGGAATGTGGGGTTAAAGTACAATGTTATTGCGTAGATTTAAAACTTTAGAATCAGAGGGGACTGTTGGCAGAGGCTTTGTTATTGAGTTTCCCAGCTGACTGCTCCCAGAATACTTTAGCAGTTACATGCTGGAAAGAGAAAGCAGGTATTATCAGATGACTGCTCAAGAATGTGACCTAAAGGGGACCCTAATTGGGACATAGAGACTGGTCATTTGGCTCTCTTCAGTGAATTGTTTTAAATAGTTGTCTGCAAATCTTGATGTTGATGTTTATGATCTGTACTAGGTCACCTTCAACAACTACTCTTCCTGTAAATAATGAAAGGAGTGCTGAGAAATATGTAAATGAGAGTAAACAAGTAGAAGACACAATCGCTTCTGGCCCAATAGCCAATATGACACTACTCACTAGCCCTGGAGTTGAGTTTAGTAATCTTTAGATATTTTTGGCTACTTTGTTTAGAAACTGAACCTCAAAGCAATGAACACCAGTGAGGTTGGAAGGTGTAGCCAAAAGAGTTCAGGATTTGAAGGAACCAAATTTTAGCCCCATTACTTAATAGCTTTGTAGTCCTGGTCTTATAATTTATTTAGGTGTTATTACTTCAATTTGTAAAATGGTGATTATAATAATGACCTCAATAGATTAATGTAAAGATGAAATAAGAAAACATAAAGTACTGGGCAAATGCTAGGTGCTCAGTATTTATTGATTCTTTTTTCATCATGTTGTAGGCTACTTGTACTCACTCCTTTCACCCACAGTTTGGGTTGGACATTGGAAGACATTCACATATTCATATTGGGATCAATTCACTCTATATCCACACTAACCATCCTTATTATCGCTCAAACATAGCAGCTATTCTCCTGCCTTAGGGCAATGGGTCTGGCTATTCTCTCTCCCTGAATGTTCTCCTAATTATACACGTGAGATACTCTTTCACCTCTCTTAAATGTTTGCTCAAATGTGTCCTCATTGTGGCTTATCCCAAGAACCTCTTAAAATTGCAACCTGTACATGTTGCTATTCCTTGAATCCTCTTATGATGCTTTTTTTTTTTTAATCTCCATATCCCCAGAGCCTGGAGTGTAGGAAGTAAAAAGTGTATAATTAACTAAATGAAAAAAATTGGTTCAAATACAATGTAACTTCTCAAGAGACCTGGATGTTACCCAGGCTCAGGCAAAAATTCATTGTCATTGTTCTCTTCTTTCTGAATCTAACAACCAAACATACTGACTTAGAATTTTTTTTATATATATTTAACAGATGTTATGCATCTAGAAGGTCAAGAAAATGTGAAGAATATTAACTATTGACTAAGAACTTTGATGTAATCATGGTGTATATTTATGCTCACTGGGTCACTTAAAGTTTGAATGTTAATGTATAAATTAACACTAAAATAATGTTCATCATTTTTGTAATAAAAAAGCAATACAATAAAATTCAGTTGTACCTCATCTTTAGATAGTTATACATTGCCACCCATGTTATTTTGAGTTTGGCCAAGCAGGACAGTGGTTGACATCTATTCTCATGGAGTCATCTTATCTACCTCATCCAAGTAAAGAGACACAACTGATTAACTCCTTCTGAGAATCTATTATTTGTTCTTATGATTTTCTGCTCTATGTGGTATTAATAAGGCATCCCCCTAGTACTATCTTAAGAATGTACAACACCCTTTTACCACTCTCAATACCCCTTACTACTCCAGAGATGACTTCATGCTCAAAGGATTTCTATAGAGTCAAATTCAAAATGAAGAATAACTTTATAGTTGAGTTATTTGGAGGAACACAAACCATGAGACATAAGACAAAGACAAATGAATATTATAAATACAAGGAAATAAAGTTTACAGAAATTATAGTAAATTTTTTTCAAGAGAGTTGAAATTCAGATATGCTTTATTATTACCTGACCTCTTTTCCTCAACTTCTAGCAGTTAAAATGATGGTTTTAACCCTGAGATCTTTCTATAAATGAAAACTCAGGACAAATTATACAACTGTTGTGCCTGGTCATCTATACTCAAAGTGTCGTGTGTGCTTGAACAACCGGGCATCATGGAAAAGCTTTATGTGAAGCTAGTATCTGATCTTTCCTTATAACAATGCATTTATCAATTAAGTGTGCTTTTGTCTTGTCTTCGGGTATTAACACAATTAAGAATGTCACAGGTGTCACTGAAGAAAAATGCCCTAGGAAAGCACTGAACCTGTTTATATTTTAACTAATCGCTAACATAGTCATTTACTTATCTGAATGTACAGAGTAAAGGAAATATGCAATAATTTTCTGAAACAATGTGAAGACAGGCAATGAAATCAAGCATTCCGGTAAATAATATATGCCCTCAAAAATATGTTTTAATGTACGCAACAGTTTTAAGTGTTTTAGAGTGAGAACTCTCAGGTGGCAGACAAAACTGCTAACTTATCCATGATTTATTCTAACCTCTTTACATAAGACTAAAAGTGGAAACACAAAGAAAGAACAAGCAAGCCGACCCAGAATCTACCACTGGAGATTATTCTGCTGAAATTAAAAGAATCAGGTCAAGAAGGAGAAATCAAAATATAAGACAATAAACCCAGCAGTATGTTGTTAAAGTATGGGTGAGCAAAGATGGGTGGCTCTATGTAGAGGTTCTATATCAATTGGAGGAGAAAAGCTGTTTGCTCCCCAAACTCTGAAGACATAAGTATTACAGAAAGAGAAATGTATCAAATGATTGGTGTTAAAAGTAATATTGAGGACAACTAATTTAACCCCCAGTAATTTTACAAATGATGTAAATGGTTCTTAATAGAAGTCAGATAATATGTTCTTAATCCACAATTAGTTGATACCAGAGAGTATACCAGAAAAGAATATGCTATCTTTGCCATTAAGTTGTATCTGTCTTATTAGGTTCATTTAACATATTATGGCATCAGATTGTGTGATACCAAATAAAGCAGTTGCCATGTGTTTCACTCGATGTTCAAATTTATGGATGAATATTTATTCCATTTTGTCATTGCCTTTGTTTGGTATTAGTTATAATGCCCTTTTTATTTCATTAGAAGATAATCGTTTCCAGGCATCTTTTCTTCTGCCTAGACACAGGTCATATGTGTAAACAGGCTATAAAATGGAGTCCCCAGGGTATGTTTCTGTTCAGCTACCCTGATTTCTACCCTGCAATTAACCACAGGGATGTGAATATACAGCACTGAGGAGGGAGCCAAGGTAGAGCCTGCTGTCAGGTAATTTTAGACACTGATCATTTGCACAGCAATTAAATTCAACCAGCTGGAGAGGCTATAAAAAATATGGATCCAGATTACTGGTCAGCCAGTTCAGATGCGTGGCTCTGGTTGCATAATGAAAATCCAAAAGCAGTAAGGCCACAGTAGAGGTGCTACAGCCAATGTAATTAACAACTCACAGATCGTTATTGCTGAGAGTCATCTAGTGGTAAATTGTTGCCCAAAGTCACAGAGGTCATTAATGGCTGACCCAGAGCAAAAACCAAGGATTCCCCACGAGTCCAGGACTCTCTCCAATTAATTTCTAACTGTAAGAATAATATAGCTCTGAGAGAGATTTGTATATATATTTCTAAGTTCTATGGCATATTTAAATAACCCCACATAATTTCAAATGGATCTTGGTTGAAGTTTCAAAGATCTTGGTTCATTTTGAAACTGCAAGTTACTTATAAATCTTAAAAGTAGTAAGCAAGACTAACTTTTTATTCTTTGCTTATTTAAGAAAAGGGAGAACAAATTGCCCCATGCCTCAAGTTGTTGATGCTGAGAAATTAGACCATATAAATTAAGGACACAGGAAATACCAAATGTCCACAAATGCAGTCAGTGGCAATTTTATCTGCTGAAGTGGCTGAAAAATTTAAAAGTAAGTATAAGGCAGGAAAGAGAGAAAATAAGGAAGAGGGAAAGCTGAGAATATAAATTTTTCTTATAAAACTTCTCTAAATTACTCTTTTTAATGACAGGTCTTGCCCTATTTAGTAACCCAAGATGACTAAGTTGTTTTTTCAAAAAGCTGTTTATGTATCCAGAAGCTATTTTCTACTCTCAAAAAAGGAATTTATAACACTTCAGAGCACCAAGGGAATTAATGGTTGAGCAATCTCCTTCAGAGCACTGCTCACTTCTCTCGTTAAGGGCTTAAACCTTATAGTACAAAGCCCTTGAATTAACCAGGAATCTAGAAGTGTAACTGAACTCCCTCTGTTATCATTATCTTTCCGTGTTAATTATACGTCT